>NC_141763.1:79745014-80356681 GCF_982258835.1 Parasteatoda tepidariorum
TAAACAAATTTTGGGTTCATTCACATTTTATCCAACCTTTATAAACATTTAGAAATTTAAAATGTTTTTAAAAAATAAAAACTGTTTTTTTTCCTAAAGTTTAAAGGCTTAAATGTGTTTAAAGGCTGTCGACATGAGTTTCATATATCTGACTCTGTCCTTTGTCTGGAACAATAGATTGCCACTGATTGACCCCCAGATCTCACTAAAGAGAATTAACGAACCTAGTCTTCCTTTTTCGCGTGTACCTTCAATTTTTGAAAAAGTCACAAATTTAGTTAAGATTGAATCCTTACATATAAAAGCCATCTAATGTGGTTAGTCTTTAAAATTTTGACAATATTTAGTTCTTTAAATCTACTGTAATTTTCATAATAATATTGTATTCTATAGACATCATTTTGCTAAACTGCACCCAAAATCTTTCAGAATATTTTTCTCTCAAAGATCATCAACTTGTGTTTTTTAAATTTATTTAGTGACCAGCTTTCACTGTCGTATGAAGCAATTGGCTTAATTCAGGTTTGGCACAGGTAATTTTTTGTTTTAACATTGATAAATTTGGGCTAGAATCTGTTTCTTCACCCATAGAAACCTTTGATTTTTTTATTAGTTTATAACTGTCGTTGAACAGCCGACCGAATTTTTGAGTTCACAACTACTAACGTTCAACTCCGTAACCTTGCAATTTTGAACCCAATCTGGAAAACAAGGAAACTCCTGGATCAAGTATTAGGAGAAATTTGCCTTACATGGAGAGGAATACCACAAGAACCTCCCACGGTTAGCCTGATGGCAAGGGGAGTCTAACCCATGATCCGTCTACCACTGAGGATCTTTCACGCCAGCACTATGGTCGGTGCAAGCCGGATGCAGATTTGTATCGATCAGCCATCGCTGGGATTCAAACTTGGTTAACTTCATTAAAAGGCGGGCTCTCTATGCCCACCATCCTGGTGCAGAAACCTTTGTTTGTTATAAATAACCTATTCGTCTACTTCCAAGTTTTTTAACCTGTTGCGCACACTCAAAAGTAAAATTAGTAATTTTTAAAAGAGATATGTCATGGTTTCTCTGTGTTACAGCAAAAAATTTAGTTCTGTTACAAAAATTAGACGTAATAAATTGTGTTATGTCAATGACACTGTTTTTAATTTTTTAAAAATAATTTAGTAATAAAAGTTGCTAAAAATTAGAGTAAGCAGAAATGGCACTAGAAATTAAAAAATCATTAACACTACTTAAAATTTTTTAACAAACTTAGATTCTTTTAAAGTTTTTGAATATAATATTCAAAAATGTTAGAATTGCTGCAAAATGTGTGATGTCAAACTTCTTTTTACCCTCTCCTCTTCACAATTTCACAAACTTCTTACAAAAATCAAAGAATGTCATTTCTGGACCATTCCATAGCACTTGATGTAAAATTCAATCACTATATCGCTTTTGGTCACACCTTTACAAAAAAAATTACCAAGTATCAAACTAACAGAGATTTTGTAGATTATTTTTCTGACTTCTAATCAGCATAGAAATAGGTTTTCAGTTCTGTCTGAAATAAGTTTTCCGCCCAAAATTCAACAAAGCTGTTCATTTCTTGAGGACAGATCAACAAAATATATTCTCTTGCTTATCCACTTAAAAATTACACAACACAAAAGCCACTATTTCATAACAACAAATTTAATAAAATAAAAAATTTCCTTGATATTAGTTTTCTTTTTGGATATTATTTCATTAGAGGACTAAGAATTTATTTACTTTACTGGTACATAGGTGAAAAAAAGGTTGAAAACCCCTAAAATAATATAGATGTAATCTGTCAGAGATCATATGTAATGTATTTAGAGATCAGCTTATTTGATATAAAATTACCAAATGGGCAGATCGTTACAGAATTCAGTTCTAAAGAAATAAATAAAAATAAATAAATAAATACCTAGTTAAAATGGATAAAACATTGAAAAATAAAAAGAAATCGGCTATGAGAAGAAAAATAAATATATAATACTACTACGTAAGATACTTTTATTCTACAAACAATAGCATGAAAATTTCAAAGATTTGTAGATCTTGCTGTTTTTTGCAAATTATCCAGACACTAGCAAAAAAGTTATTTTGGTAACACTTCTAATTTAAAAGGAACTAAGAATGGTTTATAAAATGTTTTTCTTATGCTTCATTCAGAGAACTGTTTTTTTGCTCACATTGAAAAATTATAAGAAATTGTGCAATCAGTATTTTTTCCTGCTCACGTTATCAATTAAAGCAGAAGAATCACTCATACTATCAGTATTTCAAGTTGGTATCGAAAAAGATGTTTCAGTTCATTAAAAAGTGTGAACCATCATAAAAAGTTAAATACCTATTCTTTTTTTTAAATATTTTTTATTAGAATACTTACTGTTTTCCTCCATGTATAATACTTAAAAACACTGCAACAATCAAAAAAGGAACATCAAAAAAGTCTGGAACAATGCATCAGTATACAGACATCCTAAACATCAAAGATAATAATTATAATCACAATATATTCTTATAAAAACTAAAATTTGAATTTAAAGACCAAAAAAATGATAGTCTTAGCATTTAAATTATGAATAACAATATCAATATTAAAAAAAAAAGTGAAGACAATTAAGGAGCTTTCTTTTTGGCAAAATTACAATAAGTATATCAAGAATTCACAAGTTTTTGGTTGTTATTGGCATGGTTTTTCAAATTTCATGTTTTGTAAAACTTTCAATGCTAAATTCTTACAATTAATTGTTATTAACATCATAAAGCTGCAATTCAAAAAATCCTTTGCAAATAATGGTAGTAAATATCAAATATAAAACTCACTTATTCCTGAAAAAGAAATCACTATTCTTAAAAACTGGAACAGTTCACAATTATTTTTTAAATAAATATTGGTGTCATTTACATATCCTAAAATTTTTATAAACATTCAGAAATTTAAAATATTCTTTAAAATTTAAAAACCTGCAGTTACAGGTGGAATACATTGTGTTAAGTCCGTGACACTCAGGTTTTTAAATTTTGCTTTAGAAAGTTACTAAAAATTCCAGTGAGTCTAGATGGCACCAGAAATTATTTGGATACAATTATACATAATTGTAATTGTCATATTTTGTAAACTCTTTTCCCAGTTACTATAAATAGTTGTATTAAATATCAAATATGGAATTCATGTAGTCCTTAAAAAATTAATCAAGAAATATAAAATTTGGAACAGTTCTTATCTCAGTGTATTACAGTGTTCTCCCTTTTAGAAAGGCGGCTTGCCCGGCTTTCCTTTTGATTCCTATAAATACCGATCTCTTTATACAAATAAGCCACCATCCTTTAAAAACATTGCTTTTTTATTCATACTTCATTTTGAAAAAAAAATTTATTCAGAGTTTGAATAATAATGGACACTTACAGCATCTCTTAATTTTTTTTTCAATCGCAACTTATTGAAAATTCTCTCCTGTAACCGAAAATCTGATTGCTTTTTTGTCAAATGTTTATTTTATTATTAAACATTTAAACTGCTCAAAAAGTTCCCTCCATAAGTGGAGCAATAAGAAACGATGTCTGATTTGTTATGATGTCACATGTGCTGAAAAGAAACGTGCTGCCTTGATTTGCTAAGGTTATTTCAAAGCTCTTTTAATTTTGATATCACTTATATCTTATAAACATCCTTTGTAAATTATAAGTAAAAACTTTGTGAATTAAATTTATAGTTTTAAGAGTGTGCAAAATTAAAGAAAGATTTTAAAAATTTCAAACTGTTTATTTATCACTAAAATATCTGAAGAAATGATTACGCAGCTCTTCAGAACAAGTTAATATTTCTTTTCGGCTGAAATTAGTGGTGTTAAAATTCATAGAAAATATTATTTTATTTCACTTACTTTTAAGTTAAAATAATGCTCCAATACTTAATTAAATGCTAATTAAAATAATGCTAATTACTTAATTAAAATCACTCACAGCTATTTAAGTATAGGGTGGATGATTTTACAGTATTGCAATAAAACAAATCAGTATTTTCAGAAATCTAGTCCACTTAAAAATAGCAATCCATTATCATTAAATTCTTTGTGCTATAGTTCAAAAATTCAAGCAATGTAATTTAATTATTGTTTGTATTTTTTTTTACTTGAGTTGAAGGACTTTTTTTTAAAGTAAAGATTTACTAATGCCGTTTATGTCTACTTTTTTTTTCACTATGTAATAAATATTTAAATACACATTAATGCTTATATTTATTATTCTTTGAGTAGAGAGAAATTTTACTGCTGTTAGAAATTATTTTTATTTTCAAATTTATATATTTTAAATCTTGTTTCTGCAATAAAGTGTTTACAAAGTATGGTTATTGTTGATTTCTCTCCTTATTTTTGCAAACTAATTGTCAGTGCTTGCAATGACAAATTCTAAAATAGTAAAATGAACAACACATTATACATTTTTATATTTATTAAAAAATTAAAAAGTAGACAGAAATGTTGACATCTTTTCTCAATATTTTTATTATTTAAGTAAATAGAACCTTTGCTATGGCTATAAATTATTTTATATGTATTTATAAAATTTAATTCTTGTTTCTAAATAAATCCATGTGCTTGATTTCAATACTCTTATAACATAGAGTAACACAATTAAAAGAAAGTTAATAAAATCTAGTGGAATGAATTAAATTTTTATCTTACTTTACTTAATTTTAAATAACTTAATATATTTTTTTTAAGGAAGAATTGTAAGCTTTGCTGAGATCACAAGTTTTTGAAAAGACAACTGGTATATTGAAGATAATTCCCAGCATTGAATTCACACCAGGAAAAATAAATAGATAACTTAAGCTTACCTACATTTTTTAGAAGTAGAAAATTTCGTCAACTATTAACAATGTTTCAGTGGGTACAATTGAAATTTAACATTGCTATAAAAATATGTAATATTAAACCCACATTTTCTTTGAGCTACATTAGGGTACAATTTATTAAACATATCGTTGTTCTCCCTTAGTTATATAGCATCTAAAATAGTAGGATTTTATTATGAAAATTCAAATAAAAGCAAGAAGTATTGGTTTTCACAGCACAGCGATTGTAAATGAATGGCAGATGGTCGTGTGTGACATCAGTTCATGAATTATCATGTGACTCCCCATTTCAGAAAAAATTAAAGGAAGCCTTTTTTATTGATAAATAATTTAATAAATAGTACTTTCAAGAAAGTAATATAATGTTTTCTGGGACTTTTAAGGGATTTTGAATACATTAAGATTTAAATAAAAAATTTATTGTAATTGTCCACTACACAGGTTCAATTCTTATCACTGTTACAAATATTTACTTTGTTAGGGTCATTCTTAACTTGCTAAATTTTCATCTCTTTTTCCATGGGGGGTATTAACAAATTATTTAATGATTTAAAATTATTTTTTAAATAAATACCTCTTTTTTTAAAAAAAAAATGCTTTTAAAAGTTTTTTTTTCTCATAATTTTCAGTTTAAATGATAGAAAAAAGCTTTCAAGTTTTTATCAAATAATCATTTATTAATTATAATTTATTAATAATCATTTATTATTCAATTAATAATTTTTAGTTTACTTTTTTTGAAAAAAATTTATACACAGAGGTTTATTTTTGAAATACATCCATAAAATATTATAAGACGGCAATTTAAAAACTGTTGAGATTTAAAAATTGAATCGCTCAGTTATTTCATAATATTACACATTTTAATAAACTTTTACAAAAAGTTAACTGCCCATTTTTTAATTTTTAGGGAGAACTCTGGTATTGTTATTGTAATACATTGTACAGTTTTTTGCCCTAGCCCTCAAATATTAAATTTACATTTAAGTATAAAACATCATTATAAAACTTTACTTATTCTTTTATAGATAATTATATAAAATGTCAAATATATAAATTAATCAATTTAAACATAACTGGGACAGTAATTTCAGTATAGAATACACATTATGTAAATCAGGTTGAAAACAGTTTTATTCCAGTTTTTTAACCTTAATATTAATTTAATATGGGTAAAGCAAATTTGTGTAAATTGCTGTTGTAAGCAACTGCATCTTTTATTTCATTATTGTCTCATTCTCTGTCCTAGTTCTAGGTAGGTGATACTTTATCAAATCTATCTTTGGGTAAAATATATTTTTCAGTTAGAAATAAAAGTTTACAAGTAAAATTATTAATAATAAGCAATGTATTCAATAGTTTATAAATCATAAATATTTTATTACGAAGCATTTTTTTCATTTGGTTACGGGGATATTTTTGTATTGTGATCTGTTTCGCCAACTATTTTTAACTCTAAAGAGACAATGCGTTATAAAAAGTAATGATAATATCTACTGTCATTATACAAAAATATTTTTTTTCAGGCAAAATAATTTGGTATGATACAACATGGGCTAAAATATGAAAGAGAAAAACAAAACCTTCTAGCAAATAACATTAACAAGAGAGTTTATTTAGACTGTCTTGCCAGAAATCCCACAGTTAAGCTTCTAGTTGATTTTATAAAGAGATCTCGATAGAATTTATTTTCATTTTAAAAATAATAAACGTTAACTAAAATCATATTCTTGGCTGTCAAGTTTCATATCACCCGCGATGCGTTAAATTACGTATTTTTACTTCGAATTGTTTACAAATAAAGTTGAATGGGACTTGAAGTTAAAGTCAAAGTGAAGTTAAGGCCGTGTTTCAATATTAGTGAACCAGTCACGTGACCTCAGTTACTTTCGGCGTGATTAGGTTCTGACGCTCTCCTCCTTCAGAATCTTCTGTGAAAAGTGCATTCCTGATTATATTTATTACTTGGGTATTCTTCCTTCTTATTTGGGTATTTTATTTATTTTCAGGGTGTTCTATTTTTGAATTGTTAAAGAATTTATGTTTCTAGACTTTTAAAACAGTTTTATAAAATAAAGCACAAAAATTATGCACATGCTTTATTAGTTCCACAGTTCTTCTTCGTATGATTTATAAATTTAGTTGATTGAAAGTAAAACTTTTATCACGCATGAGAAATAAAAAATAAAAAAATAGAATACAAGAAATATTAACAAGTCTCTAGTTTGAATATTTGAATATTTTATTCTCTTCAATTCATAATTGTTGTTGTTTTTGTTGTTGTTGTAGTTCATTTACGACTCACTAGAGCTGCACAATGGGCTATTGGCGACGGTCTGGGAAACATCCCTGAGGATGATCCGAAGACAGACCATCACTATTTTGATCCTCTGCAGAGGGAATGACACCCCCACTTCGGTAGCCCAACTACCTGCAACTACCACGCGAAGTCGAGCACTTTACGGTAGAACAGTTTAACGAGGACCAATACTGCACACCCTCGGTTCATACGCAGACTCATCCAAGTGGTCACTGACACTGACCGCAGCCAGTTATGCTTGACTTCGGTGATCTGCTGTCAATTCAAAACATAAAGTTAAAGTAAACAAAAATTAACAAATGAGTTTTACGCAAAATCACCTACAAAAGAAAAATAAGAAGAAAAAAGAATTTAAAAAAAAGAAATCTCATATAGAAAAATTGTTTGAATTGTTTTTTCTACTATTAATTATATATCATTGTACACTGAGTTATTATTTTTTCTTGAGTTATTTTAGCATCAATAACAGTTTTTGATCATTTTTGTACATTTTTCCAAATTTAAAATTAATTGATTATTTTAAAATATATTCATATTCTCAGTATATTGAAGTATTTAACAATAAAAGAGAAACATAAAAATTTACTCAGTAAAATTGTTTATAGTTTTGCTTCCAAATTTACTGGTATCGTAATTTTATTTATTTAATTTTTTTACAAAGTAAATCGTTATACTTCTGACAATGATATAATATTAAATCATCTATTGTTTAGATTTATTAAAGAAGAATCGAATTAAATTTGCATTAATTAAACAAAAAAAGCCATTTAAATCACCGTTACTTACATGAAAAGATGAATGTTTTAATTTATTATCACTTGAGTTCTTTTATTTAGTTATTAGTTTTTAAATTTGCAACATTTACATTAATCTGACCGAAAATTACATTAAATGCATAAAAAAAAATCGACGCATTTCAAAAACTCTTAATAGGAAATAATCTCTAATGATGGGGCAGTTTTAAATATTTCCTACCATAAAATAAAGGAGTTTACCCGCCTCCCCAGTGCACAAGATAAGATTTTTTTTTAAATATAAGCATACTGCATAAGATAATCGAGTAGTATTGCCATTTCTTTATGTGTTAGAATTTTAGGAAGTTACTGAAATATGATTATCAACATACAGAAAATGGGGACTGAATACCTCAAACATTTTCGTTCAATCTGTTAAAAAATAATAAACATTCTAAACATTATAGTTACATAAAAATATTTTGACAATTCAATTTAAAACAAATTTAAATTATTTAGCCCTTAAAAATATTTTATTGCTCATGTAAGAAGCATTAAAAACAATAGCTTTTTTTTAAAACTCATTATCCAGAGCACAACATCATTTAGAATTTAATGCATTTTCTTCTTTTGATTCCTTAAATTAAAAATAAAAATATTTAGCCTATTTTTTGCTTCATTTTTTTTTTGTAAATAGTATAATTTTTATAAATTAATTTATTTTAAATATAAAATAAACTTTCCTTCCTTATAATTTTCCTCACGAGAGCAACTTTATCTAAATATAATAAGGTCTTTTAAAATGTAAACTTGACAGCATTTGACGTACATGAGAAGCCACCTTTAAAATGCCTCCGTCGGTTAGCCAAACAAACATGGAAATTTAACATAAGGTCTATTTCTTTGTCATTGACATTAATGCTTTTACTTACTAAGTAAAAGCATTAATGTAAATGACAGACAGTCAAAATAAATTTTAACATTTGATTGCTGGAATTTAGAAAATTTTTTGCAACTGCTATTTTGATATAGATGGTTTACATCGCACTAGAGCTACACAATGGGCAATTGGCGATGGTCTGGGAAACACCCCTGAGGATGATCCGAAGATATGCCATCACAATTTTGATCCTCTGCACAGGGGATGGCACCCTCGCTTCGGTAGCCTGACGACCTGCACGCGAAGTCGAACACTTTACAGTAGAACAGTTTAACGAGGACATATACCGCACACCCTTGGTCCATACACAGACTGATCCAAGTGGTCACCCACCCGTACACTGACCGCAACTAGTGATGCTTGAATTTGGTGATCTGCTGGGAGCCGTGTCTTAACGATCAGTCCACTGCGGGACTGATATAGATGGTATATAGTGCAATGTTTATGAGAAAATTGACTTTAAATATCTAATAACTGTATTTTCAACATAAAATATTTCACGAAAGCAAATTTGTTTATGTGAAGAAGTTTTAAGGCGAAACTTCAGCAGTTAGTCCGACAGAAATGAAAATTACCTATGTGTCAGATAAGACTAAAAGGGGACGATAAAATTCTGGGAAGGTAGTAATGTGGCGAAACTACCATTATAAATTCTAAACATCAATTCATTAGCATATAAGACATGCTAACTTGATTCTATCATGAGGTACCTTCTGATAAATGAAGGGTGGCATGGTCGATTTAAATGCCAGTTTGAATAAAGGAACGACTAGTGTAACCAATTTTCATATCGGAACAATTGGTGCGACAAACTGTTGTCACCAGTGTAACCAGTGATATTATTGGAACGTGACCTAAGTGTTTTAAAAAGTTGGGTTGAAAATATTTAACACAAAAATTTTATCCGTGATTATGGTAATGAATCCAATTAAATTATGTAATTTCAAAAACTAGGTAATTAGGAACTTAATTTACATCACGCCAGAGCTGTGCAACGGGCTGTTGGTGATGAAATGGTATACGTCGTTAAGGATGATCCGAAAACATTTCACGAAAATCTTGACCCTCTTCAGAGATAATGGCTCTCCCGCTTTGGTAGACCGAAGACCTGTGTGCGACTTCGAGCACTTTACAGTAGAACGGTTTAACGAGAACCGATATCACGTATCCTCGGTCCCTACGCAGGCTAACCAAAGTGGTTTCCCACCCACCTACTGACCACAGCCCCTGATGCTTGACTTAGATGTTCTAATGGGCCGCTAAATTACCAAAACTTGTTAATATATGCTTATGTTACAGTTTTTTTCTTCCTTCTCTTTCTTGCCGCGTAGAGAAAATTTCCTTTAACTGTTAATAAATTACACTCTTAGTTCTATTTCTTTCCCAGTAGAAAAGGTTATTTAACTTATAGCCAGTTATCGTCGTCTTTCTGTGGTCTGGGAGTTGGGAAATGTGAAGAAGACATTGCCATAGTTAATTTCTCTCACATTGCTATTTAGTTACTGCCTATGAATCAAGGTTTCTAGTCTCAAGAAGGATAATGAATACTACAGAAAAAAAACTTTACAGTGCAAACATAATTTCACCGATGCTATACCAATTTTTGTGATTGTTTTAAGAATTTTTCTTACTGTTCCTCTTAATATTGCTACTGGAGAACGTTTCTTTTCAAAACTGAAGCTGATAAAAATGTATTCAGATCAATGATAACTAATACCCACCTTTCATCTTTGGCATTTATTCCTTTTGAGAATGATCTATAAACTTCTTTAGATTTTTCTGTTTTAATAGATAATTTAGCTGCCCAAGAAGTTAAAAAAATTGCATTATAATTTACTTATCCATATTTGTAAGCAATTTTGTTTGTTTTTCCTTACATTTGCTATATCTTGGAGAGAAAAAATTTATTACGTGGATATATTATTTTTACGAATTATTTTTATTGATATTTATAAATCTATCTAATTTTATTTCAGTTAATGATCCTTTATATCAGAATTGTAATTTTTAAAATAATAATATGGATTTAACTTTGATGTCATAGAAATTAATTATATTAAAAATTTCAATTATTGCCCATTTGTGAGTGTGTGGATAGCAATCCCTAAGAACTGCTGCAGATAATGCCAAGAAAAATAAAAAGCAGGGTTAGCACGATTAAAAAATATTTTATTTAAAAAAACATTGGTTAATATGAATCATTGTGATTTTTTTTTAAATCATAGATTAATATAGAAAGTATTATTTGTACAGTATTGCATTATCTAATATGTATATACACAAGGCTGAGATAATGAATCACTGATATCAAATCTCATTGATAATAAATTTTTTATTCTTATTATGAGAAAATTAATTATATTTATACAGTATTGCATTATCTAATATGTAAATACATAAGACTGTGATAATAAATCACTGATATCAAATCTCATTGATAATAAATCTTTTATTCTTATAATGAGGAAATTAATTATATTTTTACAGCCTTGCATTATCTAATATGTATAGACTTAAGGCTGAGATAATAAATCCCTGATATCTAATCTCAATGATAATAAATCTTTTATTCTTATTATGAGGAAATTAATTTATACAGTATTGCATTATCTAATATGTAAATACATAAGACTGTGATAATAAATTACTGATATCAAATCTCATTGATAATAAATCTTTTATTCTTATCATGAGGAAATTAATTACATTTATACAGTATTGCATTATCTAATATGTAAATACATAAGACTGTGATAATAAATTACTGATATCAAATCTCAATGATAATAAATCTTTTATTCTTATAATGAGGAAATTAATTATATTTTTACAGCCTTGCATTATCTAATATGTAAATACATAAGACTGTGATAATAAATCACTGATATCAAATCTCATTGATAATAAATCTTTTATTCTTATCATGAGGAAATTAATTATATTTCTACAGTATTGCATTATCTAATATGTATATACTTAAGGCTGAGATAATAAATCACTGGTATAAAATCTTATTGATAATAAATCAAAAAACGAAAAAAGGAATATAAAACAATAAATTAGAAATAAGATAAAACGATAATTTTTTTTCTGTTCAAGAACTTAAATGTAGATAAAAATGTAACTTTTAAATGATAATAAATTAAAAAACGAAATAAGATTTTTTTTCTGTTCAAGAACTGAAATGCGGATAAGAATGTAACTTTTAAATGATAATAAATTAAAAAACGATATAAGATTTTTTTTGCTATTCAAAAACTGAAATGTGGCTAAGAGTGTAACTTTTAAATAATAATATTCCATTATTCTTTTTATGCCATTTTCATATTTTAATGTGCTCATTATAGTATGCAAAATAATTTGTTTTTTTCCCTATCAGTAAATATTTCAAATATACCAATTTAATTTTACACACATTTAATTTTATACACATTTAATTTTATACACATTGATTTGAATACAAGTAATTTTAAATTTTATTAAATATAGTTGTTAAGTTATATACTTTTAATTAAACAATAAAAACTTTTTCTGCCAAGAATAATTTAATTTAAGAATGCTTTCCGATCTAAATTAATTTACTTCTCACTTGACAAATCGATTCTCTGTCTGTACAATTCATTAAGGTTTTGAGTTTGATAGAAAGTAGTAACTAACTTAATTTATTTAGTAATTAGTTTGCCATAATTAAATAATAATATTAAATTTTTTATTTTGTTACAAAATTACTGTTAAATAATATTAAGTATTATATATTCATTTTATCAGAGTGTTGATCGTTAAACAAGAAAATAATGTTTAAAAAAAATTATTATTGAAATAAAAAAAAAAATCAATTCTCCAAAATACCTCAATGTTTTGCACTGGGCCGCTAAAACATTAAGCACGCCATATATATATATATATATATATATATATATATATATATATATATATATATATATATATATATATATATATATATATATATATATATATATATATATATATATATATATATATATATATTATAAAGTTAAAAATATAGAGAAAATATGGAAAATACACTGGTGTAAGAAATTAAGAGAATTTGCCGACTTGGTCGATTATCTCTAGAACTATTGGACTGATTTTAATGAAATTTGATATGTACATACAGTGATACAACACAAAACAAATAACCATTCAACAATTGTAATACACACCCATGATCGTGTTTAACACTCACTGAAGTCGGAAGGTATGAAACAACGGTTGCAGAATAAACTATAATAAAAATGGATTAATTGGGGTATAGTCCCCTCTTACAATTATACAGGCCTTGCAGCGCGATTTCATACTTGAAATGAGGCAGTTCAACATTTCTTGTGGCAATTGTCCCCATTCAGCGACGCTGTTTGCATTCCCTGGATGGTCCTCGGAGGGGGTAGCGAGTTGCAGTTGCCATTCCCAGTGCACCCCAGACATTATCTATAGGGTTGAGATCAGGAGATCTGGCTGGCCAATCCATCCGGCGAATATCCTCACTCTCTAAAAATTCGTTGACCAGAAGAGCTCTCTGTGGCCTCGTGTTATCGTTCAATAAAATGAACTCATGGCCAACTGCACCCAGGAAAAAGCAAACTTAGGGTTCCAGGACCTCATCCCTATACCTCACACCATTCACAGAGCCTCTTTCAGAGACATGGAGAGGTGTGTGGACATCCAACATGATACCTGCCCAGACCATTAAACCGGGCATTTGAGGGTAGATAGCGGATCCCTGGTTCTCTCCATATGAAGGCGAGAATATATATATATATATATATATATATATATATATATATATATATATATATATATATATATATATATATATATATATATATATATATATATATATATATATATATATATATATATATATATATATATATATATATATATATATATATATATATATATATATATATATATATATATATATATATATATATATATGTATATATATATATATATATATATATATATATATATATATATATATATACAGGGTTAGACAAAATACTGGAAACACTTCTGTACTAACTTATTTTCTTATCCTTCTCAAAAAATACTTAGAGAGTACTTTATTGAATCATTTTATAAATCTAAAATTGTTTAGTATATGCGATTTCTCATACTTATCAATGCAGTTTAAAGCTTTTAGTCTTCTTCTTCAAACAATGAATCTAAAAATATATTAAATCTTACATCTTCTTTAACAAAGAAACTAAAAGTATATTAAATTCTAAAATAATAATGGATAATAAAAAGCATCATCTATCTAAGCACATACTATTATCAATTTTTTTTCTCATTTTTATTTTAAATTAAAAAAGATATATAAGTCTAAAATTGGGTTCAGATTAATTACATTTTAAATTGATAACGAATGAACAGATTATGGCAATGTTAATTTTTTTTAAGGATGTTAAACGAAATATAACTCAAATTTTGAGGTTCCAATTTTTAGACATTTGATAAAAGGACTAAAAATAGAAATTATGAAAGGTTTTTAGACAGCATGTTTCCCATATTTTAGTTTTACAATGCTTCAGATTTTTAACCTCACTCACGCAAACTGCATTTTCGGTTTCGATATTTTGTTGTTTTACAAATATCATAAAATAATTTTTTTTGAAAATATATTTTTCCTCTTACTCATTTTTAACTTGTTTTCGTGATTTGAAAACGAAGAATCATAAATGCAAGATATAAATGCCCTGTAGCTATTTCATATAAAAATAAAAAAAAAGACTTTGTGTGGAATTTTAAAGAAGGTTTATGGAAACGACAATGCCATTGACGGAATTTAGGAAAGACATTTACTTGAAGTTTTATTTATTTTTATTTGTATTTGAATTTATATTGACAAATAATGATTTTTTTTCCTAAAAGATAATGCCTCATCTCAAAATGAATTGAAAATAAGATTTTATTTAATTTCGATAGTTATTCATATTACTATAGATATTTTTAACGTCATAATATTCATATTTTTAAATCAGAATAAGTACATTACAAAGCGTCTGGTTATTAAAGTAAAATTTTTAAAAAAGTCAGAAATTAATTTATTTTTTGAATTGATGATTTATGAATCATTTTGTTTCCATATTTATTTTTAGAAAATAGCTTTTTGCGAAAATGTATTGATTACAAATAAAATGTATTTCAATAATTTTGAAAAAAATTATAATTTATATATCCTGAATAATGGTAATTCTAAATATTTTTCACGAAATTTTTTTTAAAATTAATATTTATGAATATAAAGGATTGTAAATTACTTTATAAATGTCTTATTATAGTAAAGTGCGCAAGGAAAGAGGATATCGGAAATAACTTTTGATCTAATGATCTGATTTTTACGTACTAAGTCTGGCTCTAAGACCTTCAATGAGTTAATTTCTTAGAGTTGACGATATATTAAGTTATGAAATCAGACGCTAAAACGTACTGTTTCTGAATAAGGAATAATCAAATCATCCTTTTGTTGTTGACGGAATTAGATTCTTGACTCTCAAAATAGGACAGAGTTTCAGCGATCTGAAAATATGGTCCTAAAAGATTAGACAGGTCAGTGGTCGAAAGCTTAGGTACCATAATGAATTTCAGCTTTTTTGTATTTCGTCATATCTCAGTAACTAATAAAGTGAATAAAAACTGTCTCCGTGCCAAAATAATTCGTTTCTGAGGTTGAGTTGAAGTTGATAGATGTAAAAAAATACAATTAGGTTTTACACCAAAAATAACCTCATCAATAAACTTCAATTTCAACCTCATAAAATCAACCTCATGTATAGCTCAGCAATAATTTTAGTTGAAAACGGGTGGCAATTATTCCCACCTCAAATATACTTATTTTCTTGAAATGTCGAAAAAATAACCCGTACTACTCAAAAACAGCCTCTTTAAGTTAGTTGCTCTAAGATAGATTTCTCTCATTCTCAAGTGTGAATAAAACAACTTCATGCGACTTGATTATAAGCCATCGGAGGGTGAATTTTTAAGGTTTTTTGAAACTAACTTCAAATAAACGTCAAATCAACCTTAACACCTTAAAATAGCCTCAAAAGCACCTTAAATTTTTGCAATGGACTTTTTACACAGTCATAAAGTTTACTATTTCAAATTTAAACAAGGGAATTGATGGAATAGTTCTTGATAAATAAAAATTTGGCTTCTTAAGTATATCAAAATACGCAAAGAGAGAAATTTAACATAATGGGGCGCAAACTGTTGACTGCTTTTGTGATTGAACTATAAGAACCATATTTTCCAGATTGTGATGGCTACTATGTGAATTTAGGCTATAAATATGAATGAGGCTATAAATAAGAATTTGGGAGTGTTTAATTCAAGCTATTAGTTTTCGAGATATGATGAAAGTTTTATTAAAAGAAATATAAATTAAAGAATCTCAAACCTTCGACCATTCTTAAGTATTTTTTGGAGACTATGTAGGATGGCCCATTTGGATCATGATATATATATATATATATATATATATATATATATATATATATATATATATATATATATATATATATATATATATATATATATATATATATATATATATATATATATATATATATATATATATATATATATATATATTCAGTTTCGAAACAAATATTGCACAAAATATCCATTTCATCACCTTTACTAACATGACCACAGAAGATTTTATACTGTGCCTGCTTCTTATTTGGCATTCTATAGAATGCCTAGGCAATGTGTGAAATATAAATCGTTTCATACATTGCTGGCTAGTTTTAGGCATTATATACAATGCCTAGGCATTCTATAGAATGCCGGATTTCATACTTTGCCGGTAACATATTTGCATTATAAAATTATGCATTGTAAAATTATGTGAATAAAGTAAGGTCATTGGGAATTATCCTGAATTTTCTAAATTGATGTTACCTTGAGAGCTGAAAAACCGAATCTGTAAAATGCTCCTGCTTACTAAAAAAAAAACTGTTTTTTGGTCTGGTTTCCAAAATTTAAATAATATGTAACACTAATCAACAAGAATATTTGAAATATGGCCTCACAAACTATTAAACTACTTACTTTAGATAGAAATTCTCTCTCTCTCTCTTTTTTTTCTTTGCTCACTGAGCACTGAATTTCTCATTACTCACTGAACAAAGATTTTGCAACGTTACGAGCATTTTGATGTATCTTATTTTCGGAAATCTGCTTAAAAAGAACAAATTTTTAAAAAAAATACCTAAGAAAGTATTTTTTTCCTAATTTTAAAATTTGGTTTTGATAAAACAAGACTTATTAACTTAAGTGGCATATGTATATCATACTTATTTCATAATTTTTCTCATTGAAAATATAAATATCAAATTTTTACACTAACTAATGATGAGCTTTTTTACCAGTTTTAAATTTTTTACTCAACTTAATAATAGTTTAATTTTTATCCAGATTAAAATCATTGTATTCCTATTGCACTTTCAGTTAAAGTTTTTCAACGACAATGGTAGCAGTTGTAATCAACAACCATCTTTAAACGAATTCAATTTTAAGTATTTTAATAAAAAAATGTGAAGATTTTCAATAGTGTTTATTTATAATAATTTAAGTAATTTAATAATTATGAAAATTTTTAGAACTTTTAATAATATTTGTAGCTTAATCAAAGTACTTGTTTTTTTGAATATTTGCAAAATACTACGCTGGCCTGAAATAAATTCATTTAAGATATCTAAGATTTCTGATTCAAATTATTTAAATTTATTTATGTAGTTTCGAATAAAAACCTGTAGGTGGAGCTACAATAGTCCTATTGTCACATTTGATATCCCTTGTCACTAGGGGGAGCATCATGAACAAGGTGGAAGTATCGTCAGTGAGCTGCGAGAAGGAACACGAAAATTAGGCTTAGATCTTCCAATATCTGATGAAAATCGTTTTCCTTTTATGAATGCTGATCAAACTATAACGATTCTATAAACTTCTATTTTGGTAAGCACGGTTTTTCTTATTGTTTTTTTCCCAATTTTTATAATTAATTCATTTTTGAATTCGAAAAAGGGTCCTTAAAGGTAAGGATTTGTGAGAATTTTCCCTTTTCCGCACTCGCTGTTCTATCATATCTCCCTAATTTGAAGCGTGGATCGGTCTCCCGTTTCTATAGAAACGGGGCCATTCCCCTCACTGTGGTCTTCTGCTGCATTCTGTACCGCTTCTAATGGCGGAGTGAAAATGGAAAGGAAAAAAAAAAACTTAGTATTAGTCCTATCTCTTCCTGTTTTAAGCTCTCTTTTCATTAACGAATATCAGCTTTTCTCTTTTCTTCTTGGCTTTTTTTGGATTAATCTCTAAAGTCTTTGGTCGATAATAAGACTTTATAATTAAAAAGTCTGGTTTTTTATTATCTACAAACTACAAAAAAATGTCTATATTTCTTTAATTAAATTAGCTTAATATTCTTTTTAGGAAATAACATAAGGATATTATAATTGGATTTAAAGTTTTGATAAAAATCTATTTGGTTGCATATCATTGCATTAGTTAATTTTGAAACAATTACTTTTATGGGTTCTTTTTTTTATTAAATTAGAAATACTTTACTCAGAATTAAATTTCATATAGCCTTGCTTTCATGAAAAAGAGTTCGATAGACTAGTTCTGACTTTAAATTTAAGTGTCACATTTCGTAGCTCTTTTGACAATAAATTTTTATAGAGTTATGAAATGGTAAAAAGCTCTTTTTTAAAGATTCTCAAGATGAATGAGAATCTTAAGAAGCCTAAATGAGAATGAAACCAGCACAACGAAAACCAGCTTTTCTCTTTTCAAAGTGATTTTTTTTAGGATTTATCACTGAAGGTTTGGTTGGTAAAAAAATTATAATAAAACTGTTTATTTTTTATTGTCCACAAACTACGAAGAAAAGTCATTATTTTCATTTATTTATTTTATTTCTAATTAAATGAGATTTGTACTCTTTTCAGTAAAGTAAATCGATAAAAATACATAAATAGATTTAGAGTTGTGACAAAGTATTTTCAGTAGAAAATTATTGTATTAAGTTCCGAAGCAATTCATTTCATATAGTATTGGGTTATATTAAATTGGTAATTTATAACTTTAAATTATATTATACATATTCTTCTCACATTATTAAAAAAGATCTTGACAAATAGATTCTAAATTCATTTTATAAATTTATTTAGTTTAGAATAAAATTTCAAATTTTGCATATTTAATCAGAGCTCCTACCTTGCTGTTACGGATGTTAGGTTAAAAATGCTTGTGCAGTTCTACTTTAGATTGAGATTCATATCACTATGATCTAATGGGAAAGTGAGCAATTTGATTAAAGTAGAAGTGAATCAGAATCCGCCAAAACAAGAATCTGATGTATAGTGTTCGGAATATTATAGTTGGTAACCACTCGAAATTTAAACATTATTGCAGCTATAGTTTTAGTTCAAATTAAATTACTTAGATCATTATCAGGACATTTGTAGGTGACCTTTTAGAGAAAATAATAGTTGAACCTGGAAATCGAATTATGGACTTTCTGGAATGAAAAATCAAGACGCTAAGTAGTATACCATCAACCTTGCAAGTATAGTTACATAATTGATTATCCTTTTAGCTACGATTATATTATTAATAATTATCTTTTTAACTATGCTTAAGTAATTAATTACATTTCCAGCTGTAATAATTTAACTGGCCATATTCTAACCCATGGCTTTATAATTATTATTTTTTTATAGTTAGGTAATTAATAATCTCATTAGCTATGGGTATATAATTAATTACTTTCTTTAGCTAAGGTTATGTTATTGATTATTTTTTTCCTTCAGTTATGTAACTAATTTTCTACTTAAACATAGTTGCGTATTTAATTTATTTCTCAGATATAGCAAGATTTAACTAAATTTTTAGTTGCTTTTAGAAAGATTTCATACAAATAGCTTTATTGAGTCCCAATTTCGCTTAAATACAAAAAACTTGAAAAAGACCTGCCGAATGTAAAGACTGAGTCAGAGCTATATCTTTAATTGATGGTTTTTTAATACATTAACCACTCATAACGGGTGATCTTTTAGAGAGAGAAGTAATTCTGTTAAATTAAAGTTGAACCCGGAAACCGAAATAAAATCTTGATGCTTTAGAAAATCAAGACGCTGACTAGTATAACTTTAATCAACCTTGCAGCTATAGTTATGTAATTAATTATCTTTTTAACTATGATTGTACTGGTAATTATCTTTTTGGCTATAGTTAAATAATTAGTTATATTCTTAGCTATGATAATGCTGCTGACTATCGTTTTATTCAATGTTCCATAATGAATTATTTATGTATACACAATAACTATATTTATACTATTACTATATTATTAACTATATTTACACAATTAATTATCTGCTTTGCTATGGGTATCTTATTAATCACCATTTTATCTAAAGTTAGTAATTATTTTTTAGCTTTAGTTTTATAACTAATTTTCTTCTTAGACATGGTTATGTATTTAATTAGCTTCATACATAGAACAAGATTTAACTAGCTTTTTAGTTGCCCTTAAAAAGCTTTTATACATAGTAACAGCTTTATTTAACCTCAATTTACTAACAGCTTCATTAAAATGCAGATAAACTTGAAAAACACTGGGTCGAACGTAAAAATGGAGTCAGAGCTATGTCCTAAAATCAGTCTTTTAGTTATATTACTATTTACTCTACTATACATTTAAATTTAGTTGTTAGAGTTATAGATTGAAATAAATTTTCATAAAACTGAGAAACAATGTATTCAAACTGAGAGTATTTTGAGTGGAAAATAGAGTAAGCAATGATCATACTTTTAGCCAGTAATTTAGCTATATTAAGTATTTTACTTATAGTACTTCTAACGGTAATTATAACCTAATTTATATTTTATTCAAATAGTCTTTTAGATAAATACAAATAATAAATAAGTATATGCTTATGTTTTTATTAATTTTTTAACATCATTCACTCGGGTGTATAAGGAAAATATACTCATCATCCATTTATTTATAAGAATTTATTAGTTTAGTTAGTTATTAAAGTGTCTTTTCTTGACAAAAAAAAATAGAAACAGATCTGCTAGAATTTATGCTTAAAAAAATCTGGAAAATTACAGCATTGTATGGTAATGACATTTCTAGTAAAAATAACCATAAATTTGTTAATAAAACTAAAGTATATGATATTTTTAAACTATGCATTTAGTACTTTTTCCGTTCCGATAATGGTTTGCGGAAAATTCTGGTTTTCGAAATTATAGTTCTTATTACCAAACACTTAGTAAAAAATTCAAAACTAAAAATTAAATTTAACTGAATAAATGTTTTTTATGATATGCTTTGAAAAATCCTGGTAAAATTCCCAAATTGTGCCACATTTATCAAATTTTATCACATATTATAGCACTGTATTTTTTTGGTTAATTTAACCAAAATCGTTAACAAAACGCTTCTGGAAAATTTACCGTTCTATACAATAAGAACATTTCTTGTAAAAAAACAAAACATAATTGTGGCTAATAAAATCAAAATATACAGTGCTTAAATAATCATTCCTTTTTCAATTTTCCTGTTCACATGGCAACGATTTACCGGAAATTTTTAATTCAAAATTAATGTTCTCATTACTACACATTTAGTAAAACATACAAAACTAAAAAACAAATGTAATAGAATAAATAATTTTTATGCCATGCCCTAAGATATCATGATAAAATTACCAAATGGTGCCACTTTTACCAAATTTTATCACAAATTATAACACTGTGTCTTTTGGTTAATGTAACCAAAATCATTAACTAAATGCTTCGGTAAAAATTACTGGGACTTTTAATGTTCCTCTAGAGCCAGAAACATGCAAAATTTAACCATAGTTTTGGCCATATTATTTTTCTCAATGTAGAAGTACAAGAAAATTTTATAGAATAAAACACATTGATTAGAATTTATACAACACCTTGTGTAGAATAAACTGCATAGAACTGAGAACATACAATAAAATATGAATGCAAATTTATAATATTTCTCTGAACAGTAAATGGAGCGTTAAAACAAATTTGATTACATAGTCACACACAGGAACATTTTAAATTTATTCTCCTTTTTAACATTTATCAATAAAAGGAAATTTTTAAAGTAAAAACTTGATTGGACTGTTTGGGAGCATACAAGCAGCTTCAAACTTTAAAAATCGAAAATTAATCGAATAGTGTCTGTGTTATTACATTTGTATTTAATTAAAAATCATTTCATAGCTAAAAATTATTTAATAGGTTTACGAATGAAATCAGAATTTAGAAATCTCTGGTAATTATTTCAAATGATAGAATTTTTTTTCCTTTTTATGAATTAAAATTTCATAAATAGAAATTGAATATAAAACAGAATTATTGAACTTAATTTTAATTTGTACGTGAACTACATTTCCTGAATTTATAATTTAAATATTTTTTAAAAAATTATTAATTAAGTATACTTTCAGATTGGTGAATGGAATACGAGGTCCAATGGAGTGTGAATGCGAATACAAATTAACGCTCCTTATAGTTCTTTCAAAAATTAAGGTAGTCACCATACTTTCAATTCACTTCAATTTTCGTTTTCAATTTCACTTCTAAACCATTGCCAAATAATGTATAAAATAGTAACGATAAAAATTTAGTTCCTGCTTGATATGTTAGATTCAAAATAATTACAATGCATAAATGTTCAAGTTTTTTTTCTCTGTGATCATCTTTTATTGCTTTTTTTAACTATAAAAATAAACCTCAATAACTATTAAAGAGAACTGCTGGAAATTTAGAATAAAGATATTTTATGAAAGGAATAAATCTACAAGAAAATTATTGCCTGCAAGAACTTCGTTTGCTTCACAATTAAAGTGAAGAAAAGTTATTCTATTGAGCACTGATGGTGTCTTGAGAATGAGCACCAATTTTGTGCGCTCGTAGCATAACTTTTCTGTGCTTCATAAAAAAGTGAAGCAAACAAGATTTTTTTTCCAGGTATACATGTATGTACATTTCAGTTTACTTAATGTTTAATCTGCTTTCCTACGAATTGAAAAATATTTTTAGATTTTATTTATATTTTATATATTTAGAGAGTAATTGGATTTTTAAAGCTCTTTGCATTTTTTTAACTACTCATAGTAAAAGTCATGAGGATAATTTAGATAAAAAAATTTATTTTTTAAAAAAAATCAAATTTAAAATAATATTTTCAATTACGCAAAAATTTAAAAGTATCAATTTTTAAAAAGCTTTTAAATTTCCAACTTTTTCAAGACCTTTCATTGAAGAATTATGTACTTGTTGTATGATACAGCAGCACAATAAAAGCCAAAACAGTGTCTATAATAGACCTTAAAAATTACTAATACTGCTCCAAAAATGATTTTGAACCCTTAGAATTAGGAAACATATCGAAAGATATGCGAGCAATATTCTTATAAAATAGCATTTTAAAAAGAGAATCCCAAAAACATTTGCGTGAAAGTGTGAACCGAGGAATAAACTTACTTCTAAAAATAATAAAACTTTCGAAAAAAGTAATTATTTGTTTAAAAAAAATGAAAGAGAGATAAAAAGAACATAACACCTTTTGACTTCAATTTGAGATACCGATTAATCAAAATATTCTATAACCTTGTTTTTAAGAATTAATAAGTTATACGACAAATTTTATTTCGAAACTAATTTATTAAAAAGAGCTTTTATCTCACAGACTGAAAAGAAATGTTTTAAAACAGTTTACCTAAGTTCTTTCTTTGGATACTGTCTTGAGGCAACTCTATCTGAAAAGAAACTTATAAAACTCTAATTGAATTTGGCGAGATATTAAACTTTGGCGCTTAGAAATATTAAAAGAGAAAGAACCTTTCTATTCACTGAGACACAGAATTTCCTTCAAGGGTTTTTTTTTCAAGAAAGAAAAACATTTCTTTGAGTATCAAAGATAAAAAATAATGTATTTTGTTGCTTACTATTTTTGATATTTGCAAGATTTATGATAAAAGAAACTTATTAAAATAAAAAGAATGCTCGTAGTTCGGAAAAATAATTTGTATTTTGTTGGAAATTTTCATTTTACATAAAGGTTTTCTTTCTTCTGTTTTAAGGAAAAAAACTGTTGAACCAATTTTTAATTTTATTCCATATTTGAAAAAAATGCTACTACTTATATATTTTTGTTTTAAACTAATTTTAAGAATGCAATAAGTTCTAAATTGTAATCATATTTTCGAAATGACAATAACTATATTTTCAAAAAGTGTATAAATTTAGTTATATTGATTTGGAAAAGACTTCTTCGTATGCAAATAGCGTATTGAAATATGTATGAAGTTCAAATTTAAAATTTAAAGTTTTTTTTTCTTAAAGACTATTCTGGAAATAGGCCTTATTAAAAAAATCTTTATTTTGATATATTTTTTAAACCTAGGAATGTAACATGTGACAAAATTAAATAACTGCTTGAAGCTCCGAATATGTAGATTTCTTTTAACAAAGATTTTAAAACTAAGCATTAAGATTGGTAATTACGGAACACCTTCTAGAGCATCTAAAAGTAATAACAAGATTTTTTTTAATCAAAATTAAGAAAAAGTAAAGTAAGTACACTGAGAAAAAAAATATGTGTCAAAACTGCCATAATATGGTAAAATTTACCATGGTTCTGGCTTTATGAGGGCACTAAAATGCTCAGTAATTTTATCGAAGCTGTTTGGTAATAATTTTGGTAAAATTGAAACTAAACATCATTTTATAATCTGTGAGAAAATTTAAAAATGCGGTAAAATTTAGTAATTTTATCATTATATCTTAGAGCATGGCATAAAAACCATTTACATGGTAAAGTTTAATTTTCAGTATTGTATTTTTTACTAAATTTGTAATATTGTATTATTTAGTAATTTTATCATTATATCTTAGAGCATGGCATAAAAACAATTTACATGGTAAAGTTTAATTTTCAGCATTGTATTTTTCACTAAATATGTGGTTATAAGAATTATAATACTTAAAACCAGTATTTCCAGCTGTTTAAAAGCTGTATATTTTAGTTTTCTTGACCAGAATTTAGGTTGTTTTTTTCACCAGAAATGTCATTATCATTCAGTACAGTGATCGTGCAAGAATAAAAAACATTAATATCTTAATTTGGTAAATATTTTTATAGCTTTTAAGAGTTTTTAATGGTAATTTTGTTGAAGTTTTTTGCTTGTTATTTTCATTCTAAGAAAACTAGCTTATATTCTCAAAGTTAACTTAGTAAAATCAGATCATATTTTTATAGTTTCCTGGTACATTTGTATAATTGTCTAGCAGCAAGATTAATCTATTCTTATAATTTGTCAGCTACGTAACATTTGAAAGCAACATTCGAGTTTTAATTCATTACTTCTTTTAGTAATTCAAAATTTTGAGTTTTTCTATGTTACATTACTGAGAAAGACGATCTTACTAAGATGTTACAAATTAATTTAAATGACTATTTAACTATTTTCAAGAGAATCCAAATTCCCTAATGTTTATATCAATAACAATGCAAATGAAAATGAAAATTGATTTTTGCTCAAACTTTGCAGGCAACATTTTTAAACATAAATATTTTTATTTATTTATAAAATGTCTAATTTTTTTTATTTGTTGCGTTGTAGAAAATTTTTCGCATTTTTCAATAATATTTTTTTTAAATTTATAATTTTACTTCTACAAACACTAATAAATTTTATTTATTAAAAAACGCGCAAGTAATGCAGTAAAAATAAAACATTAATATGCGAAATTCTTTTTTTAAAGTAATGTAGTCAGAATTCTTTTAGTAAATTTTTCATCCAGTTACTTGAATATTTTTTTAATTTATTGATACAAAATTAACAGAAAATAAAAACGAAGTGCATTCTGATTTTCCTTATTTAGAAAGAAAAAAGAACTACTAAACCAACGAAGTTTTTATTTGTTTTTTAATATTTTTTGGAGATGTTCCAATCTTGCCAATCTATTTAAAAAAGCAAAGAGAAAAAGAAGACTTGGAGAGGGATATCGACGGTTGCCATAGAAACGGATTACATTTAACCTTAGACGCTCTCAGTAACAGTCTGGTGGTCGCCACTTATTTGTAGGAGCAAATACCAAATACAGACATAAATCCCTGTTTATCCCAATAACATCGACGTTCCTAGAAGAGTTATAATTATAAAGAACTACAAAGAAATAAAACTCTATCTTGCAAGGAAGTAAAAAGAAATAACCCCTCTAAAAGCACAGAAATATCAAAAGATATATCAGTTTTCTTTATTTGTGCAGAATTTTTCTTTTACACTTCAATTTGAAAGTATTTTAAAAAACTTAAGATCAGGGAAAATACATTTCGTGAAAGTATTTTTAGAAACTTAAAAATATGTTCCGTAAGTTACCTTTACATAATGCGCTGTTATTTCTTCGAATGTTTAAAAACAAATTAGGTGGCTAATTGGACATTAAAGATGGTCACTGTTTTTTTTTAAATCAAGAAATTTTAGTAACTGGACGTATCAGCTGGAAATCAAGCAACTGTATTTACCGTAAAAAATTCCGTATCAAATTGCTGTGTAAAGTATCGATGCTTTGGGTGCATCATCCATAATATCCATTTTACCGTAAAATCCATTTATATCATAAAATTCATTTTACTGTAAAACCCATTTTTACCGTAAAATGTTACACCGTAATTTTTATACAAATATTTATTTAAGTAGAGTAATTTTAGGGTTATTATTACTGTACTTTTACTTTACTGGTACTAGTACTTTTTTGCAGATGCTGTAAATTTTTACAGCGTGTAACAGCGTGAATAACGCAACATAAAATTAGACAACTTTTATTTTTTTTTATGCAAATACATATTATTTGTTGCTAGAATGATTGGTTATAAATTAGATTATATATTATTAGTTATAAAATGAGTGAAGTTGACAACAATGAGGTTCCGTTTATTTACCATTCAAAAGATTATGTAAATAAAGATTTTATTTACCGTTTTTTAAGCGATAACATTAGTGACGATTGAGCCAAAAATATTGTAAAATTCCACGGGGAACAGAAACGTGATGTAAAGCACCTGAATTAGTAACATTGCAGACATTGAAAAGTTGAATTAATTTTTTAATTACAGTTTAAAAATTAGTTTACGAAAGCTATTTTCTAGACAAAACTTCAACTTTTCTTCCTGATTATGAAAAATAAGTATGGAGGACACTAGCTATAATGGAATGAAACTAAAAATAACAGTCCTGAATAACTGTAACAAATATCTGTTACTTAATCAGTTAATTTAATCTGTAGTAACAGATAGAAAAATATCTGTTATTTAATAAATAGAGTAAATTAAAGAGACGTCAGAGCCTCAAAACAGCATTAAATGGTTTTCACTGCTTCCAAAGCTTCACTGCAAGGAATACACTTTTACAGATATCTTTCGGTAGAACTGTGCATGACGTTTTGGGACACGCTTTTGAAACTTTTAATTTGCATTCATTGTTTTGAAATTTTTTACCTCGTTATAACCAAGCAAAAAGTATCGAAAGATTTTGACAAATTCTCTAGGATTTATCTATAGAAAATTTCGAAATTCAGGAATTTAAAATTACTTTAATGTTTGATGTAACTGAAAATTTGAGCTCCGTTATTAAGAATACTTTTTTTCTTTATTTTGAGTAAAAATGATATAAATTTTACGTCCTGAATTATTTGCTATTAGTGATAAAAAGTTTTCTGAAATTAAAATTTGTTGTTTATGAAATAAATAGAACATAAAATGTAAATAAAAATAATGAAAGGGAAATTTCAAATATACAAACAACATATTACTATTTTTCTTAATTTTCTTTATTAATCTCACTTTTTTTTATTCTTTCTTATATATATATATATATATATATATATATATATATATATATATATATATATATATATATATATATATATATATATATATATATATATATATATATATATATATATATATATATATATATGTATATATATATATATATATATATATATATATATATATATATATATATATATATATATATATATGTATATATATATATATATATATATATATATATATATGTGTATATATATATATATATATATATATATATATATATATATATATATATGTATATATATATATATATATATATATATATATATATATATATATATATATATATATATATATATATATATATATATATATATATATATATATATATATATATATATATATATATATATATATATATATATATATATATATATATATATATATATATATTTCTGTATATCAAAAATATAGAGAATGGAGAGAGAAATATGTAGATACTTCCAAATTTTGTAATTAATTATGCTCTAAATCAGCGGTTTCTAATTTTTTCGGAACCCTGAAGGGCGAACCATTGTTTGGCACAGTTGTTTATCAATCTCAAATTATGTTTTATGTCTGACAGTTGAATCCACAGTTCCGTAGGTGAACTTAGTCTAGCTATGAATTTGTTTTTAGTGCATATGCAAAAGATGAAAATGAATTAAATAATTTGAAATCATTGGAATTAAAACTATAAATAACAGAAATAAACTTTTAAAATTGCTATTGGGGAAGCATATTTCGCTATTTTATTTCTTCATTTTAAAATTTCTAATTATTATTTAATAAATAATAATTATAATAATAATTAAAATAGTAATTATAATAATAATTATAATAATAATTATAATAATAATTATAATAATAATTATAATAATAATTATAATAATTATAATAATTATAATAATTATAATAATTATAATAATTATAATAATTATAATAATTATAATAATTATAATAATTATAATAATTATAATAATTATTATTTAATAAATAATAATTATAAACAAAAGATTAAAATTCGATAATTTGTGATGCGGAAATAAACTGCAGGTTGATTTTATACCTTTTTTTAAAATAAAAATAAAATAAAAAAATAAAAAAAACATACTTGTACAGTGAGTAAAGGAGAAAGGTTATCCAACTGCATAACATTTGCTTCAATAATCGAATTTTCACGTTCTAAAAATTAATCATAATGGTTTGAAGGTTGACCTCAAATATACCACTAATTTAGGGTTAATGAATACTTAAGTTACCGAATCAAACACAAAAGGTACTTTTTCTGAATAAACGTACGTTGTTCGACGGATTTATATTTTTAAGTAAACATGGATATTCCATTTCACATTCTGGAATATATAGTTTCAATAATTCTGTTATAAGAGCGAATTTTGAGAACCTCACTGTTATTTACCGTTTTAGTATTTTTTGTCATACTTATGAATTCTTGAGCAATTAAAAAAATTATTGCCCTACTTGTGCAACGTGTTTACACAAAGATCCGGAGAATAGTTTCCGGAGAAATAGTTTTTAATGATTATTTAATAAAAAAAATTATTATTTAATAGCAGTCAAAACAATTTTAAACTGTAATCTTAACCAATTTTTACATCACTTAAAACAATTTAGTTTCAAAGATAAAAAAAGTAGCTCCAATGATTTATGAGTTCAATTTTAAAAAAACGTCATATTTTGAAGTTTTTATTCATTTAGAACTATTCGATTTGTCAACAATCAATTTTGTCATTTGAAATGTTTATAGTTTAAAATTACGTAAAATTTTATGTGTCGTAACAATTCAAATTTTTTGGCTCTTATTAAATAATAAAAAAAATTAATGATTATTGAAATTTTTTTACTGTTGAATTAGATATGGGTCAATAAATTTCATAAGTGGGTGCAGAAATTGCATTGCACAATTCATACAGTCTTACATTGTAAACAATGCGAATCAAAATACGACAAAAAGTACCGGTACTCTGGGTGCCAGTACTTTTTATTGTAAAAATTTACGTAGCAAAAAATTTGATACACCGCAATTTCTGCAGTAATATTTACCAAAAAAATTACTGTATCACCGCAATTAAAGAATTAATGTAAGATTCATGATATAAAAGTTTGCGGTAAAAATAAATTTTGAGGTAAAATGGTTGTTAAAAATACTACCCTCAGGGTCCTAGTATTTTTTACCGAAATTTGAACAGGAATTTTTTACAGTGTAGATATAACCAAAACGCAAAAAGTGAAATTAGCATTAAGTGGCTCAGATTTTCGCACGTTTTCCTATTTGGACCGTAATTTCCAGCTTGCGGCTATATTTGAAATTTTGTTATTCATAAACCAAAGCAACGTAGAAAAAAAAACACTTTTATTCTTAAAGAAAAAATATAGAAAAAAAAACACTTTTGAGTCTGACTTAAAATATTACCTTATAATTAGCATATTTGAAGTCAACCCTTAAAAAAATTAAGATTGATTTTCAGTGCTTTTTAGTTCGTAAAAATACGCCACTTAAAAAAAATTTCCGAGTAATAACGTTCTTTTCTCCTTACAGTACAAGTTGTTATATTTTATTTATTGTTATTTCTTTGCTTAAAACATAAGCTTAAACACTATACTAAACGTTGTTGCTGTTGAACACGATCGCGAAAGAGTCTTCCTTTGTGAAACGGTTTTCTCTGCATTTATTGTCCTTCTGTAAGGAAGACACTTTTACGGCTCCACATCGGGAAGGAAGCGAGTGGTTAAAATGGTTTTCGTTTATTTTTTAAGGATAATTTTTTTTAATTATTTTTAAATTGTAACAATAGGTATTGCTTCATAGCTACAACAAGTTTCTAGATGCAGAAGACCTTGTTAAAAACAGCATCGATTTATGTTTTGTTGAAAATTGCATCCAATTTAAAAGTAGGGTTTTAATGAAATTTAAATAATGAAAATATATAAACGGATTTTCCAGAAAATAATTTTCGATGAAGTAGTTTTCTTATTGTAATTTTATTAAATTGTATTATACATATAAAAAATATCATTGTTATGTAACTTTATATTGATACAGGTGTCCAAAAAAATGGAACACCTTGACTATTTGCTTTCAAAAACTGCACCAAATTGCAAATATCCTTCCTCGTACGTGAAAAGCATCACCTATTTGTCAAAATTTGAACTAATTTTTAGTTTTATTAACAATAGTCAACCGGAAAAGATTCTAAGTGAATCTAAACAGAGTAATTTATTTATAACCACCCTATGTTTACGCAGATGGAGTTACTGTATCAAGTTTTAATATGGATTTGAAAATTTTATATGAAAGATTGTAAATCTGTACGAAAATTCTAATGGCCATTGCAAAAAATTAAAGGAAAGAAAATGACTAAATCTATGAGGCTAATTAGTAAGTTGCAATTCAAAACAGATGCATTTCTAAAGAGATTTATTTACTTGCTGTGTGGACTACAGTACACAAAGTATAATTTCTACAAGAGCGCCAGAAGGCAGTGTAGTGTGATACTTGGTGTATACATTTTTTATCATTATACATTATACAAAATTTATGTGATCTGAATTCTTCAGAAAAAAAATTTTTCAGTTTCTGAAAATTTAATGGGTATGTTTTTTTTTGTCCCGTGAAGCTTACCATTCAATTTGCTAAATATTTTCAAGTGTTCGATGCTCTTTTTTTCACCTTTCATAGCTTAGAGAAATTAAATAGCTGAAGAAAACTATTTATTGGGAAAATTCTCTAAAAAACGCGTTTGTGTTTTAGAAAATAGCAATGATATCAGTTGATATTTCAGTTACAAATTCTGGCATTTTTTACCCTAAAAAAGTGCTAAATTTAAAAATTGAGGAAATACAAATTAAAGTATGTACTTTTTATTTTTACATCGTATCTCGTAACGATAGTAAAAATATTGTCATGTATGGCTGTGTATAAAATAAATCAAGAGAAGAAATTTAAAATGAATCTGCCGTTAGTTAATATCTTCATAAATATTTAAGCAGTTATTATTTTTCTTAATAAAATCCATAAAAATAGTTATTATTTCAGATTGCTTTTAGCATAAAACTCGCATCTATATTTAACAAAATTTTGAAATTTTTATAAAAAGTTTTTTTTCATTATTTTCATAAATATGTTAAAAAAAGATGAAGAACTTGAAAGGAAAAAAACCTTTTGTTGATTTTGTTGAGTGTTTTTCATGAAACCATGCATTGAAAGTTACCTATTCAATATTGCGTAAAAAACCTATCGAATTTTCTGCAAAAAATTCCTGGAGCTTTCTGGCTTATTGTTAAGAAAACATTTTTACAGTATAACTAGTTAACAAGATGGCAGTTTTTCGGCATTTTCTAAAGAAGAACTGCTTTTAGATTATGATATTTTCTTCTAAGAAATTTTTACTTTTCTTAGTGCTTTATGAAACTTACAGATTTTATTTAATAAAATTATTTCAAAAAACTACTTTTGTAGATATACTTTCAATTATTTTTCTATAGTTTTCAAAAGAATTTCGATTAATTTATTAAAATTTTGAATTTAAAAAATATAAGCATTATGCGAATTATTTTTAGTATAATAACTGGACTTCATAAGAATCTTATACTGATTTCATAAAAAATAAATTTCGCTGAAATTCAGGAAAATATTTATGCCATAAATATCAACAAATTAACTAAACAAAAGTTTTCATTTTGCCGTCAATATTTTCGAGTCAATAGGACTTAAATGTAAAGATTCATCTGAGATTTATGATTAAAGTATACGACATTTTATAAAAAAATGAATTTGATCTAACTGAAATTAATTATTTTTTAAATAATAGTTTTTTGCCAGATATAACTTTATTTTATAAACGAGTTTGAAATGAGTGCCCTTAATTTTTTTTCAAGAATTAATTTATAAAGCGTTTGGACAAAGCCAGTAAAAATCTATTTCTAAAACATTGCCTGAAAGATAAAGATAGTTTGATAGTAATCATAAGTAAATCTGATTATATTTTTATAGTTTTCCTATTTTGAGGACAAACACAAAAGTATTGCGCATCTGATCTAAACGAATTTCATTTAAAAAATAAGAAGTAAGTTTTAAAATTAATTTTAAATGGAGGAACGTAATGTGCAAATGATGGGGAAACTAGATTGGAGACTGAGGTATAGACTCAGGTGCTGACCACGTCATTTCGTCGGGATCAAGATTATGCGGTATATCTTTGTTAAAAGAAAGAGCCTTGTAAAACAGGTATTAGGTGTTAGACCATGTTTGGATTATGTGATAGAAAAACTGTTATAATTAATTTAAAAATCGGTTACCTTTAACAATATATCTAGACAAAATTTCAAAATTATTAAAATATTCTAATTTAAATTTGTAATTAATGGGATGAATAATTGTTTCACAATCTACAGTGAATTCCTTAACACTTTTATTTTTTACCATCCACTGAAAAAAAATTTAATTTATTACATTTTTGATCCTTAACGCACCAAGGCGAGACTGAAAGACTCGGTAATCATTTTGTTTATGCTACATAGGCGGAATATTTGAATACAATATACTGTATTTATACAATTCATTTGGCAATTTTTCCATTCATATGCTAAAGGCTTACCAGAATTTACGGTTTTTAAAATTATAGTTCTTAATACCACATATTCAGTAAACATTATACAACAGAAAAGTAAATTCAACCAAATAAATGATTCGTATGCCGTGCTCTGAGTTATCGCGATAAAATTACCAGATTTTACTACATTTACCAAATTTTATCACATATTATAAAACCATATTCTGCAGTCAATTTTGCCAAACTTATTGCAAAAGTATTTAGTTTAAAACTTACCGACCTTTCTGTGTTTATATAGAGTCAAAATCACGATTTTTACCATATTCTGGTAGTATTGACCATACTATTTTCTCAGTGAAGGGATGTCTGCGATATTGTTAAAGTTTATGTATTGAATTTCAGTAATAACTTATAAACTTTATTGTACGTAGCAACAAAGTTTGCAAATTTCGACACTAGAAACAGAACTTTTATTTTAATTGGTTTTGTCTGACTGAATTCAAATGATTTCCATTTTTAATTATTCCAAAAATGCTTTTGTTAGAATGGTTTTATTTAAATTATCGTATTTCCTAAAATCTGAGTAATATTTAAAAAATATTGTCATTTTTAATTTAAAAATGCATCTTTGAGTTAGGAATTGATCAATTTCAAGATGTTGATGAAAAATATAAGATACGTTTGGAAAAAAAAATTCGGAGAATGGAGCTGTCTAAAAGTGCTCCGCTTATTTACGGAATTATTTCTTACGATGTAACTCAATTCAAATCTGTATGAAGAGAAACGTTCATTCCTTTACTCTTCCAACAGCATTAAAAAAATATACGGGTGCAACTTAAACGATGGCGTGATCATGTGATTACTTTTCGTGATGAAACAATTTCTGATTAGAATGATTCTGATTATGCAGTTTATGTGGTTGCAGGTTTCAAATTAGGAGATTTTCCCAAACACATTACGGAATGTATTCATTCTACAAAACCAATTATCTTTCGTCTTCTCTTTTTTTGATGTGCTCTGCTTTCAAGTCTATCTTCTTTTATTTTCGGAGCACAGATTGGAAAAACGAAATTAAAACGATGATTAAGGCTGTATTTCCTTCAAGCTAAAATCGGTAGTGTTTAGCTATTTTTTTTAAAGTTTATCGCAACTAATATCTAAAGATATTTTACATTAATGATTTACAATGGTATGATCCTATAAAAATTTAAATTAGTTAGAATGTTAAAATTGTTAATGTTTACTCTGAAAGTTTATTTCAATGTCATTTTTCTGAAAAATATTTTTTTTTATTGTATAAAAAATTACGAGAGTTGCAGTAATAATAAATCTGAGTATGTATTATAATTGAGATTTATAGTACAAAATAAAACTGTAATAAACAGTAAAATATATAAAAATTATCTCACATGTTATAATTACTCAACAAGTATAATTATTAGTTAATTAGTAATAGTCATCAGAAATGTCATTACTTTTCAGTACGGTAATTTTACCAGAATTATTTTTTCCAGCATCCGTTGGTTAAAGTAGTATTCACTTTTAGTTTCCTTATACTTTAATGTAATATTATATTAACATATTTGTATCTCGTATAATCTTTAAAATTTAATGTTTCTATGAAATTAATAAATGTTTAAAATGCTTTAAAAATAGTAATCAAACTGATGTAACTTAACTTATGACATAAACTATAGCTATCACGTGTAAGCTATGGCAAATACTTTGAAAAAATATGGATATAAATAAAGAAATGCACCATGGATCATGGGATTCAAATTAAAACTAATATTTATTAAATTATCCTACAATGTAAAACGGTGATAAATTTTAAATAAAATTATTATTTTTGTACAAAATTGCAAAAAAGAATTCGTTTTAAAATTAAAAAAAGTTATCAAAAACATTTTATTTTAACTAAGATTCTTTTTCAGAAGAAAAAAAAGATTCAGCATATTAAAACGCAAATGTACAGTTTGCAAAATAAGGAAAACGGATCACCCTTGATGACTTTTGATCTAATGATCGGGTTTTCACGTTCAATGATTCATTCTTAATGATTCAAAGGATTGACTTCAAATTTGCTAATTAATTAGTGTAGATGATATTTCAAGCTAAAAAATCAGGCACAAATAAAGGCCGTAATCTGTGAAATTCGGTCAAAATAGTTTAGAGAGGAGAATGGTCCAATGTTTGGACTATTTAATGTTAATTTTACTTTTTGCGTATTTCACCTCACCTCGAGAAATTTTTAAGCGAAATGAAAAAAAAATTTCGCACATTCTCATCCAAATACAATTTCGTGCAAAAAATGAGTTTAATAATTATTTACTGTTTTTATTATTTTATTTAATAAAAATATAAAAATTTGAAATCTAAGGCACACAAACTTGTACATCATTTTAAAAAATTTATTTTCATATGATAAAATACAAAATTTGAATGAAAATGGTCGAGTAGTTCCTGAAAAATTGAATTTTTAAAATGCGGCTTTTTTGAAAGTAACTTTCTCAGGAACTTCTCGAACCGATTATACTCAAATTTTGTATTTTGTCATGCAAAATTATATTCTTTAAATTGTATTCTTTACCATTCAATTTTTTTTGATTAATATTAAGAACAATTACAAAAAATGATGAATATTTACTATGAGTTATTTTTGCATATATAAGCTTGATAATTTTGATAATTACTTACCTTGATAATTGATAACAGATTACCTTTGGATTAATGAATTTTATAATTGTGTACAAAAATTTTTCAATTCGCTTAAAAATTTCTCGAGATATGGCGAATATACATTAACGGGTTCGAACTTTGCACCGCTCTCCTGACCTAACTATTGGGACCATATTTTTCAGATTGTGGCTACCCTCTATATTTTGGGTGTCAGAAATCTGAATCCACCGACAAAGAATATGCTTATTCATAAAAAAATGTTTCTGTTCCTGATTTCGTAACTGAAAACATCGTCTGCATTAATTAAATAGCATATTTGAGTTCACCCCCTCAAACCATTAGATTGAGTCCCTGAATGTGAAGATCCGATCATTAGATCAAAAGTTATTCAGGGTGGTAAATTTTTTTATTTTTCGCTCTGTACATGCAAATACAATGCAAGGAGACAAGTTTTGAATAAAATAATTATTGTCTATAAGACTACTTAATTTTAAAATTTAAAAACAAAATATGCTAAATTACTTCTAATAAGCTTAAATTTTATCTCAACTAAACTTCTTTTTTAAAATAAAAGTAAAAAAACAAATAAGATAGTATAATGAGTATAGTAAACTATAGTACAATAAAGTATAATAAGTCGCATATGGCAATATCTTTTGTTATGAATTTCTACAGAAATCTTAACTGTCGTTTACCCCAAATTCGATTCAAATACAAAACTCAACAAAAACAGTGAAACACTGAGACTGAAATCTCCAGGTAATTTTATTCTTTAAAAGAGTTTCAATATTTGTTTCTCATTGAAAACCAGGCTTCCGGTCACAAAATTTGAGCTTCCCCCTCATTCCTTTCATTTGGTGTATTGATTATTTTAAGTAGGTCAGACGAAACTTCCACGAAAGTTTCGTTTCAGCACTGTTGTGTTATTTAAAGACTCCCTCAGTTCACAGTATTCAAAAGCTCCTTAAAATGGAATCGTTAGCATAAAAACCGAAAGACTGCTTTAGGAGGTCATAAGATCTCCAAATACACAACATCACGTTTCGAATTCATCACATGTTTTCTAATTAATTCGAATGTTTCTATTTTATATAATTTTTTTTCACTGATCTATAATAAAAAGAAGAGTTTGTGTGTGTCTTCCTAATAAATTCAAAACCATTTTTAATAGGGACATCAAATTTGGGCAGCGGGGTAAGATTTAGCTCCGATTCCAAGAATCGGGTTCAAAAGTTTCTGGAGGGACGGATAAAAATGAATTTTTCTCATAGGTTTTGAATTTGGCATTGTTATAAGTTAAACTGCAGATGATTCTGTTTTGCCAATTACGCAATTCCAAATTAAACTACATGCATTTGTTATCATATTACAGCTCTATTTAATCAAAGAAAAGTTTTTAATAATTTATTATTTGAGATTAGTGATGTCAATTATTCTCAAGTGTTTAAATGGAAAACATGCGAGAGTTGCATCACGGAATTGATGTTTGAAAGCTATTTTAAACCAAGCATAGATTTTGTTTATAATTACGGTTTTGAAATTTGTTTCTAAAGCATAAATAATGTAAAATATAACAAGTTCTGAATGTTTAGCACTTAACTTTTAAGGGAAAGAAAAATAAATTGGGGGTTAAAATTCAAAATAAATGGAAAAAATTGTTTGATTGTGACCCATTTTGACTATCTTTAGTTAGGAACAATTAATGGTATATTTTTCAGATTGAGCTGATACTGAGTATAGTTAAAATTTTGATTAATAAGTTAATATTTATAAAACTGTGTTTTCGTACTATAGTAATCAAAAATCCCTGAATAGGGGAAAAACAATACAAAAAATTGATTTTTTTTCAAATTTTGTTAGTTTTGTTATTAAACTCGTTATAAAGAAATACTTCCAATAATGTCTTCCAATAATTTGTCATGCTTCCAATAATATTGTATACAATGAATAAACAACTTTTTACCTCTAAAATTACATTTGATGCAGAATTTGTTTCTTTTATTTCTCCTGGTTTTTAAACCAAAAGCAACATAAAAAAAGAATTTTTCTTTTAAATTTCATTTTTCTTTTCATTTACATTTTTCTCATTACATTTCTCATCTATATATAGGTTAACTCTATCTTCTTTTCTAACTTCAATAAATTAGTTAATTAAAGAATCCATCAAAGTTTTGTTACTGAGAAACTATATTGATAAATAAGTATGATTTAACAATATATATTTATTCCTGTACATAGATTTTTAAAAAAATATGACGATTGAAATAATTTGATTTTAACAAAAAATGAGATTTGACATGTTTAATTTAATGAATCTATTTAAAAAAAACGAAATCTGTTTTACTAAATATTTTTTTTCTTGAGAAGTGGAGATGAGAGGCTAATTAAAAACAAAAAACAACCATATCTAATTTAACTTTTCGATCCAAGTCAAATTTAACTTTTCAAATTAATCTAAAGATAACAAGAATAAATTGAAATTTTTAAACCAAATCAAATTCAACTTTCTGAACCAAATCAAATTTGATCTTTCGAACCAATCAAAAACTAACAAGAATCCATCAAACTCTTATTACTTAGAAACTGAACTATTAAATAAGCAAGCTTTAACATCATACATATAGTTCTGCACGTAAAATGAAAAAAAAAAAACACATGACGATGAAATAATTGAAAATTCAATTTTAATAAAAAACAAGATTTAACATGTTTAATAAATTCAAATTTTTTTTTAAAGAGACAAATCTGTTTTGCTAAACATTTATTTTCTTTTTCGACTGAAAGAAAAATATCAAACTGGACAGAAGATTTAGGAATAACAGTGTTGAATTTCAAGTCGATAAGCAACGTAAGGAAACATCGATCCATAGAGATCAGCATCTCTCCAAACAGGATTTCGTCGATGCAGAAAATCGCGAATCAGGAACTAGTCAGACGAAGAAGATCTAACGGATGAAGCATGTTTGTGTATCTATATAACCTGAGAGGCAAAGTAAATTAAGATTTGTAATTGAATTTGTCTTGCTTCGCTTTTTCCATTAAGTGAGTGAGATGTGTAACGTTAAAATGAAACTCTTAGATAGGAAAAATGATATGTCTTATCAGAATTTTGTTTTAATAAATTGTTAAGTTCGATTCAACTATGGAATAAGTTATTTCAAACAATCTCTGATTGATTATTTTGAGAAAGAAAAAGGGATTTTTATGGATTTAGAAATTTAAAAGGACCAATACAAGATATCTTTGTTCGATACATTTACGAGCATTGTAATTGGCTTAAGTGCTGTATATGGTTCATTTTCAAAAAACGGAAACAATCAATGTCCTCGCAATTTTAATTACTGAATTAAAATTCCATATAACATTCATAAGCACCCAAATTAATTTATTATATTAAAAAATAATTTACCCCGTGATATATATATATATATATATATATATATATATATATATATATATATATATATATATATATATATATATATATATATATATATATATATATATATATATATATATATATATATATATATATATATATATATATATATATATATATATATATATATATATATATATATATATATATATATATATATATATATATATGTATATATATAGTGATCAAGAGGGGCATTTTCTTCTAGTTATGTTTTCCATCTTTTTTCTCCTTCGGCTACTGTAATTTTTCTAATTTTGCTTCTCACCTTTATTTTTTCAATTTTCGCTAGAAACTTTGCATTTTATATTTCGAATCACTTTTATTTCTTTTTTACGCTCTGATTTTGTTTCTTTTGTTAAAACATGTCAACTGTTATTTCCAATTTGCATATTTTTGAAACTAATAAAGTTTTCAATCAAGTAATAACTTACATGTTTTTATTAAATTAGATTCGTAGAAATTAGTATTTTAAAAATAATGCCTATTTAACAGCTTTTCAATAGGTCAGATACAGCTAAATTTCTATTTCCCAAGCTTCTTTGCCTCTTATTTAACTGCAATCAAACCAACTATTAATTAAAAATAATTTTAATTCTTATTGTAGTGAAAATTGCGTTATATATAATCTATCGCACAGCTTATCTAATATAAATTTTTAAAGTTACTTTTGATTAAAATTAAAGCAGTTTAATGTTGTAAGAGTTAATACTTTAATTTGATTAATTATTATTAATTATTAAAACCACGAGGAAATGAATTGAACATACATACATACATACATACATACATACATACATACATACATACATACATACATACATACATACATACATACATACATACATACATACGTACGTACGTACATACATATATATATATATATATATATATATATATATATATATCTGACTGTATATATATATACTCTGACTTCACATATTTGTCTAACTTGTTTTCGCATTGTTTCGTAATTTTATCATCACTTCTTCCATTGTATCTGATTAAGTGTAAGATCATTTCATTTATCAATATGCCGCTTGCCACATTTTTCTTTCGTACTCAAAAGAAAAAGAAAAACCTCACATCAGCAATTATTATAATTTTCGTTTATCATTACTCCTTTATAAGCTTTTATTCCATTAATTACTTACATTTATTTGTTATCACTTTCATTTACTTTATTTTTAAATATGGATATATAATTCTAGTAACTATATTTAATATTATCGCTATCCAGATTACAGTTGCAATTGTAATAAATAATTTAATTTCATACATACTGGATATTTAGTAAAAATAGGAAATATATAGAATCAAATATCACTTTATTAAGCATAAAATAATATATGAATTCATAATGCTATTGAATATTTCATATATAAAATTATATTTGAATCTATAATTATATAGAATTTTTATGTACAATGAAATGATATTTGAATTTATAATATTATTGAATATTTTATATACAATAAAGTGATATTTGAACTTACAGACTTCGTACTTTTATTTTACAGCCAGTATTTATGAAAAAAAAATATTTATAAGAATTTAAGCTGCAATCTTGGTAAGGAAAAAGGGCTATATTTATTTTTTTGAAAATGCAATTGTCTTTAGAATGCGTAGAAAATTGTGTTATGTTAGTTTAATCAAAATCTGTGTACTAAACAAGTTTTCAGTAAAAGTATTTCATAAGAAACAAACATGAAAAAGAAATATTTAATATTTCTATAATTAGAAACTCTTATTATAACTTGTTTATTCCTTTCATTCATGCATATATTTCTACTCTTTGTTTAAACTTTTTATATTTTGAACGTAATTATTAATTAATTTATTGACATTTCCAATAAAAATTTTATGTTTTTATGTTATTTTTTTAATAAAATGCTTCGACTAGAAATTTGTTTATTAAACACACTTTCAGTAAATCAATGTTATACAATTTTCAACGCATTCTCAAATCTATTATAAACCCAGAAAAACTGATTGAACGTTTGAATTATAATATATGCATCTTAAACCATGATACAATTCAAATTATCAGCAGCATTTATATGGTGCTAAACTCAAACTAGTCTCCAAGTTGCAACATAGAATGGTTCCTCAATTTAAAGAAGTACGATAATGAGGTCCAATACAGCACCATTATATTAAGATAGCAGCTAGTTTGAGTAATATCATGGTTCAATATCCTCCAAAATTTCTTAACAGTGTAACAAAAAAACATATAAATTAAGTAAAGTCTGCTAATTTGAAGAGGGAAAAAATTAAGCAAGATAGGGATTTATGTAGGATATATCTAGGGATTTTCTCATTACCCTTTCAGATGAGAGTTGATTATTTAAAGGTAGGAGTGAGGGTGGTCAATTCAATTCCCGGTTTACTTTAGCCATTTTAGGCAGCCCCAGACCTACTCACACCAATTGTCAGCTCATACCATGCACCAGTGATTAGAATCGTTCTATCTAGTACGCGTGCTCCCTCCCCTCCCCCATTTTCACCTCAACCCCTCTATTCAGGGCAGGTGGAGAGAGGCAACAGCTTCTGCCTATATGACTTTTTTTCCCCTCTTGAACAGTAAGTAAATTTTTTTATAAGAGTGAAAGTACTTATTCAGTGAAAAGAGTGGGGAAATTATGTATTTGTATGTTAAAAGTTCCGGCCGTAGTGGGGTAATTTTTGGAATTTTATTTTACCTCGGCGGAAACAAGTTAAGTGTTTTGTGATTTGTATTGTTGAAAAGCTAATGTAGTTTGAGCTCATTGCTGTTGAATAATATAATTTGCATTTTTGTAGCTATTTAAGTTAAGTTGACCAGATAAGTTCCTTTTTTTTACCCCATTTTGAACTATTTCATAAGTAGGAACAGGAGAATTTGTGGTACTTGATTTTTTTTTTTGTTTCCAGACAACAAAGGTGCCGACGAGCTCCTATATTATTCATGCAAAAGAATAGTAAGCAGCTGCATATAGATTTTGTGATTATTGAATAAAGTAAAAAAAGTTGCTTAAACTTCCTGCCTTAAAAAGCAAAAATGTTATTGTTTTAAAAAATGTTGGAATACATAACTTTGTAGAGGATGGCCAGATGGGCATTTAAGCATTTCTGTTATTATTTTTAATGTTAAATACACTTTTATTTTTTAACGTTTTGGAAAACCTTTTAGTAATTGATATAATGGTGGTATTTACTAAAAATAGTGGTATTTACTAAAAATTAGATAACTTTCATTGAACAGATATTGCATGAAGATTTTCAAAATCTACCGTTACAACCTCAAGCACTTCAAATAATTCCATTTATTTTAGCTCCGTAAATGTATGGTGTTTGATTACGTAATTATATTATTTTTTTTAAATATAACATTTAATTTATGATATGTGCCTGCTTTTTTAAAATTATTGGTTATATAGTACAGTTTAATTATGTAAATAAATCATTAAAAACATAAATAATGCCCAATGCGCCTATATTAAAAATATTTTATTTTATATATAGTTTTATCAAAAAAACTTATAACTTGTAGTTTAAATGAAATATTATTAAAGATTCAATATAGGTATTAAAAGTCGTGTTGAGGAAAGCAACGGAATGTTATTTATGAATATAATTAGGTAATTTTCAATTTATCATTTGCGTTTTCAATACGTCTGGTACTTTGGTTCAAATAAATTCAGAAAATTATGCTGATATTTTTAAAAGTACAAAGTTGAGTATATTCCAATTATGCCTATATTAATTAATAATCCAATTAGGTAACACCTAAATTTTATAGATCAAAAACATATTCATTATCTTGTTTTGCAATTTTTGTACACTTACATTCACTTGTCTAGTGTTAAAAAATTTTGCAAGCATCTTTAATGTTTTCACATCAAAAATTATTATAATCGGCTGTAACTTAGTAAATTTATTGTAATTTAGTTGCCTGTTTTAATAATTTACATCACGATAAAGTAATAAAAGTTTTAAAGGGCATTTATTCAAAACTAGGAAATTATTACCTTTGAAGAGGGCACAGTATCTAAAATTTGGTTCTTCTGATAAAATTTTACTCACCCATTAAAAAACCCAATTACCAATGAATTTATCCTCGAGATTTCTACAGCGCCCAATAAGGGAGAGAGTAATAGCGAAATTCAGGACCTAAGTGCTTGGCTATATGTAAATATTGTTATTTTAAAAGTAAACTTGCAATCAATTGTGTTTAGCCATGTTCTTCAAATAAAATCACAAAATTTTCAACATGATTTTTTTTAAGAAATGTTAAAACGATGCATATGACTTCATTACACTAGTTGAAAATCTATTATGTCTTTTACATAAATATTTATTGTTCTCAAATTCAAGTCTTTTACATAAACACTTACTGTTCTCAAATTAGTTTTCTACTTAAATTTGAAGTTATTATAAGAAATATGTTGAATTATATTGAATAATTTTGTTGCAGAATTTTATTCATCATTATTCTACACTATAGTATAGATGTTGGATGTAAAAGGAATACGACAATAAAAAAAATCCTTGAATTGTCCTACTAAGGTGAGTCAAATTATTTGATTTGTTTATTCTTTCATATTATTTATGTAGCTTTTAAAACTTTTATAAGGCATTACACTTTCAAAAAAAATTAAAATAGGAATAAAAGAAATTAATTTGAATTAATAATTGATAATGATTTAAAATTAATTTGAAATTTTTTTTTTTCTAATAATAAAATCAAGTGTTTTGAAAAGTGCTCGTAAAATTTATTGTCTTGATTAACATTTCAAGATGAAATTTCTTTAATTTGAGAAAGTCATACGTAATTTATTTTATTAGTAAAGGAATTTTGTTAATTTTAAATTCTAAAATTAAAATCTATATTTTCTAGAATAAAATACATATAATTTAAGTTAGTGATGATATATTATATAAATAAAACAAAATACCGATAATGCACTAATTATGTCACGTGATTGCTTTTGAGAGATTTTTTAAATGAATTGTTATAAGGATTGTGAATGTCTGGTTCTCTATATAATTAACATAGCACAGTAAATGTATATCAAAATGGTCATGATCCGAACATCCTAAAAAGGGTGAACGCATTGGCAGAATGTAAAATATCCTCACCCTGGTAAGTGGTAAAAAGTTGTTTGATTTCACTTGTCAGGTTTGAAGAGAAGAAACTTGTAATATTTTTTTGACACATTTTTTGACACATTGAGATCAAGCACAAGATGATAAGAATAAGTTAGAAGTTAGTATGATTTTATATGCAAAAGAGGAATGCTTGACTTGTACCTATTTACGCAGCTAACATTGTTAACTAGACAAGTGAAGTATTTCAATGCAAGTTTTATGCTAAATCAAAGGAGACTAAATTCCAGTCAGTAGGTTTTATAGTTCAAAAATTGGAAATTGTTTTTATAAGGAAGAGGGGGCTAGTGTAGAGACAGGGCTAGAATGGACATTTTAAAAAACTTTTTTATTTATTGGTCAATTTTTTTCTGTGAAATATTGCAAATTGGCAACACTGATTTTCACTGCCATGTGCAATTGCATAGCCACTCATTGAATATTTTAGTAGAAATTTATAAAAGAATGTTGCGATAAAAAAGTAGAAATTTTCTCTTTACTCTTTCATAAACATATTTTATTTTCAGAATTTGAACAAAAGGTGCTAATCAGCTTTAGTCTATATGGTTTCATATCCATTTTGATACTAGCTTTTGCTCATCGTAGTTTAAATTTACCACCATTACCAGCAAAAAGCATAAGCAAACATTTGTGTTCGCGGGGCTAGTATAGGCACATATTAGTGTGGCAAGTATAGACATGTCAACACTGATCTCATTCAACTTCCAGTGGAAGAAATATGAATTGGTTACAAATGTAACACATTTATTCTTATTTATTTAATAGATTAGAAGGATTTTGTAGAATGACGTACACTGTTAGAAATTTCTCGGAACAAACGGTCAAATAACAATTTAATTAATTGTTATTTCACCATATCCAAACAAAACAGTAATATAACCAACCTAAGAAATATAACCAAGTAATATGAAATAACCGTAAATTAGATTGTTTCAAACTGCTAACTGTGAGAAAACCGTTTATTAACTACTTTCATCTAATACGCTTAAAAAACCAGAATTTTAATTTTATCTCACCAATTAACCCCACTTAATGAATCCCCTTAGTTTTTTGCAGTGGGTACTATAGAGAGGGCTAATCTGTCAGTCTAAGGACCGCCAGAACGGAGTTTCGAGTCCCAGCGTTGACACCACAATATTTCCCCATTCACTTCAACACATATAGAGTTTCCAGTGTTCGGCATTCCCCAATTCGGGTCCTATATTCTTCAATGACCATTACCTCAGGAAACGCTTAGCTCCAATATCCGGATAAATTTATTTTTTTTACGATTTTGAAACCATGCTAGTTGTAAATGGTTAAAAAACTGTATAGTTTTATATTTATGGTTTAATAACCATGCTAGTTGTAAACGGTGTCAAAACCGTAAGGGTAAAAAATGTTTCTTACCGTAAACTTAAAGGTTAATAAAATGGACAGATTGCTTCCGATTAATGTAAAATAATTTTAGAATGGAAATTCTAACAGTGTACCTTTACAATTAGGAGTTTCAATCTCAAGTAAAAATTTAGCACGAACTTTTATATTAATCCTATTTTAAATGTTTTAAAAAAATTTAAAAGGAAATGTTTTATCAAGTTTGTTCAAAATATATAATTCAATATTCGATGAATTAAAACTGTGGAGTCTTCTGTTTTGCGAGTTGTTTACATTGCTCCAGTGAGTGAATAATTGCTAAGCCATGCACTCCGTGTGTTCTCCATTCGTACCATTTCATCATCTATTTAAAACTATGGTATTTAAAAATAATTTAATACAAAATTGGTTCTTTGATTTCAAATACTTCAAATTGAATAATGTTTTTTCAAACGCATTGATTTGAGTTTCAAAAGAAAGAAAAATTCTCAGATTGAGGTAAGACTCAAAAGATCAGATTTTCTCACATTGCTCAATTTCATTAAAATAATTGAATATTTATTCACCAATAAGGCTTAGATTGAAATTAATTTCATTTTGGTTTTAGATATACCTCTCGAGGTTGTAATTAATGACTATTTAATAAATTATCAAGATTGTCCACACTAGCCTCATAGTTGGCCCACACTAGCTCCGTGTAGTAGGACTCGTCTTTATCCTTCTCTCCTTTTTTTATTAACACTTTTCTTCTAAACTATTCATCCTATCAATTTTGAATTCAGCTCATTCGACATTGAAAGTAAAAAAATTACATGGGATGAAAGGCTTCTCTTGAATATATAGGTTTGAGATAGTAGGGCAAAAAGTGTAAACAAGAACATTTGCTTATTGTAAATTACTATTTAATTCGTAATTATTCTTTAATTTATGAATTTTAAGTTAATGTTTGATAATGAGAACAGCCTGTGTATAATATTTCTTTTATCACGTGTAATCGTTAGTTACATTAAAGTTTAATGCTAATTTCATTCTTCTAAAGTTTATTGTTTCCCGAATGCAGTTTTTCTGAATTCATAATTCTTTGAATAAAATTTTAATGAAACAGAAAATTTTTTTAGTTAATAATTTATAGTAAAAAATTCATAATTATAGTATAAATTTTTCAGGTTGCTATGGTCTCATTGCTTACATAAACTATTTACCTTCCCCCCCAGAAAACATTAGTCTGTTTACATTGAACAAACATAATCTTATGCCTCCAAAATAATTAATGAGAATGGCCGGTGTGTAATATCTCTTTTGTCACGTGTAATCATTAGTGAATGAGAAATTTCCCAGCGCTTAAATATTTTACATAGGGACAGCGTGGGTTTTTATCTCCTTTGCGTGATTATAACATTCTGAATACTATAAAGCACCACCATTCTCGTATTCTAGTTCCTCTTCAGTATTTCTCCTTCCTTCAAAGGTACCATGTTGTTTCAAACTGCAAAAATAAGCCTGAGAAAATCCAGTTGGGAGAAAGACCGCCGCCATTGCTGCCATGACAACAAGGGGGCTGTACTCCTGTTTTAAATTGTCAATTTTTCGATGACTTTATATTCCAAATTCTCCCCTCTGTTGCCGTATTCACCATTTAGGATCAATTTGTATACAAATCGTCTGCCTACAAATGATTTTTTTTTCAATCTGTCCACAATTCATTAAATAAGTGGTTCGTAACAATTGATTCTAATTTGTTAGTTTGCTATTTTAGTTTATTATAATTCTCTGATTCGAATAAAACAAGTCATCTTTTGATAGCGATTATTACGATCCTCCTCTATTTTACAATGCATTCAAATTGGTTAGTTTGTTTGCTCTAATTCGGGAAAAAAAACAATAAATTTTTTTTTCTTTGAATAAATCAATTAACTAAATTATCAATTTCTCAGATACATTTGATTTATTTCTTCTTTTTAATACTTCAGTCAGTCAATTTAAGACTGATTTAAATGAAGAATTCTGATTTAAATCAAGAATTCTAATCTATTCCAAACACATTCAGTCATTAGAATATGTCTCCACATAATAAAATCAGTGGCCAGTAAAACTACTTTCAGTCATAAGAGTCTGTCTACTTATTATTAAATCAGTAGTCCGCAAACATCCTAATCAAATTTGTTAGTTCGCATTAAGTTGTTATGATCCATTAATTTAAATAAACCAATTGAATAAATATATTACGTTTAAATTTTTTTTGTGACTTCCGATGCCCCTCTAAATTGCAAAATTAGAAAAATGCTGTGTTCGGATTGATTATAATCAATTATTTGAATTTATTGAGGGAACGTATTGATTTATATTTTAAGCTTCATTATAAGATTCTGTGTACAATTCCGTAAAATAGTGTTCTAGAGTAATATTATCGAGTAATAATCTAGAGCAATTTGTTAGTTCATTATTCACATTATTTTTTCATAATTCATTAATTTATGTATAACCTGTTGATAAAGTAAGTTGAGTTTTAAATAAATAATTTTTCAGTGATAATTCCTTGTGATAATTTTATATGAGTGATAATTTGATTCTGATCAATGATTTTATATTTTTTTATACTAACCAGTTTCACCAGTAAGAATCTGTGTAAAAATCGTTAAATTTAATTAGTTATTCTAAAATAGTTAAATCTTCAGTATCAGTTCGCATCAACCGGTATTATTTTATTTAATAGAATAAAACCAACTGATCAAGTTGGGAGTTCATTTGAATCAGTGATTCTAATTTGTTAATTTCAATCATTTTCTTAGAATAAGTGCTTCGATTAAATTCATTTAAATCAGTGATTCAAAATAGTTGGCTTGATTTTGTTGATCAAAATAAAGTAATTCTAATCGCAATTCAAATCACAACCCATTCTAACTGAACTGAATTAGTTTAAAAACCCTTCAATGGAAAATTTAAAAACTGCTCAAATCCTTGTGGCAGCATATTCTATTATCGTTCGAATTCCTCTGCCTCTTAAATAGTATTGCCTGGAAAAGTATATTTTCCAATTTAAAGTCATTTAGTTATATTTTAATGCATTTCTCAAAGCGTTAGAAATTTCAAAAAAATATATGTTTGTATATGGTGTCGAAAAAATATTTAACCATATTATAGTAGTTTTGACCATACCTTTTTTTTCTCAACGTATAATTCAAATTTTAAACCAGCTTGTTTAAAATTGAAAAAAAAAATTGTTAAACACCAATAATATCATTTTTAAAAAGATAATTAACATTTTGCCTTTGAGCAATACTGTTATGAATGTACTGCCCCCTAAACTTCAAATCTGCGCATGCTCAGATCGAACCCGGCTCTTCAAAGGAAAGCAGCCAGCAAACGGCGCCTTCCTCCTGCTTGCCTGTTGCATTGCGTGCATGAACTATTTTTTAATTTCAAAAAGATAATGACAGTGCGTGCGTCGCTATGGCGACGCGCAACCCAACACACTCTTTCGATAAAATAAATATAAAAAAATGCATGCTGTCGCCTCTTGGACCCAAAGATAAACATTCGTAAAGAACAGTTAACTAGCACTCCGTAAAGAATAATTCTCCATTTTTGCAAACGATCGAATAAGTAAAATATTCAATCGGAAACTGGCAGCGCTTTCGTTCGATCGGCTTGCCGCGCCTCCTGCCGATATCTCCCGAAAACTGACATTCGTTGAACGTGCTTACTCTATGTGTTTGCACCAGCCTCACGTTTCTAAGGAGGGAGGGGGGATACTTCATGAAACAGCTTTATCTAATTTTTCTTTATTTTTGTTGTGTTACATCTATTTCGGGGAGTGCGATGCCTATCACATTATATACTTAGGGGCGGGGCTCGCGTTTGGCTTTAGTAAGTAAACATATCACGCGATGGACAATGAGAGTACTTTGTCGCTGCATCGAGAGCTGTCAGACTCTTCAATTTACCTTCTTTGTACCTTCAGCAATAAAAACTGCCCAGTGACGGTAATATGCTTTACAGAGTGTACAATCCAATTAAGAGGAAAGGGCTCTTAAACGAGCCTTTTTATTAAGTTCGGGAAATCACATACACGATAAATTTGAAAAATATTTGTCATTTATGACAAAGAAAACCAAAAATCACACTCAAAACGTGTTGGTCTTGCCAAGTTTTATTGTTAGAGTAATATCACTAAGTACTCATTTAATTTTATGACTCTAAACATAGTATTCAAAAAATGGATATACTGATTGATCGAATGTCAGATTACAGTGAAACAAATTTTCCTTTAATGGATTCATTGTATGAAATGCCAATAATTTAACCCTTTTCATAAGAACACTTTTTCAAACTAAAATTAAGGATCTTTTGTATTTTAAATCAATCTTTTATTGGTAATAATGAAAGCCATTTTATTAATGTCCTTTTAGTATTAATGACTGCGTATTTTTGTTTAGTTTCGCTTTCAGTTCAAAAGAAGAAAAAAAAAATTTCAATTGTGTCAGTTTTTGTTTTTTTTAAATTATGTTCTATAAACACGGTACATTTTACAGTCTAGAGATGATCGAAAAAGTTAGTGAAAAATGAATGAAAATTTTAAAATAGGATATATAATCTAGATTATTGCACTTTATATATAAAATTTTTAATTAACATGAATCTGTATGCACTTATATAAATAAATCTTACCTTTTTTAACAATAAAATTTGAAAGGTTAAAAGTCGAATTTCTTAAAATAATTTTAAAATAGTGATGAAAAAAAGTATTTGGCAAAATACCTGATTTTTTAATCCCCCCAAATCAGTATTTCTCTTATAGGGTCTAAAACAAATTTGAAACTTCATACCATATTTTCAATGTAAGGATTTAATTTTCGAAGAAACTTTGTAAAAATTACATATACTCTTAGAATTTTAGTAAAAATTAAAAATAAACTATTAATATTAGGAGAGAGCAAAAAAAAAAAAAAAAAAAAAAAAAGTTAAAATGAGCAAAAACATTTTCAAACACTTTTTATTTATTTCGGTGGTCAATTAAGATGAATGCGATAAACCAGTTTGTTTGTGAGTGAAAAATTAAAGGTGGTTCATAAAGAATGAGGAATGGTTTTTGATGCTGATTATTTTAATCATGTTTTATCCTTCTTTAATTCAATAATGATTCAAAAAATTTTAATCAATTAATAATCTCTAATTCTCCTTCAAAAGGCTTAAATTATCCTTCTAGGAATTTAAAGTGATTTTTAAAAAATTTAATTTAAAGTTTGATGGACATTTACGGCAAAATTATTTTTTGAATTTTTCATAATAAATGTTGCATTATTAGAAATTTTGCTTAATTTCAATAAGCTTATTAATTATAAAAATTATAGAAGATTTCAGTTAACATATTATAACTTTACCATAAGAAAACCAAATGAAAATTATTCATATTGTTAAAAATCAGATCATTATATTAAAAGATAGGATTTCGGTCATTTAAGTAGTATAGCCCCTGAAAATAATACTGCAAAAAATTCCAGATCAAATTTTTAAAAAAATTACAGGCACACAGGTTACCGGTACTTTTTACCTTAAAATCCATTTTTACCGGAACATCTTATAGGTCAAAAAAAAATTATATGCCCTAATTTTTATATAAATTATTAATTAATTTTTAACCGTAAAATTACTGAATCTTTCGAATTTTCATAAATACCATTGCTGCAAAAATTACGGTATAATGTATACGGTATAACATATAAATAAAAATGCATCTTACGAATTATGGCTCTTGTGGAACCTTATACCATAATTTGATTCAGATTTTTTCTTACTTTAAAGAGAACTATCCTCCACTGAGTTGGAAAAAAATCATTAAATTTAAAAATGTTTGGACAATTTTGATCAAGCGGGCCAGGTGGCAAAGCGATTACCGTCCCTGACTGTGAAGCCAATGATTGCGGGTTCGAATCCCGCTCAAGGTGTGGCTGTATCTCTCCGTGTTGTCTTGTGATTTGTGAGTGATGTGGCCCATCCTATGAAAGGGGGTCTTGGAAAGAGAGAGACTGTTTTTGAGCTCTGGAAGCATGTCAACTGTTATTTTCAGTTTGTATATTTTTGAAGCGAATGAAGGTTTTAAATCAAGTAATATCTTACCGCATCAGTTTCTTGGGATGATTTTTTTTATTTAATATCAGCTCCTTACTATGTCCTTTTCTTAATTATATTCAGTTTTTTTTTGTCATGATTTAATTCTTATTTATAGTAATCTCATAACTAAAAAAATGAGAAAGTTCCAGTAAGAAATATTTTTTCATGCCCATTTCCCAGATAAATGTTTCAAAGAAAAATATAAAAAGCAGTGAATTTTAAGGAAAATTGAAGGCAATTTAGAAACCTATGTTATAAGTATATAAAGTACTTATTACACAATACTTTCAGTTATGTTCAAACTATGTTATTTTTTACTTAGAATGTTCTTAATAATCTCATAATTAAGTTAAGTTCTAAAAAGTGCTTCAATAGTGTCTATACTTTAATGCAATTGTTTCAGTGGGTAAAATGAATCATAGAATTTTATAGTAAGCACTTTAAAAACAGGAACTATTTGTGAAGTATGGAAAATCATTTTTATTAAATGACGTGAGTAGTTCATTAAAGGAGGATTTCCAGAAAATGTTTTCAAACAATAGAGTAAAACAATATTACATGTGTAGTGTCACAAAGGCTTTTGGTGATGATAAAGGCTTTTCATTCGATGCCTTTTCTCATGATCAATAAGCTAGTCAGTTTTTATAAATTTTACAAACGTAAACTTTTAAACAAATTTCAAATATTTTTTTAACTATATATTTACTATATATTATATTTGAGTTAATTCTCGAAAATTTATTTGAAATCATAGTTTCTTTTTTGCGTCACTTTATCAGGAATATAAATTTTTTCTAATGTTAATTTTTTGGGGCATTTATGTCATTCAAAAATACTTTGCACTCGTTGTTTCCCAAATTCATATTAAAATTTTCATTAGTATAGCGCAAATAGTATTATCTGGTTAGTCATTTTAAAAATCTAATACAACATAATGTCTTTACAGTATAATGTCTATAATGCAACATAATGTCTATAATACAACATAATGTCTATAATACAACATAATGTCTGTAATAGTATAATCTCTTTTCTAAAAATATGAATTATTTTCGTGTTTATTTCAGTAGCTTTAAATATCCTCTCTGAAAATACAAAACTCAAACTTAATTTAAAACATATGTATCTTAAAAATTTTAAGAAACGTTTTATCGTTTTAGTGTTGTAGAAAATACAATAAAAATTTATTTTAATATTTAAAATATTTTCGATGTTGAGCGAACTTTTCAAATATATAATAATTTTATTATTTTGCGTGCAATAAAAATAACTTTACCACCATCTATTTTTTTTACTTTAAAAAGAAGAGGGAAATATTTGAGAAGATACTTGACATTGTGAATAACGTTTTCTGACAAATATCTTTATATTTAATGCTGTTTTAAAGAAGAAAACATTATGATACATTGCACTCACATTTGTAATGCGACATTACCATATACTTAGTTGCGTGTCACCATTTACAGTAAAACTCAGAATTTTGTCTGGATTTAGAGCTTTGATTTCGATTTCGTTAATGTACAATTTCTGTTCTCTTATTCATAGCGTGTTCCTTTAACTCATAAAACCAGTAACGCATTATTACTTCCTATTTACATTAACGCTAGTCTAAAAGGAATTTTTAGTTAACTCACATGAAATGTAAGTTTAACAGATAAATTCTGCATAATTTTGTTTCTAAGCCCTAAGTGTTTTCTTGTAAATTACGTAATTATTTTGAAACTTACTTTCACTATCATTGTACGAGCTTTGCATTTATATAAATATAGAAAAGTGTAAACAGTTTTATTAGTAATTTGTGTTATTTTAGATGTAAAAAATGAATCCAGCGGAAAATTTTGCTGTTGCTCAAAATAAATTTATAATTTCCTCTTCCTTACAATTAAACTGTTTTCTTTTGTTTTTATTTAATTCATCAAAGTTTTAAATTTTTTAAGAGTTTATTCATGTAAAAAACTTCCCGTAAAAAACTTTGATCGGAAATTTTGTTTCCCTTTTTAACTATGCAATATTTTTAAAATATGCTTAACAGTTAACTAGGCTTTTGGTATTAATTTAAAACCTTTTAGTAATATGTTTGCGTGAGCACTTTAAAAAAAACTTCAATGGATAGTTCTTGTAGCCAATATAAATATTAAACCAAACATTCTTTTTCACACAATTTGACAAAATATTTATATTTGCAGAATTCAGAAAATTTCAAACCCTGTGTTAACTTATTAAAATTAAAAATTTTGTTTAAGCTCTTTAGGTGTTAGAGAAATTATTTTTTATTTTATTAACAATTTAAATAATATTTTATAAATAATATTTTATAAATAATATATAAATAATATAAATAATAATTGATTATTTTGCAATTTGGTAACGCTAATTTTACTTTTATAATTTAAGAACTTTAATAGTTTTTATGCTGGATATTAAAACTTCAGCTGCATAAAAACACGTGAGGCCGCTTTCTTAAAAAATTAAAGAAAGATTTTAAAATATTTAACATATAAGCAATAACCGTACAAGTTAAGCTTTTTTGCAGAGTTTAAATATTTAGTTGAATACTAATTAAAATTCTGAGTTTTAAAAAGGGAAGCTTATCTTTCTTAAACATAAACTACTATTTAAACCTTTAAAATTTTTAAAGTATTCTGAAATAATTGAAAAAAATAGATTTCATTGAAGCTATACATTTTCCTAAAACTAAACTATAAACGTTTCCATAAATTATTAATTATGATTTAAAAAAATGTATCTTTTATGGCCTGAACTTTAAAAAAAGGGAAGCATAAGCACCAGTGTTTATTGAAACTTGCTTAATTATCCCATTCAAACATACCACAAATTTAAAAGAAATATCCTTTCATCTTTCATTGTTTCTAAAATAAATGTGAAGAGTAGATGCAGAGTGATTTTAATTCTTTTGATTAGAATTATTTTTTAATTGGTTAAGCATAGAGATATTTTAAAAAATTCAATTGATTAAATGTATCTTTTATGACCTGAACTTCAAAAAATGTGAGGCACAAACACAAGTGATTATTGAAAGTTGTCTAATAATCCCATTAAAAGATACCAAAGAATAAAAAAGTATCCTTTTATTTTTCAGGTTTGTTTCCAAAACAAATGTAAAGAGTAGAAGCGGAGCGATTTTAATTATTTTAGACAAAATTATTATTATTATTATTATATTTTTTTAAAGAGGTTAAGTGTGGACTTATTGGAAAGAAATACATTTGATTTCATCAAGGGAAACTGCTAAAAATGTTAGTTTATCTTTGTATTTATATCCAGTGTTCGAAAATCTTAGTGCATAATTTAAAATTTTTCATTTATTATAAGACTAGAATTTTTATTTAAATCAGTTTAAATATTTCTAAAAATTGTAAATAAGAACATTAATAACGAAAAATTAGAAATATGTATTGCCTTAGAAGCTCCAGATTAGATAATTCGTGAATTTATTGCGCAAAAATAATAAGTACTATAAAATTTACTTTTATACTACCTGTTAAAAGCACTTTCAACATAAAAAAAGATTTTATTGAAATTTTGGTAAGCACATAACACGCTGCAATTTTACAAAACTTAGGTATATTGATTTATTTGAATTTTTTTACACTTGTTACTTTGAATGTGATACTATTAGATAATTTCAAATTAATAACAATGCAAATCTAACATCTAGGTAAGAGTATGTCAATTTAAAAGATAATAAATAAGATCAGAAGTACAAAATGCCCTAGAAGTCCCAGCTCTGATAACTTGCTATGTAACGAAGAAAATTTTAAAGACAATTATTTTTAATTGTCTTAGTATTCATTTCTTAAAAAACTAAAAAAAGGAATGCAAATTTAGTGAAAAACGCTTTCAACATAACAAATAAAAAGTTTACTTTTGATTTTGCAGTATGGCAAATGTTCAAAATATCTGTCTATTTCTAAACAGTTGAAAAGTAAAATTATCCACAAGAGATAATTATAACACATTAGTAAGGAGAAGATTAAGGCAATCTAAGTCGTCTTCTATTTTTTTTTTTAATGCACCAACTAATTTGCATTTTCCTAAATATTTAAAAAGAATAGTGATGCTGTCAAATTAACTTATTGAGCCTTAAAAGGAAATTTATATTATTTTAAATTATTAATGTCTGTTTTTTTTTTCAAATCAATCTGCGAATACAATAATTGAAAATTTCATGAAAAGAATAACTGCTGAAAATTACTTTTGGAATAAAGATTTTAGGTTTCAAGAATTGTGCAGTAGATTTTTAGAAATTGAGAAGAGTTATATTTCTAATTACATGTTATTTTTCTATTTATATTTAGTTCTTGATATTAAAATTTAAATAAATCAAATATGCAGAAGACGTTAACGTTACGCTAAAAATAATTTTTCTAAAGATCCTTCTGTTCATTCTGAATCAAAAGCGAACCTTAGATGTAAGATTTTCATTAATAAGCAATGTAAATGAAAACCCACTTCAATTTATTTCCTTGTGCGTTATTTACCTCTGCAAGGCTAGGTTTACATGGACTCTTTCGCAACTACTTTTTGTTTAAATGTTTAAATCTTAAAATCAAATTAATTTCAATATTTTTTTTTTCATTTCATATTTAAATCTGATTAAACGGAGAAATGAGATCTGGTAAAATTACAGTACTGTGTTACTGTACTGTATGTATAATAGTAATATTTCTGGTAGAAAAAAAATAAAAACATTATTCTGGAAATAAAACCGAAATATATACGATATTTAAGCCATTCCTTTGGTAATTTCTGTGTTCATATGGAAAATGCTTACCGGAAATATTGGTTTTCAAATTTATAGTTTTTACTACTATACACTTAAAAAGTATTCAAAACTGAAAAGTAAATTTATCTGAAGAAATGATTTTTATGCCATGCTCTGAGGTATCATGATAAAATTACCAAATTTTGCCACTTATTATAAAACAATATTTTATTGTTAACTTTACCATATTCATTGCCAAAGCGATTCAGAAAAAAATACAGCTCTTAATTTATTCTCATAAAACCAGAAATTTTACCATATTCTGGTAGTTTTGAACACAATTTTATCTCTTTGTATGAGAAACCAATAATATATGGTATTATTTTGTTCTTATTTCTTTATAATTTGTTGAACTAGTTTTAGTAAAAATGTTTTATTCACACCTTATCTTTCCTTCAGCTAAGACCAAAAAAAGCTGATACTAATTTCTGAATTTAATATGAAAATTTACAACAAAAAAAAAATCTTATTTTCCTAATCATAAATTCAATGTTAGATACATTTTCAATTTGCGTAAAAATGAGAGAAATTTTAAAGGGAAAATTAAAAAAAAAAAAAAAAACACAACAACGTTTATTAAATTGCAATGTTTAGTTGAAAAGTGTCATTTTGCGTTTGTGGTAAAATTTCTGGAAAACGATTGAAACAGTTTTGAGACCAAATTTCTCAATTTTTCCTATTATTAGTAACTAAGTAAATTATCTTATCCCCAAATCATCTACGTTTCTTAAATTATTTGAAAAATTCACTTCAATATCTATAAAATAATTTTAAAAACACATTTTTAATAAACTTTTGTTGTTGTTAGATAATTACTAATAACATGCATAATAACTTGATGCATGATCATTAATAAACTTGTTATTATAACAAAGTTGAAATATAAATTTGGTTCCTATTCAAAATCCTTTGACGTGACATTTTTCGTTGTATTAAAATATCTAATTCCATTAAAACGTGGTTTCATGTTCTCTAAACTTCAATTTATTTGAAATATATTAATATTTTGATTGAATTTTATTATCATCGTGATATTTTTCCTATTATAATGCCTTTTTTTTCAATAAATTCTATTTTATAACTTTATTTTTTACAAAACTACATACAATTTCAAAAGTTATTTCTAATAATGCAACATGATAATTTAATTATGCATTTTAAAGCAGACATATCAAACTAATTTTTGGAACGAAAAAGAAACTTTTGGAACGAATTTTTGGAACGATAAACAATTTATTTTAAAAGGCATTGCTTCAAAATGAAAAGTATTATGTTTCTATTTCCAACATACCAGGTACTACCCTAATTGAACATTATTTTTAACACATGTATGCAATTTATTTTATTATTTTCAAAATTCAAATGTAATATAACATGTTACATGATGCTTTTAATTTCAGTATTGCGTTTTTAAAGTAAATCAAATTATAACTTGAAGCGATTAAATGGATGTATTGCATAAGTAAAATGCATCTCATAAACTAAATTGTTTTTCTAAAAAAAATTACTAACTGATCTTTCATTATCTATTTTGTTTTTAATTTCATCATAATGTCGTACATCAAAGTTATAAAAGTTATTACACAAAAACTCTATTACCATTTTTAAGTAGGTAATTTTATTCTTCTTTCGAAAGGGTACTCAATTTATCAACAAAAAAAAAAGAGAAAAAATTTAAAAATGGTTTTCCGCGAAACAATAAACACTGTACCTGGTGACGAACAAGTTACCGTGACATTTCTTATGAATCTTCAATGACTAGTTCAGTAATAGCAGTTGTCTTATTTTAATCATATCGCTCACGATACAAAAACTCAGTTACTGATGCTATATGCTTATTGGCTCTCATTGTGCGTGTTGGCGAAGAAAATTGATGAAAATGAGTTCTTTCTCAACAAAAATCAACAACAATTCATTGATTATTCAGCCAGTTCTGATGTATGGTGTAAGACGTTGATAGGAATTGATCAAAACAGCGCTTGGTAATAGATACAATTAACTCGCCAATCGAATAGGTCTGTTGTGAGGAGTTTGTTGTTGATGTCGCGTTGCCAGGGCAACAGTATCGCCACCTGTTGCCACTTCCAGTCGATTAAAATAATTCTTCTTTTAACACCATTGATGAAAAATGAGGACTTATGAAAAATTTTCAGGCTCCCCGATGTTTTTCAAAAAAAAGAGTACCTGACACGGCTCGTTTTTGATGGATTAAAAGCTCTTTTATTATCTTTCAGAACTAACTTTCCTTCGTTTCTTATTGACTAAGTTGAAAGTTTTACCCGAAGTGTCTCCGTAACAATAACCTTTTGTCACTGAAAACTGCAAAATTCAAACAATCTCTGATAAATTCAAAAGAACGACAATAACTAAGTGTTATTTCGCTAATGTATTTGAAAATGTCAGGCGCGCTTTTTTCATCTGTAAAATGACTTTTTCTAAAGGTTTATCACAAAATTTCATCCGATAAATTAGTAAGCTAATCAGCTTGATGTTTTTCAGATATGAAAAAGTTATACTTGAGTATCATATAAAAATGGATTTTATAATTATTCATCTTTCTTAAATTAGTTTGATGTTACAAAACACCTTTTGAAATTGATAGCTATTCGATAAACCTTTTGAGAAAGCATATTTATTATTGCTGATTTTTCGTAAGAATTGACAGAATTGTAAAAATAACTTTTCGTCAAAACAGGAATTCAGTATTTTCTTAGAATCACTTACGAAATTGAAATTTGTAATTGGAACTCTACTTTGCTTTTATTATCAGAGTAAATTATCTATTATCTATTTTAGAGGGAATTATCTATTTAAAGATCATTTGCTTTACTAAACAGGAAAGATATACCCAAATATTTCAGAATTTTTTTATTAATTTTAAATTTTTTAAGAATTTTTATCCCTATGATTATGAATAGTTAAAGCTTAAAAACTTGAATAACGCACAAATAATGGCTCAAAAATAGACATAAGACAGTAAATGGTTAAAGCCCTTGAATGAAACACGAACAATGGCCCGAATCTAGACATAAGACTTGAAAAAAAGCTCAAATAATGGCTCAAAAATGCACATAAGACAATAAATGATTAAAGCTTAATAACATGAATAAAGCACAAGTGATGAATTAAAAACACACATGAAACTGTTAATAGTTGAAGCTTAATAATGTGAATAAAGCATAAATAATGGTACAAAAATAGACAAAAGACTCTAAATGATTAAAGCTTAAAAATGAGAATAAAGCGCAAATAATGGCTCGAAAAACAGACATATTTGACAGAACAACTTGATGTAAAAATATTTCGAAATAAATGAGATTTCAATCAGTAAGAGATTAACGGTTTGTTAGTTGATATTTTATTTTATGACCATCGTTGAACAGCCGACCTAATTTAGGGTTTACAGCTACTAATCTTCAACTCAGAAGCCTTGTAATTTTGAACACAATCCAGAAGACAAGGGAACTCCTGGATCAAATATTGGGAGAAACTTGCCTACGTGGAGGACTTTTTGATGCAATTACCACGCATTTGCTTTACACGGAGAGGAAAAACTTTTATGGTTAGTCTGACGGCAGTGAGACTCTAACCCATGATTCGTCTACCACTGAGGATATTTTACGTCAGCACCGCGGTCGGTGCGAGTCGGGGGCGGAATTCGAATTGACCAGCTATCGCTGGGATCGAACACGAGTTATTTCATTGGGAGGCGAGAGACACCATGGCTCTGTTGCTTAATATTGAAGTAAAAAATTTCTCATAAGCCAGAGTTCACCACTTTACATTTTAGTGTCCGATCCGATAACATGATCAGACAAGCTGATCCACTCCCCCCTTTTAATGATGCAGAAATTGAATTAACAATTTTTTATTGTACTTTGTAATTGCTTAACAATTGTATTAATTGATATGAAGTATTAGGCCGAATGCTATTGACGAAATCCTCCTCTGTTAGTTCCTCAATTTGACAAAATTTCGCTCAAAGAATTTTTTAGGCTTTGTCAAAAACGAAACAAATTTCGTGAAATTTGATTAATCGTTTTTTACAGTGAGAAGGCTATGGAAAACAGGCAAATTATACACAAGAGAAACATGTAATACCTTTCACACATTTATTTAAAATTTTCAAGAAACATATTATAAATATATTTTAAGGAGAGAGTCCCTTTTCTTGCACCATTTCTTACACATACACTTTTAATACACATAGACTTTTTATTTTTAATTTATTGACAGTAAATCGTGGGGGATCCTGCCATATCCCCAGAATGTTTTCCGTTAAAAACCATCCCATGACATGCTCTTTCCTGCTTTTTCATCTGAAGATAAAGGTAGTTAGTGGCTAGAACTGAGGAAGATAGTAGTTTCCTCAATTTGACGAAATTTCAGCTCAGAGCCTTATCCAGGAAATGGTCTTGTCAAAAAAGAAAAAAAAAATTTGAATTTTGAGTAGCCATCTTTTTACATTGAAAAAATAATGAGAAATAAACCATACCAAACAAACGCTTAGTAAACTTGTTAGTACTTTTCATAAATATTTTAAGTGCTCAGCGATCAGATCATAAAGGCTATATATTTTAAGGAGAGGATCCCTTTATTTTTTTACACCTAATTGACAGTTAATCGTGGGGGATGTATCAAACAAGACATGTCGGCAAAATGTTTTCCATTAAAAACCATCCTATAACAATAGCTGTTTGCTCTTTCTTGCATTATCATCTGAAGAGAATTTATCTCAAGAGACATCTGATGAAACGTCAGGGGTCATTAATCATTCTGGCGCTTTTAGGCGCACACTCTGACTTTCAATCGATGGAAAAGGGTAGGGAGAAAAAAAAGAATAAATTTAGAAAACTTTGACTCACAAAGAACGCTTGTTTGATTTTTAATTGAAGTACATAAAACTGCAAATAAAGCTCTTGTTAGCTTAAACATTATTAAAATGCACTTCCCACTAATGATTACACGGTAGTTTTATAAATGCAGCAATAAAAAAGGTGCCTTTAGGTTTCAAACATCATGTTCCCGATAGGTACTGAAAGTGCCTAAGTTAAGACTTGGTGGGACATTGGAAACCTTTGGCTTACAAAAAGTGTTGGTTTGAGCTTTAATTCATGCTCATCAAACAGCAAACAGATTTCTTGTTAGCTAAAACAAAAAGATTTTTCCATTTATGGTTATACTAAGCAAAATAATCTTTCCATACATGGCTTATAAATATGCAACAGAAGAAGTGCCTTTATTTTTCAGACACAAAGTTTCGAAGTGGTACTGAAAGTGCCCAGATAAATAAATTTGATATAATACTTACCCAATAATTCTATTAATAATGCACTTACTTCTAATGATTATAAGGTAGTTAATAGTGCCGGGCGAATGAAAAAAATCAGCGTAAGAGACAAAAAATTCAATATTGAGATTTTTTATATATTTGGCATCTATATAGTAAGCTACATATTGCAGAAAAAAAAGAAAGAAAAAACATCTTCAAAATTATTTTTTTTAATCTGTTTTTTGAAATTCTATTTTAACGTTCATTAGCATTAGCAATAGAAGGAAAATAGCTGTCAAGCCACTTTTCGTGGAATGAATCGCGAAACACTTACGCTGTATTTTTGAATTGCACGGCACACAATAACTGTGGCAATAATGAAAGTGCTTTTATTTCCTCGTTAGGCACTGAAAGTACCCAGATTAAGATTTAGTGGAGCATTGGTACGCTAATCATTTTTAATTTAAAATGAAATTGTTAATATAGCTCTTGTTTAGTTCAATATTATTAAAATGCACTAACCCCTAATGACTATTCAGTTAATTTGGAGGAAGTTATACAAGCTATTAAAAAGTTCGGAGCATGTTAAGTCTTAATATCTTTTAAATTAACTTAAATATAATTAAATCATATTATCGTACTTCTTAAACTTGATCATTCAATATCATGGATCAATTTAAATGGATAGGTTTAACACCTTATTAATATTTCAAAACATTTGCACCTTCTGTTTCTATATACTGATACTATCATGGTTCAATGCAGAACTGATTTTGAGTGTGTAGTTTGTCACCAAACAGTACTTAAAGTATCCTTGTGAATACTTGGAGAATCAGAGATATACTCGTAAACTGGAAAAATTGGGCCTCCAAATAAGATTATTTGATTTTAAAATAAATATTTAGTTTTTAAACATTATTAAAGAGAAATGCACTAAGCATATTGAATATTCGGAAGTTACATAATTGCAGTAATGAAAAAACAAGTCTCTGAAAAAGCAATCGTTTTTAATTGGATCGAAATGTACCAACCATTAATGCAAACTAAGAAGCAAAGAAAGTTTTTTTTTATTTTCAAGGAAGTGAAACGTACATTAGAACACTTTCTTTAAAGTTAATGGGTACCAGCGTGTTTGGGAAGTGAAAGTGTTCGGTATGCAATGCTGATCACATTGCTGTTGCTCTTGAAATTGTGGAGCCTTGACCTCCATGACCCCCTTGGCCTAAAACGCGTTATTCGCGGGAATGCATTACACGATATTATTTTGAGTTAAAAATATAGCCGCAGTGGGTAGGTTATGCGATATTTTTAACCAGATTTTAACATATTTCTTACACAAATGTTGAATTAAAATGCGTATATACTAATGTATTAAGTTACATAGTATATTGACGATTATTTTACCTTTCAGTATTTAGAATAATCGGCAGATTTTGCGAATAAAACAAGAGTATTTTCGATAAGCTATATCAGAATTTTAATAAGGCCATCTATCGTCGGAAATTAACGCTCGCAATGCTTCATCAATTTAATGATTTGTTTATCATTTATATATCTTCACAATATGGAAAATATGATTTTAACTCAAATGAAGAAAATATTTTTTGAACACTTTCTAAAAACTTTTATTAATGAATAAAATAGATTTGCTGAGTAGATCAAGTATCATTGTCGATAACTAGCCGTTATTGTTTAGTGCGATATTTATCATTGTCGATAACTAGCCGTTATTGTTTAGTGCGATATTTATTATTGTCGATAACTAGCTGTTATTGTTTAGTGCGATATTTATTATTGTCGATAACTACCGTTATTGTTTAGTGCGATATTTATCATTGTCGATAGTTACCACCGCGTTCTCCCGTTATTGAAATCTTTGATCTATAAATCTGTCTGATCTTTGATAATAATCATCACAATATAACTTTATTCAATCGTTATCGTTGTCGATAATCATTACGATATTATAGTTTTTGATAATTATCTTATACTCAACTGTGAGACATGATGCTTGCGATACTTCATAATAATTGCAGTATAGTAAAAAATATTATATTTCTCTATGTATTGACACTCCTTACAAAAATTTAAGGTATTTTTTAGGTTTATATGAGGTTGTTCTGAGATGTCAAGTTTGATTTGAGGCTTATCCGAAGTTGAATTCAAAAACAATCTTAAAAGATCAACCTCCCAAGATGTATAATCAAAGTGTATGAAGTTGTTTTATTCACACTTGAAGTTTTTTTGAGGTTTATGAAAATCAGTTTTAGAGCAACCAGTTTAGGGATTTTGTTTTTGAGGAGTACGGACTATTTATTTTCACTTCAAGCAAATACGTATATTTGAGGTGTGAATAATTTCACCCTATTTAAACTAAAATTATTTCTGAGTTATATATGAGGTTGATTGAAGTTCAAATTCAGGTTTATTTATGAGGTTATTTTTGGTGCAGAACATAACTTCATTTTCTACCTCAAGTATATTTTTTTATATCTGTCAATCTCAAAAATATCTTTTTTTTTTTTGCAAGGGATATCATTCTAGTGAAAATACAATAATATCTATTCTCAAAACTAGAATTTCTCTAGTTTAAAAATAAAATAAAGCAATAAAGCAGGCTTGATTTAGCGTCCTCCTAACAGAGGTAAAATGAAGGCGATATTTTATCTTCTTCCATTTATCACTCAGTAGGGGAGAGAGTAATTCATTAAAAGACTCAGGACATACCTAATCCTTCTGCTGCCACCCTTTCAGACAATAGCCGATGGGCGAAGAGATTGGCCAGCACAACCAATAACGCCTCCATCCCTCAGAAGTCAAGACAATTTTCAGATCTGTAAGGAAAGATACAAACTGAGTTTAAAATGGAAGTGGAGAGAGAACCACAGTAACTGGATTGCCCTGAAGTGCACTCACACGTCATAGCATTTGGTTAAGATTTGAGGAGGAATTTCAGACCCGGATTAAATCTAGGGGCTCTAGAGTACATACTTATTATTTTTAAGGTCTATGTAACATTAATTTTTTGATAAAATTTGTAATGCGTTAAAATTTATCTTAACCATATGTTTTTCAAGTAATTTTATGAAACAAATATGAAAAATAAATTATGAAATAAAATAAAATTAGTTATTGCAGTAAATTAAGTACTATGTATCAAAAATAGGAAAATATATTAATAGATGAGGGGAAATTTTCAAATCGACTATGTCAACCTTCATCTATTAAAAGGTAGCTCAAAATAGAATCAAGTTAACATGTCTTATATACTAGTGAATCAGTATTTAATATTTATAGTGGTAGTTACGCCGCATAGATAACGTGTACTGGGTGATGTTTTTGTATTTATGAAAGAGGCTAACTCGGTTCTATCAAATTATGTGACATGCTTTTTTTCAGAGTGTAGGAAAAAATATCAGTTTGAAAGGAGATAGTCACGGTGGCTCAGGGTATAAAGCTTTCTCCTCTCGATGAGGAGACCCAGGTTGGAATCCTAGCTTTGGTTGATAGATACGAATTGTGCTCAAACACCGAAACCTGCTGGAGTAAAATATCCTCAATGGTAGATGGATCATAAGTTAGAATCCCCTTTCCGTCGGGCTAACTGTGATAAGTTTTCCTCTCCATCAAAAAGTTTTCCCTGATGGAAAATTTGTCCCAATACTTGATCCAGATATTCTCTTGTCTTAAGAGTTGGTTTCAAAATAACGAGGCTACGGAGTAGGGCATTGATAGTCGTAAACTTAGAATTAGGTCACTTGTTCAATGCCGGTTATAGAATAAAATAAAGTAGGAAAGGCGGATTTCTTTAATATACAAGAAAGTTGTGACAAATCTTCACGTTTTGGCTATTATATTGGTCAACGGATAACTTTGTAATTTGGCTACATTATAAAATGAAAAAATAACTTGTTTTTTATTAACTGAAGATCTGGAAACCCGTTTTGAACTAGTCATAAAAGATTATGTGTGGCGGAAACGATTCAACCATCGAATTCAAGAACTTTTTAAAAGGAAGAGAACAGATTAAACACAGTAAAACCAAGAAAAAAAATAGGGTTAAGTAGCAGGGGGAGAATGAATGACAATTGAGGCGATTGAAGGACAAAATGGCGATTGAATGACAAAAGATCTTAATGATCTAAGGAAGAAATGGATTGATGAGGTCGAGTTAGACCCCAAAAGCCTGAAAATAAAGAATTGGAAAATTAAGGTACAAGACGGACAAAACTGGAGTCGAATTGTTTGAGAAGCCATGATCCAGTATAAACAGCAGTGCCGGGGGGAGTAAATAAAGAGTGGTCTGTGGAGATAATGTGGAAGAAGAATGCTTACTTCACTATGAGAAAAATGTACGCATTCATTCAACACTCTCGGAAAAAGCTGTTCAACGTTGAGCTTTAATAATCTCTACCTTGAACCAGATGGTGATACGAATTTTTTACAACCTTAATAATCAGACAGTGTTTTCGTTTAAGTCGATATCTATAGTCGAGTAATCAAGCTAATTAAACGATAATAGGAGTACCAAAACTAAAAATTGCTGCCTTAAGTACTGTCTATAAGGGATGTATACTTTTACTTTATACTTTTAAAAAAATCGACTTATCGACAGTACGGAGTAAAAAATTGAGACAAGTCTTACATTTTCGGTGATTCTTGTCACCACTTTATTTTAGTGTAAAATATATTATAATAGAATTAAATTACTCAACATAAGTATTACATATAAAAAAAAATTTGTTAAAAAATATATTTTGTCCAGGCTAGAAACAAACTTGAAATTTTAATAATCGTAGGTATTTATGCAGTCCGAAAACTGATGAAAATGACGGAAAAGAGCAGAACTGCAATTATTAGTATGAAAAAACGTCTAAAAATAATGAAGAGGCTTAAATAAGACCGTGTTCTAGAAGATCTCTAATTTTTTTCAGCAAATGATAAGCTTAGAACAGCATGCATAACACGAATGCCATACGTATAATTCATCCAAATACATTTGATATCATTAATGAAAGCCTTCCCACTATGGAAACACTATTTCTACGGTAGGAAGGTGTTTTTGTTACATAAGTTTTTGGTTCATAAATGGTGAATGAAAGTACATAAATGGGCATACTATAGTTTAAATTCTGTGAACAAGAACCTTTCTCACTGCTTAAACAGCAAATGATGATAGAGAAAGTAAATAGACAAACATATGGCAAAGTAGTTTAACCAATAGAAATAGAGGAACATGAAGTTCAAAGGGACATGAGGACTAACATGACATTACTAGTCCTCACTCTTCAATACAAACCACAAAATGGCTGGATGATAATGGAATAAATATTTTACAGTGGCCTGCTTAAACCTTTGATCAGAGTCCCATAGAGATAATGAAAAATAAACATGTAAATTCCGGAAAGAAGATAATTAAAAAATGGAGGGAAGATTGGGAAAAAAATATGGACCAAAACAACTTTCGACACTCTTTAGTTTCTAGTAGAGTCTATGCCGAGATTTCATACGACTATTATTGCAAAAACAGAAAGAATTGAATGCCGGTTTATGTGTATAATGTTATGAAAAGGTAAGGCATGGTAAAATGAGTTTTAATTTCTTGTTTCTATCTTTATTTACTTGCATGAAGTTTTTTTGAAAGCCGCAAATTCTTTACTAGTACAGTTTAAAATGGTACGAATTTGTTGTGACTTAATAAGGTATTGAATTTAGCCTTTTTTCCCTTCAAGTTCAATAGCAAATAATCAAGTTTAAAAAGTAATCAATTCAATCAAGTTCAAGCAAATAATCAAGTTTAAAAAGTAATCAATTCAATCAAGTTCAAGCAAATAATCAAGTTTAAAAAGTAATATTAGGTTCAATTTAACATTATAATGAGGTTTGTAGAAAATTTGTACTATATTGTGGCTCAACGAGTTTTAAAATTTTTAATTGTATACTTACTGTTTATGGTACGAATTTGATGTAACTTAATAAGGTATCAAAGTGGGTCATATTTCCTTTAAAGTATCCTGTAATCAAGTTTATGGAGTGAGATATGGTTAAATTTAGTACCATAATGAGGTTCGTAGCAAATTTGAACTATGTATTGTCTCAACACGCTATAAAATTTATAACAGTGTGTGGAGAAAAGGCCAAACTTTGAGGTAGACATTTTTAAAAAGATGTGCGAATCTTTTGACGTAATTTCTTTTATTTAAGGAAATTGACTTACCTGTATAGTATGGTCCATTTTTATTTTTTATCGAGCTATGAAGTTGATTTGTTTAGTTACATGATAATTTGAGTAAAATATTATTTAAACATTAACTAGACTGCATGCAACATGATTTTAGTCAGTTCTAAAAGATGGAAAACTGCATCAAAATAATTTTCTGAGATTTTATATAAATTTGTACTTCATTGATGGAAGTGGTATTAACTGAAGAAAAAAAATCGAATAATCTAGTCTTCTCAAATAGAATCAGCACTAACTATATCAATCATGATATTCGAAATGTCTGCTTTTATCAAAAACTTCTTAAAGTGTATGCAGTTAAAAAAAAAATAAGGTACGTATAATATAATTATAAAGATTTTAAAAGCTTTTATAGCTATAGTTATGAAATATTTTAATTTTCTTTTTTCAAATAAAATTCAGGTATTACAAATTTCAAGCAATTTTTATCAAAAAAAAAATTTATGAAAGGTGTAGCAAAATATAAATAAGTAATAAAAATATAGTTATAAAACATTGAATTTCGATTTTTTACTCTTTTATCAATTTAAATTAAGCCATCTAAAATTATATAACATAAAAACTAAGTTTTAAAAACATGCATAAACGCAGGTCTTAAGTTACAAGAAATTAATTTCAAAGGAAAAATAAATTTTAAAAAAAGCAAGGAAGAAAGCTTTTTCTTCATTATTCAAACAAAGTCACGTACATTGAAAGTGATGGTAAAATTTAATTAATTTTCACGTTTAGTCGAAACAATAGCAACGAACCATAAAAATTAATTTATATGAAACTCTTTGAATCCTTAGCTTAATTCTACTTAGACACCTGCTGTTAGTTTTGGTTGTAAAATTTATTCAAATAAGTAATTTAAACCCGTTTAAGCACAATATCAGTTCATAAAAATGACTTTGATGAATTAATAAAGTATAAAAAAAAAACTGCATTTAAGCACTTAAATGCGTGTAAAAATTGCTTTATTTAGCTTATAATTTAAGATTGAATTTGTGTTGAAAAATAAATTGATTTAAATAAAGCAATGACTTGAAATTTCGTATTTTTTTGAAGAAAAAAAAGTTATTCAAAAATATTGTTATAAATATAAATAGGGATGACAATTATTTTCACTATATTTCCCAAACATCCAAATTTAATTTTATTTTATTTTATGACCGTCATGGAACAGTCGACCCAATTTTGGGTAAACGACTACTAATGTTCAACTCATTAACCTTATAATTTTGAGCCCTATCCTGAAGACAAGGGAACTCCTAGATCAAGTATTGGGAGAAATTTGCCTTCGTGGGGGATTTTTTGATGTAACTATGCAACTATCCAGTATTTGCTTTACATGGGGAAGAAAACTCGCATGTTCAGCCTGACGGCAAGGGGACTCTAACCCATGATCAGTCAACCGCGGTGGTCATCCATACATCCAAATTGTCGTTGTTCATGCAAATGTTTTAAACTTTTTTTATAATTTTTAATTATTATGTTTAATCCCATATGTAAACTACTATATTTTTCACAAGACAAATGCGCCATGATATTTAAATGATGCAACAATAGAGAAGTTTTTTCAAATCCCTATTGTTACATCATTGTGTGAAAAAATTTGAAACTAAGAATGGTTGACCTTGTACAGCATATAAATATACATTGAGAAAAAAGTATGATCGATATTGCCAGGATATGGTAAAATTTAAGATATTTTTGGCTCTATGGGAACACTAAAAAGATCGGCAATTTTTACCGAAGCGCTTTAATAATGATTTTGGTAAAATTTGGAAGTTTTATCATGATACCTTATAACATGGCATAAAAACAATTTATCCGGTTAGTTTGATATTTTTAACTGAATGCGTGGTAATAAGAACTATAATTTTGAAAACCAGAATTTCCTTTAAATTTTTACCACATGAAAGAAAAAGTTACTAAATGAATAATTTAAACACGGTATATTTTGATTTTATCTACCAGAAATCTGGAGTTTTTTTCTGAGAAATGTCATAACCAAACAGTACGGTAATTTTAATATAATTTTTTTCTCAATGCAATTAAAACAAAGAGTAAAAAAACCGAAAATTATAAAAACAGACATGCGGTGTTTTCAATTTATCAATAGCCTTCGTTAGTATTTTAAATTATAAAAGAGTTTTGACAGTAGAGGTTTTCTTTAAGAATTTCTTCGCGTCTGTTTTTGTGATTATTTGTGCTTCTTTTGACGTTTTTTAAATTTTAATCAAAGTGGGTTTCAAAATTAAAATTAACGCTGAATTTCAAGCAATCGCTTAGAGATTTTAGGAAAAAATTCTTTAATTAAACTACTGATTCCCTACTTGCTTTTCTAAGTAAAGCAATTGATGTCAAATGTGTTTGAAATATTCCACATTAGTATAATGTGTTTACGAAATCTTCAAATAGTGACTCACTACGTAATTATTTTGCTGGCTGAAATGAGAAAATGTATGTAGATTGAAAAGTACAAACATGCACTGTAAACAATTCTGTATCGAATTACTGTATAAAGTACCGGCGGTTGTGGGTGCATCATCCGTAAAATCCCTTTTACTTATCCAATTTTTACTGTAAAATACGATACCGTAATTTCACAGTAATATTTTTTTATTGGAGTGATTCAGTGATCTTAGCGTAATTATCACTGTGAAAACTACGGTACATCAGGGTTTTCGTTCCGTAATATGTTCCTGTAAATGTGGATTTCATGGTAAAAAATACCGACAACCTGAGTGCAGGTACTTTTTACCGTTATTTGATCCGGATATTTTTGCAGTGTAGATTAACATTAAACAAATACAGATATAAAATAATTCACAGTTTTATTATTAGATTTAAAATAATTCACAGTTTTGTTATTAATTGATTTCTCGCGCAATTTTGGAATTAAATATTTGCTTAATTAAAATAAATGACTATGAACACATTTCAAATAAATAAATTAATGCTACATTTGCATATTAAATCTTTAATTAGTGACTAACACTGAAATTCTAAAGCTGACGCGAGAAAAACAAATACGGATTAATAAAAAATACAGTCAACTGTTAGTAGTTGGGTGCATTTCATTACTAAAAACACAGGCTGTATCTCCTAATTAAATGAAAGCCTTTCTCACTTATTCTGACAAGTAATGAAATCATACATGATACTGTAAAAAACAAGCCTGACATTTTTGTACAACAAGTTAATAACTAAACAAACTGGGGAGCTTTTGATAGAAGAAAAGGTCGAAACATCACAAATTCGAACATCCGGCTTGATTAAATTCTCCATAATTAATTCTGTAACAGAGCCTAATGCCATTAAGCAACTACATTGGGAATATTTTCGTCTCTTAGTCACGTGACACGTTTTAGTCAAAAGCCGTATCATTCCATATGGTTGATATGCATATTCTGATAGTCATTTGCGTCTCTAATCTGTCAAGCATGACGAGATGGAAATGGAATATAGCAGATTAGAAGGAATAATGGAAACTGGTCAGCTGCTGACTTAACAGTCAAATGATAATGTTTTTAACGGTTTTTTAAGGGTTAGGGGCACTTTTTCGAAACTTTATTAAAAATTCAGTATTTAATATTTTGAAAAACTGTTACTTTAATAGCATTTCATAACTCTTTAATAAATATTCAACTGAACATTTTTAATTAAATTTCAATAACTTTGAAATAGGTTATGATTTTAATATATTTATGTAGCTGAAAATATTTTGATTTAATAATATAGCAACTTCAATTAAGCTCTATTAAAAGATTAAAATTTTAATTTGCTTTTTAATTTAATTTGTTTCATTTGCCTATATGCATTTAAAATTTTATAATTTAAACATTGCAAAATTTGTTAACAAATCTTTTACGAAACACTTTTAAAAAACTTTAAAATACAAAAACTTTGCGAAAAGAATGATAAGAATGATTTCTAAATTTTGATGAAACTATGTATATTTTTCATTAATATTTATAAATTATAATATATTTTTATTGAAATTATTTAAATTCATATTTTAGCTTCATTTTTGTTATTAATTTCATTCAGAAATTGAAAATTTTCTAATTTTAAAGTGAAATATTTTTTTTATTACTTTTAAAAAATTTATAAATTGAAGTGTCATCACAATTTTGAATTCTCTTGAGACAAATTAAAGAAAAATATTTAAAATGGTAAGCATTTAAAGAAGGTATTTTCCTCAGCTGAGGAAAATGCTATCTTGTCATTTGGGAATCGTCATAGTTAAGAACTAAAGTCAGATCCCCTGGCTTCTGGAAGTTCTCCCTTCCATACTGCTTCAGATCAATGGGTACCAACTTTTTTGGGAAAGTAAAAGTGGCGTGTCTTGGCCTAATTATCATAATTATGCCACTGATTACGAAATTGTGAGATTTTGACTTCTATGACCCATAATGAGCTGTTGCGCAAATGCTTTACTTTACTTTCTTTTAAGTAAAAATAGCATAATCCTATTTGATATTTTTAAAATGCTTTTATATCAAAAAAGCTTATCTCATTTACAAATAATATTATGCTGACATTTGAATCTTACAGCTGCACATAATAAGCATCAGAAATTAAAATTTTAACTAAACTATTGATTTTTAATTAAACAAATACTGTTCTGTTTGCTATACAATAAATAAATAGAAATTAACTATTTGCCATTAGAAATTAGCACTTGCTGTTGATGCTCACACACTTTTTTTTTAATATTTTATGTCAGTTTGTGGAACTTAAACTTACATTTAAAACGTTTTTTTCCACAAATATTTTGTGATAATTTTTTTAACAAAAGAAAACTAAATTATCAAGCACTGAGAAAAATGTATTATCAAAACGAGTAGAATGTGGTAAAATTTACTATGTATACTCTATAGAAACATCAAAAAGTTCAGTAATTTTCACCGAATTAAATTAATTAATTAGTAAACCGATACCGAATGAATTGGTTAAACAACTTTTATTTTGGGCTTATTAATAAGAATTATGATTCTTTCTTTTTTTAACCAGAAATGTCATTGCCATACGGTACGTAATTTTTCCAGAATTTTTCTTCTCCGAGTGCTTTAAAAACAATATTATACTTTTAAAATATCCTATCAGTGGTTAAAAATAAATTCATTTTAGCGAAAGTACGAAAGTAAAAAATTATGTGAGATTGCGCTCGAATACTTAAATATTTTTATCATACTAGCTTTTATTGTTTTCTATTGATTTATAAAGAATATATTTTTTCTGTTACTATTTTAATTAAGTTATTGAAAAAGGCTTATCATAAAATTTATTACAGTTTGTTGAATGATATTGACTTTTACGAATTGAAGGAAATTGAAATAACTTTCTGTAGTTAAACTAACTGTTACTCATTTTTTTTAAAAATTGAAATTCAAGTAATGCTAAATGCCTTTTTTTTGGTAATTGGGAGTCTTGATATTTAATTTTAAAAGGCAATAAATGCTATTTATCAAACATGTCTTTTACCTTTTGAATTAATCTGTTTAAAAATTGCATTAAGTAAGACCAGATATATTAAGGAATATAGAAATTTTTATTTTTTGCAGTCAGTTTTTTTTTAAATTTTTTACACCAATTTATTCTTAATTTTACTCCAATATCTACCATACAGAACATAAAAAATCAAAAATTTAAGATGGGACAAGATTATACTAACTAAAAATCGTTATTATGTAATACCATCTTATTCTTAGCATATCTCTTGTCCAAATATTTGGAATATATATTTATAAAAATTAGTTTTAAATTAAGAGTTTAAAAAGTCTTTTGCATCATTTAGAGAGAGAAAAATGGTCAAATAATTTTCAAATCGAAAAATTTTCTGTTCTAATAAAATAAATATTTAACGAAAAATAAATTATTATCGAGCCATAAAATTTTTATGTTTATACATGAAATGTAAAATATCCTTACATTAAGAAGAGGTATTAATATAAAATAAGTTGACTTAGTTTCGTTATCACTTTCCACTAATTCTAGCTTTGAAAAATTTATTGGATAAAAGTTTATTTGAATTTCATTACAAATGGGTTTTCTTGCTCACAAAAAATTGCTTTTTATTGGAGAAGAAATAGAAATTAAAATTGTATAAATCAAACAATTTTTCAGTATTTAAATAGTAAAACGAGAATTCTGAATTTTGTTCCTGAATAGAAGATGCAAGTGAAATAAAGCAAAACTTTATTCAAATAAATTTAAATTATATATATATTTTATAAAAGTTTCTATTAACTTTTGAAATGAGTAATTGTTAACTTTTCATGCTTAGAATAATATTTAAAACTTTATTATTAGTTAGTATTTCGATATTTCAATGACTGCAGTATCAAAATACACCACATACGATCACAGGCAGTTACAAAAAGTAAGTGCTTTTAGGTCTCAAGGGATTTTTTTCCATGACGCTAGAGGAATTTTGAAAACAATAAAATTTAAATATTATTATAGTTTGAAAATATACTAGATTGTTATTTGAACAGTCTAGCCATTATTGATTATGAGTAATTATACAATAAAAGTTCCCAGTAAATATTTTATAATTGTTTTTCGATCCGTATGTGTTTACCGCTTTAGTTTATATATTTTTAGAATTTCCGATAGCACATGATTATTGCATAGAAAGTCAAAAACATTTATTTCCAGTTATTCGTTGACATTTGAAAGTCTGCCTTTATTTAACACAAGCACTTGAATATATCTGTCAGAATTTTTTTTCTCTCTGAAATTTTTTCTAAAATGAAATCGTCGGTAATTTGAATAACCGATTGATTTGAGCACTTAATTTTTTTCTATTTTTGGCTTTCTTTTGTTTAAATTATCCAAAAATATTCCTATAGTCAAAAACTTTTTTTATATTTCCGATAATCAAATTTTTACATTCAATTAAAAAAAAAGTTTTTTTTAATGTTTTTTTCACTCTTAATTTACTTTTATAAAGTTTTTTTTTCCAATGCCCACCTGTGTTGGCATTCGACAATTCAGGGGTATAAGGGCAGATTTGTTGACCACTTTTTAGCGGCACCTTATTAAGTGGGTCAACTTTGCTCCCACTGTAAGGACGGATAGTACAGAGAATGCAAGAACATCCATGCCTTGCCCGGGATTCGGACCCAGAACCTTTCTGATGCAAGGCCAGTTCCCTGGCCCCTACACAGTCCGATCTGCACTTTTATGAAGTAAAGTGATAGTATTATCTAAAATGCATCGTGTTATATCCATTAAGAATGTATTTCAAAATAAAAAATAAGCTAGTATGTTTCGTATCCTAGAATAATTTTGGCAAGAATATGGTCATTTGCTTTATATTATTTTTTATTTTCTTCCCAAAACATTTTTTTTCTGTATTACAACCTATTTCGGTAAAACATTACTTATACAATAAAAGTCTAAAAATAAGAAGATTCTGCTTTATCTTTTTTTTACAGTTATATGGTATTATAAATGTTGGGGAAAATGCTTGCTCATTTGTGTTTTGTCCATACCATTACCAAATTAGGCAAAAATGAGCAATAGCAAGCAGAAGTGAACCACAATAAATTAAATCAATTGCCAAAATCGGTTTAGACTGTGGAAAAGAATGTATGAAGTAATACAATGTTAAGGGAAAGAGTTTAAAAAGGACTAAAGACATTATTTTTAAAACAAATTTATATAATTTTATTAAAAAGTAGAAGCAATTTAGAAAAAAGGATTTTTTTTAATGAAATCTAATCTTTTTTTCTTAGCAGAATTGAGAAAAAAAATAAAAAGAGGGAATGTAAATGAAATGGTTTACGTAATTATACCACAATATCGAAAAACTTATGTAATAAAAAAAAAAGAAACGATATCAACTAGCTATTTGGGAATTTATCTTTACACTTTCGCATGAATATAATCTGTGAATAACAAGATAAATATGCAAAAAAAAAAGTACTTTCAGCAGGTTTGCTTAACCTCAGAGATTCTTGGTCATCTTTCCTTCTTTTTCTGTTATTTTTTTCGTTAGATTCAACATAAAACACCGTTTGATAAGCATACCTACACTGTTCCATTTTTCATTCTGAAATTACGGTAAAATAACTAGCAGTAGTTTGTCCAACCAATTAACCTTATAGCTTACAGAAAACAACAGTTGTTACGCTTACAGTTCAGAAACTGTTTATAACTAGTATTATCTATTATGTTTATAGCTAGTATAACTATACAGTCACAGACGCAAAAACCTAGTTACAGGTTTTTGCTACTATGAAGCAGTTAAACGCAGTTAAAAATTCATTGTAAATTAAACAAGCCATATTACAGCTTAAACCATATACATAACCATATTACATAAACTTGATTACATGGTTCTAAGGTGCAGCTTAATCCGATATATTGTTCAATTTAACATTTTATTATGATTGGTGTAAATTCTGATTGTGTTATGGTGGACAGTGCCGATATACCGTTGAACATAATTTGGGGTGCGTGTACAAGAAAGCCTTGTTTTAATTTTATTTTATTGTTGTCCTAAAAATATATTGTTAAAATATTGAAATCTGTACTTATATAAACAATTTACTTAAAAACGTCAATGAAGTCTGATGTTATAGTTTTTTTTTTTTTTTTTCACTTGCTAAAAATAAAAATGACTCGATTAATTTGTGGAAAAATTAAGACTTCGACAAACTAGTCAGCTGCTAATTTATGAACCGAAGCAAGACAGCATTTTATTCGCCAAAGCATGTTACAATTCATAAGTATGGAGCTAAACAAGGGGTCTTAAACAGGCTTGTCTGAGAAAGAAAATAAGGTAATAAAAAAATGAGAAAATTTGGGATCTTTCAGCACCCGGGTGTAATATCACGGGAAATGTTGTGATTTCTGATATCATGGTCACTATGGTTACCGACGTCATATTTCCCTACCCTGAAATAATGGTAGTGTGCTTTGTACCTGTTGCCGAGTTGACCAATAGGAACATGCTATTCCCATAGCAACTATAACAACAACTATTGGTTTAAACGCCACAACAGATATAATTTTTTTTCGATTTTCATTGTTGTTCTTTGTTTGCTTCATTTAATGTTTGTTATTTATTCTTTTTCTTTTTTTATAAATGCATTGTTTTGTTCGAAATAGGGGTTGAACACTGGCGGTGGCATTTGCGACACTGCCCCCACTCACTGGCAGGTGTGACTTTGGTGGAGGAAGACAGATGTGTTTCGTTCTAATTTGATGGTTGCCCGCTTACCGCTCGCCCGCACCCAGTGCAAGCCCTTACGAATTTCGGAAAAAGATCGCCTGCTCGCTTGGAACTTAAAACCTGGCAACGTCACCGGTCATCGTGTTCATTAATATTTCTTCGGAAAGTAAGGTAAGTGAAATCGATTTGATTAATTTTGGTTACAGGTGTAATGGATGATTCATATTGAAGAGATTCGATTGCAACAAAATTAATTGCCGGTTCTAATTTCTTTCTTTCTTTCTTTTTTTTTAATATTAAGACTCTATTTAGCAGAAAAAGTTTAATGTTAAATTAATATATACTAAAATACTTAGTTGAGAAAAATTTGCGCAGATAAAATAAATTTCGGTTACACATTTTAGAAAAAAAAATCTTAAAAATTTTTAGTGGAAAATTTTAAAGCAAAAACGTAAAGTAAAAGTAGAGAGTTTTTTTTTCTATTTATTCAAAATATTTAAATTTTCAGTTTGCTTTTAAAGCATGTAAATAAAATCTCTGCTAGAAATAAAACTGGTATTGGAAATTCTACTTTCATGCTGAAAAAAAGGCACTCAAATCTATTTTTAGAAAAATATTTAGAAGTAAAACTTACTGCATCAATTTTTTGAAGAATAAGTTGCAAAGTAGCCAATTTTCGTAGTTTTAGCAATGTTGTAAATATGCTTGTTAATTTAACATTTTAATAAAACAAAACATTCAATTTTCCTTTATTATAAAACAACTTTAAGACACTTTCAACGTCAAAATATAGAACACTTATTTTCTAAAATAAATGTTCTATATTTTGACACATTAATAGTAATCATTTTTAACAAAAGTTTTTTTTATCAAGAAAGAATAGCGTTAAAGCTTAATAAGGCAAATGATAACTTACAAGCGATTTTAAAATTATTAAGTTTTTTGATTTTTAAAATGCCTTTTTCAGAAATGTTTAGAATTTTTTCCTGAGGAACAATTATGAAATGAAGAACATAACGCATTACATATTTAGTAATTGGATACGCAAAAGTACACGAGTAAAGGCTCTTAAAACTCCTAAAGCAAGCCTGTTCTTAGTATTTTCCAAATTTTTAAAGATTACCAAAACGCATAAAATCATTCAAAAAGTCGAATTTGAATGTAATTAATTTGTAAAAGTATTTTAACCGTAAAATTTTTTTATTTTGCTAAGAAGAAATCAGTGATTAATGTTTCATACGTCATTGCATTGTTTGCTGATTAAGTTTGCTGATTTGGAGACAGTACCAGCTTGTCAAATCGAAATACATTTTAAAATGCAGTAAGAGATGTACATCATATAAGATCAAAGATGTAGATCAAAATGTAAATCATGTAACCAAAAGATCTTAAATCTCAATACATGTTTAAATGTAGAAAATTCTTAATTAAATATTTATTATTAATTTCTAAATTATTGCATAATTATTCTGTGAAAATTTCTTTTCCTAAAAATATCACAAAAATCACAAGTGTTCCGTTTCTGGAATGATTTTAATCCCATCACTTGGTAATATTAAAAAGAAATTTACTTGCAGACCTTTTACATGATCTGTATTGATTAGTAGCTGGCTTCTAACTTCTAAACACCAAATGATTGAAAATAGAAAAAGAACTTTTAACCCTTTGATGCAGAGGGGACGCCAATCTCCCCTTTATAATTTTTTTTCTGATTCACTAATTACAAGTAAGAATATATTTTGGTATTATTTAATTGCAAAAAATAAGTTAATTGCAGCAAAAAAACCTGTAAGATTATCTAACTATATTTGTACTAAAATATAAAATACAAGAAGATTTAGTTTTAAATTTTTTTTCTCCCTAATATTCAAAAATTCATCAAAAAATTTATTTTGCAAATTAAAGAAATTTCAATGATGAATAACTGTTTGCATTAGATCTAAATAACTGCAAATAAGAACAAGTTTGAAAAATTATTGTGTTAGAAAATTTTATATTTAACGCAGAAAAGGATGCCGGTGTATCATGCTGTCTTTCATAACCATAAATTATTAACCTGCTAAATATAATATTTTTCACTTATTTTGACCTAAATTAATGCAAAATAAGGTAACAAGTTTAAAAAAAATATATTTAATAAAAATACTGCGTGAATGGGTTAAAGATAGACAATGAAAAAAGTGTAATAACATCAGTTTTTCCAGTACTATTTAAGATGCATTTAAAAAAGATTCAATTATTAATAAGAATATAACTGAAATAGCAAAATACGATTCAAAACATGTATATGGTTTTCATATTTTTTTAATAATTTCGTAAAAAACTTTTGTATAAAAATTTTAATTCTATTTTTCGCGTATATTCTTTTAAAATTGTTATATAAATAAGCAAGACGAAACAAAATTTAAACTTTATTTATTGTCGTTCAAATAAATTTCATAAAAGCGCGTCTGTTCATTTTATTCCATGTATGCAAAAACGGCTTTATTTGAGATCATTTTGCTGAGAAACTTCGGGAAAAAAGTTCAGAAAAAAATTCTTCTATCATTCTATTCCTGTACTACTTCAACATGGAGTTTTTTTAGCTCGAAAATTGAATTTAAAAAATTTAAATAATTGACAAATGGGAATTTAGTTCATATTTAGAAATTGAAATTCTAATTTCCAGAAATCTTTTATCTTAAAATTTATTTTAAATGTAGTAAAAAATATAACGGCCTAATTGAAATAAAAAAAAACAGTTTCAGAAGAATTATTGCACTAGATTAAACAGTGAAAATAGCATTTTTTTTATGCAAAACAGAAAAATTCAACAAATGGATTGATATTTGTTAAGATTTCCCCTCGGTGGACAAAAGTCCATTCAGCGACAATCTATCTGAATTGAGTTGTTTTGGTCTTAAATTAATCATTTAAGGGGACAATAGACGTTCAAAATACGAAAAATCCTTAAAACTTTGGGTTTTTGCTTTTTGTGATATTAAAAAAAATCATACTTTTCTGAATAATATACAGCAAACAGAATTCAAATTGGAGCTTTTGTTAACGAGTTATAAGAGTTTCAATTTGTATGTTGTAAGTCATTTGCATTGAAAAATATGGATTTTTCTCAGAATAAGATTTTTGGACAATTTTCTATCTTCGAAAAGTTCCTTGCGCATCAATTTTTGCTCTATTGTTCTGAAATTTTTTTCAGGGATTGTTTGATGTTTGTTCTAAAGATAGAACTACAATTAGTTAGCATTGCACAAAAATTTGTGTTGCTAATATTTAAACGAAAGTTTATAAATAGTAATTTTTTGATGAAAATTTAAGAGCGATGTGTAAAAAAACTTTTGATACACATTATTGCTCTATATTGCATCTGAAACAAGTTAAATACATTAAAGTACTTATAACCTCCTTTTTTGTACAAAAATAATTTTGAAAAAAGCAAAACTGATGCGCAAGGGACATTTTATGCATTGCTAATTAATCGTTAATTAAAAATATACTTTTAGCTGTAACTTGGAAAATAATTAACGATTTCTTAAAAAAAATTATACACAGGCTTCTATTGAGCTTACCAACATTCAATAAAAATTTCATATGGCTAGGAGGAAAATTAAAATTTTTGGTTTTGAACGTCCATTGTCCCCTTAAAGCATGTAAAAACACATAAAAAAATTTAAAAATTTATTATACAAAGTACTGTTAATCAGGGTTTCAGGTAAAGTGTTGTGTTAATTAAGGAAAAATTGTTGCGGCAAAAAAATAGGAAAAGTATAAGTGAATAATCAATGAGTCACAGCCTGAAATTGAACTCAGGTCACCTCTTTTTAAAGCTAAGACACTAACCCCTGTAATTTAAAAGAAAATTAAATGAATAGAAAAATTGATCTGGTATGAATAAGAAGGAATCTACCATGACCCTCTATTGACATAAATCTATACTATTTTTCCTGAATAATTTAGTATGGAATGAAATAATACTGAAGAGATTATATTTTCGCTACCTAAGAAAGACATCTAAAAAATGTGGTAAAATTAAAAACGAAAAATGAAACACAATATAATAATAAATAAAAGTACATAATAAGCATTAAAATAAACGAAACAAAAATAACAGCTCAACAAATATTATTTTTAAACGTTTAAATTTATCAAAATTTATTTCATCAAAACAGCAATAGAATTAAAAAAACATAATTTTAAAGCTAGATGTCATTAAAAGGTATGTTTGTTTGATGTAATTATGATGTATTTAAATGTCCCCTAAAATCAAAAACGCTCCGACTTACAGCACTGCACATTCATTTTGTTTGTAATTTTAGTTTATTGGAATATTAAAAATACCCAAATTAATCGATAAAAAAATTAATAGAGTACAAAAACAGAAATAGTAGTTTCTGGTCGGAACAAGCAGCATTCTTAAATTAAAATCAAAAGCTTTATAATGAAATTTAGCGCACATTGATTTAGTTTGTAGTTTTAGTTAATTGTAAAATTATTAAGAAATAATTAAAAAGAAATAATTATTGAAAATATACATATAAGAAAGGATAGTTCTTATTTTCATTTCTACATTTTTGAAGCAAAATGTTAGCACCTCCATGTAGTTTACAATTTTAATTAATCATAAAATAACTAAGAAAAAATTCAAACTTATTAGTAAAACATTACAGAACAAAAAAGTGATGAATTTGAATTTCGACTCGAACAAACGTCTTTTTTTTTAAAAGTCCAAAATTTGTCAATCAAAATTATAGCACAATCATTCAGTCTGTATTTTTAGTTCACCACAAAATTTCTAAGAACTTATCAATAAAAAAATTGTAGAAAAAGAAAATGATAAATTATAATTTTGATCATCCGAACAAACAATAGAATTCCCTTAAATCATAGCGCATTCATTTAGTTTGAAGTTTTAGTTAATAGCAAAAATAATGAGGAAAATCAAGTTATTTAATTAAAAAATGGAATACAACAATCATAATTTCCAATTTTGACCTGAAGCTTAAAATCAAAAGTTTTGCAATCAAAATTATAGCATAATCATTTGTTTTGTAATTATATTTAATCTCAAAACCTAGAAAAAAATCCGTGCTAATAGAAAATTATAGAAATGAATTCAAATTTTGACCCGAACAAACAATTTTTCTCAAGTCTAAAATTTTTTCAATCCTTTAGTTTGTAATTTTAGCTTATCGCAAAATAACTAAGAAAAACATCCAAACTTATCAACAAAAAATATAAAAAACAAAAACGATACCAACAAAAAATCTAATTCCCTTAAATCATAACATATTCATTTAGTTTGAACTTTAAGTTAATTGCAGAAGTGATGAAGAGAAAATCTAGTTATATAATTACAAAATAGAATATAAAAATGATAATTTAAAATTTTGTCATGAACCTTCAAAATAAAAATTTAAAATTAAAATCATAGCATACTCATTTGATTTGTAATTTTAGTTTATCTCAGAAGAATTGAAAAGGGTAAAGGGAAAATATTGTGTTCACGCGCTCAGTTTTTAAAAGAAAAGAAATAAATAAATTAAAAAAAAGCGCTTCCGTGTCATCCTTGAAGTGATAAACTAAATTTTATAGGAGAAGTGTCTATTTCGGAAAGTGCTATGACATTATTTTTTTTCATGTCCTGAAATATGAAAAATTTTTTGACAGTCCTGAATTATTTCAATTTCATTTCCGACATATATTTCAGGATTTTTCTCTTTTTTAATATTTCTTTAACGTTTTTAAAAGCCATATACTGCCTACTATACAAAATAAATTATTTGCAAAAAGTTTCAGTGTATATCAGTATTTATATTTGAATTTGAAATTTTTTGGGTGATTCTTTAAAATGAACAGTAAAAACTATGTATAATTGCTTTTTTAGTTTATTACGTAACGTTTGTTCCCATTTAAATCTGAAAAAATATTTCTAAAATTAAGTAAAAAAGCAATTTGAATATCTTATTGTGTAATATATATATATATATATATATATATATATATATATATATATATATATATATATATATATATATATATATATATATATATATATATATATATATATATATATATATATATATATATATATATATATATATATATATATATATATATATATATATATATATATATGTATATGTATATATATATTACAAGTGATTTAAACAATAAAATAATGTACTTAGAATACTAAAATTGGGAATAGAGGTTTTTCATAACATATTTTTTAATTAAATTTTAATCGCGAGCATTGGATAATAATTATTTTTTAATGAATGTATAATATTAAGCAAAACTGATAATAGATTATATAAAATTGTTCTTAGGTTTCAGCATAATTAAATTGCTACTTATCTTTAATATAGAGTAATTATAAAATCAATAAAAAAATTTAAACTAAAATGTGCAGAAATATTTTAAAATTATTTTAAGTTTTAAATATTTGAATTTTTAGCAGAATTTCAGAATGTATTAACAATAGATAATATTAGAATTGTTAGGAACAAAATGTAATTTTTAAATATGCTTTAATTATCGAAGAATCGCTTTAGGCTTTCTTTACAGTTATACAGATCTATCTGATTTATTTGCCTTTCAGTAATTTATTTTTTTTAAATAAAACAATCTTTTTCAACAGTTTTTCTTTTAACTGTAAAAAAAAACTAAATGAGTATAAATATTTACCCACAAACTTGATTTAATAAAAACCATCTAATAAATCAAATTTTTAAAAAGAAAATGGGATGACGAGTTTATTTAAATTGAATTAAAATAGATATTTTGAATGTTTTAGGAAACAAAAATTTAATATTTTTAAATATGATTCTTTATTGCTTTAAAATAGAGCCATCAGTTCAAAATTAATTCCATCGCTTTAAATTAACTATGTTATTTACAATTGCCTATTTAAAATAAAATATTTTTACGATTGCTTTGTTTGAAAAACATTGATTCTTAGTAATATTCAGAATTTGAGTTCTTTTTCCAAATTGAAATCAATTTTGAGATATGAAATTATTTATAATATTTATTGGGGTGGTAATTTTAAAAAAAAAGAATGTAATAGTTCTGAAATTTAACTACAAATAGTTATTACTTAAACTTTATTCCGATCTTAGTTAATACTTAAATATTGGTTTTAATTACTTCAAGCATTTATTGTTAGATGCATATCGAATTAAAAAAAAGGAAATGCCGTAATATTATCTAGAATTGTGGATTTGGGAAACTTGCCAATTTCTTTAAAACTCTATCTTTCTAGTCTAAACACCTAGATTATCTTACATAATAAAATCAAAATTTTTAAAGCTCCTTCTTTTGAGAAGATTAAAAAGGAGAAAATAGTTGCTTTTGTTACATCGTAAACAAAAAAAGTTGGGCACATCATTTCGGAAGACGAATTGTGATGATAGAGTTTATTACGTAAGTAGTGTCGTCTAAGTTTTTCGCTTTAGGTTAAAGAAAAATTTTAATCTTGCAAGGAAACGTGGTTTTTAAATTTCTTACTTTCTTTCTTCCTTGTTTTAATTATCTTGACTGTTAGTATATGTTGAAAAATTGTCAAAATTTGGATTGACTATAAAAGTATGATACAATTTATTTTCAACAGTTAATAAATGATTATAACTTGCGTTAACATTAGGCTCAGATCTTCAGTTACAATTTTAGCATTCTGGATAGTCAAAAGGGGTGAAAATTTTACTTCCCTATAAATTCCCTTTGGAGATAATATAGTAAAACGTTCTGTTTGTTGTTAGCTGAAAACTACACTGTAAAAAATTCCGAATCATATTAAGGTTAAAAGTACCGGAATCCCTTCTTACTGGAAAATACATTTTTACCGTAGCAAAAAAAACGATATAACGTAATTTTAACAATAATAATTACCGTAAAATAACTGAATCACTCCAATTAAATAAATATTACTGTAAAAATTACGGTAAAGGGAACTTTACGGATGATGCACTTAAAATGCCAGTACTTTTTATCGTAATGATTTAGTGTATGTTTTCTGGTAAGCCAAGTAAATTAACAGTGTAAATTTTAACACTTTGACCCAAGTCGTCTCAACGAGCAAAAAATAATTTTTCAAAGCAAAGACTCACCTTTATTTTGTCAAATAATTGTTTGCGTTATTTAACGCTAAATTTCGTTACATAATTTCTAAATTTAACGCTATTGTTAGATATATAATTTAACGTTTCTTAATTTAATGATATAATAATAGTCGAAAGGAATGAAACTTTAGCTCAATTATTTTGTCAAATAATTGTTTGCATTATTTAACGTTAAATTTCGTTATATAATTTCGAAATTTAACTTTATCGTTAGATACATAATTTAACGTTTCTTAATTTAATGATATAATAATAGTCGAAAGGAATGAAACTTTTGCTTTCGGATAAATTACCTTCAGAGATATTATGGTAAGTGGCTCTGTTTGTTTTGATCATAAGACTTTATTGGAAATAACTCAGGACGAAATTAAGATAAAGAATACCGGCATCACTTCTTACCGTAAAATACATTTTTTCCAAAGTTAAAAAAATCTTACAGAGCACAATTTTTACAATAATTACCGTAAAATCACTGAATTACTCTAATTAAATAAGTACCGAAGAGCCATTACATTATGACCACCCTGTTAATAACGTGTAGGACCACCTTTAGCCCTCAAAACTGCTAGCACCCGCCGTGGCATTGATTCCACAAGGTGCTGATAGGTAGTCTGAGGTATCTGGTACCAAGCGCTCGCCAACTGGTCCTGCAATTCCCTCACATTGCGAGGGGGTAGCGTGGCAGCACGAATTTGGTTTTCCAAGTAGGACCACAAATGCTCTATTGGGTTAAGGAATTTGGGGGACAAGGTACGACTTGAAAGTCACTGGAATGTTCCTCGAACCAATCCATGACAATTCGACCCCTATGACATGGTGCATTATCCTGTTGGTAAACACCAGCAGGAAAAACTGATGCCATGAATGGGTGAACCTGGTCTGCAACTATGTTCAACTAGCTTACAGACGTCAGGGATTGTTCTATGAGGATTATGGGTCCTAATGTGCCCCATGAAAACATTGTTCCTGGGCGAGAAACCATGAAAACCTGGGCGAGCCCATTGTTATAGATGGAGGGTGGTCATAATGTAATGGCTCTTCGGTGTATACTGTAACAATTGTAATAATAATGCAATATATGTAATAATAATACTGCAACAATTACGGTAAAATATTTTACGGTAAAAATGGATTTTACGAATGATGCACTTAAAGTGACGGTACTTTTTATCGTAATTGCTTAATGCATGTTTTCTTGTAAGCCAAATAAATTAACAGCGTAAATTTTAACACTTTGACCCAATTCATATCAAAGAGCAAAAAATTAATTTTTCAATACAAAGACTCACCTTTATTTCGTCAAATAATTGTTGGAGTTATTAAACGTTAAATTTTTAACATTTGTTTACATGGTATATTAACTCCAAGAACTTAAAGCCGCCATCACTCACAGAAAGGAACAATATTACTTTTTTCACTCGACTTCATCTATTTGTGTGTCAACTTCAGAGCTTTAACCACGAAATATCACCCGCTTTATATCTCTAAATCTTCGTTATCAATCAGTAAGAAATCACTCCTTTTCTCTTTCTCACCGCCCGGAGAAAAGTCGCACAAAAGGTGAATTCCAAACAAACTCACTTTAAAGAGTTTATGTCGCATAAAATTGTCTCTTCCTCGGGTTTCCTGGCTCTCTTTTTTTATATACCTTCTTCGTTTTTTTTTTCTTTCTTTGAGACACTTATGCTCCAGGCCCTGCTGTGTAGTTTGTCAAATAGAAAAACGTTTGCACAAAACTGTTCTTTGATTTTCCTCCGACTTTTTGGCGATTATTTTCTTACAGTCGTATCTTTTTGAAAGGCATCTGGTTGTGATCTGAGCCTCTCCACTTTGCTCGAAGATTTCTCGCGAAAGAAAAACCCTGCAGGGTTTATTCTCTTTTCAACGTTTTCTCTTCGATTTTCCTCTTATTGTAACTGGAACTGTATGTAGTAAGCATTTCCGAACCGAAAACGTTTCCCAAATAAAACAGTTTTTTTTTTCTTTCGCTTTTTTTCTTTTTTTTTTTTTTGTGCTACGGGTTATTAAATAATTTTTCTTTGTAGGTCAGACGATTTTTCATTCATGTTAAGTTGATGAAAGATTAAACTTTAATGAATCAAACGTTTATGCAGGATATTTCGTTTGGACTTACTTAATGTATATTTTTAGAACTCTTTTCGAAAATTAAGTTGAAAAAAAAAGCATGCAATTTAAGAGTCGCATATTAATATTTAGCGAAGCAAAATTAAAAACGCAATCGAAATCTAACGATTCCTCACTAGTAAAGGCGGGTTTTAGAACATCAAAATCAGTCTGATTGTCGAAGGAAGGGTTGAAATACGATTGCTAGCGACACCAAATTTCATTGGACAATTTAACTGGTTTTAATGTCGCTCATCCCAATTTCCCCACTAAGCATTCGACAGATGTTGATGGTGTTTTTTTTTTCTCCTCGCATAAATATTCATTTTGAACCCACAAAGTGTATGTTTTTCATTTCAATTTCTTAAAATTATATACATATAGATTCAAAATGTAGATAAAACAAGGGGAAAAAAGGAAAATAATAATAAAAATAACAAAAAACCAGAGGGAAAAATCCGAAAAAAGGACAAAAAATTTTAGAAATCCGGGAAATATTTATTTTCCGTATTTTAAAAAAAAAAATTGTCCTTTTTTTCGGATTTTTTACCCCCGGATTTTTGTTATTTTTATTTTTATTATTATTTTCCTTTTTTTTCCCTTTTTTCATTGTTCTGTAATTTTTCCCTTGTTTTATCTACATTTTGAACTTAGTTTATGAGTTCTTTTAACTTGCAGCTTATGCGCAATAAATAAAACTATATATATATATATATATATATATATATATATATATATATATATATATATATATATATATATATATATATATATATATATATATATATATATATATATATATATATATATATATATATATATATATATATATATATATATATATATATATATATATATATATATATATATATATATATATATTAATTTTGGTTTTGAGGGGAAAAAATTTAAAGGTTGTGTATTTTATATAAAAAGAATGCTGTAAAATCTATTTTGTGCCATTTTAAAACGTAATAAGGTGTCTGAAATTTGCTTTTAAACAGCTCATAACTTTTCTTTAAACATTGCATAGATTAAAAAAAAATTTTGAAGAATTGGTTAGGATTTGACTAAGTGTTTAAAATGTATATATTAAAATTTTGGCTTTTGAAACAAATATTTTCAAAGTTGGAGAAAATTTCATTTACAAATCATTAGTTTATGCTAAAAGGTATAAAAAAAATTATTGAGAAATTGAACTGATGTATTGAAAAATTTCACTGATGAAGAATTAAAGAGTAAGTCGTTTCAGTCGATTTTTTGTTGAAGATGCAAATACTTTTTATTATTCATGTTATTAACTTTTTTAATAAAGATTATTTTTTCAATTCATTGCAGTTTTTTTAATGCTTTTCTTGTGCTTTCAGAAAAGACTTAAAATAATTAACCTATTTCTTGATGATCAATGATTTTTAACTGAAATATTCTATATAATACATTTGTGAAATACAATATATTCTAAATAACACCCTTGTATTTTGTAAATGCCTATCCAAGTAAAGTTCTAAATGAAATGTTGGAATTAGTTTAAAAAAAGTGTTATTATATTTTTTATGAATTTTTATAATAAAAATTTATTTTTACATAATTTTTAAATTCTTTACAGTCTTATTGAAAAGAAAAATACCAAGAAGTGCTTCAGATATTAAGTGAGTATTTTAAATTTTGATTTTTTTTAAGAAATGTCATCAGTTATTGTATTCATCAATGTAAGATTTGTTTTGAATTTAATAGTGATCCTACTTAAAAAATCTTTATTAATAAACTCGCTTTATTATAATTAAAAACCATATTCTTTATCAAATACATAAAAATACTAATGAAGTCTTCAAATAATAAATGATAATAGTTTGTAAAGAATATTGTTTAAAATGTTTCCCGATTAATATAAAATAAATCGATTTTATAAAGTATTTTTTCAGAATTATTGTTTTAATATAAATATTAAAATATATAATTGATTAATATTTTAATATATATTACTATTACATGAGCCATATATATAATGCACTAGATTATATAAATTAGAGAAATGTACATGTTCTAGTACATTTCTTTTGATTTATTTTAATTTTACAGGTTTTACCCTGGCATGGGAAACAAAACAAACCATTGAATAACAATCAATTCCAAAGGTTCATTTTAAAAACTTTCACTCTTCGTTTCAACAAGAATCTAAAGGGTTACGAGACCGAGAGGGTTAAAAAGAATACCAAACGAGAATTACAAATAATTTTTTTTTACTTCCATTTTTTCCTCATCAAACACCTATCCTCTTACTCCAATATTATCGGATCTGAAAACTTTGAAAAGAATCAATGCTTCAGGAACAAAAGAACGGGAAGGGTTCGGTTTCCTAGGCAACCACTCGGAGTTGGAACAAAAAAGTGATATCCCCTCAACACGTCAAGCTGATACTCAATTAGAATATGGATAGGGGGACTGTGATGTCATTGGACTCAGTAAGCCACAGCCCAAAGATTAGAGCAATGTATTTAATTATTATGCTTGGTGTTTGAGCCATGGTTTTTTTATTTGGACTTTTTATGTTTTGATATAGAGTCATTTGTCGTTAAAAGTGATAAGAACATAACAAAATTGCGAAAAACGATCAGTTTAAATAAAGGAAATTTCTTTATTCAAGTAGATTGAGTGGATAAATATACGAACATAATTTGGAATCGTAAAAACTGAAGATATAATTTGATTCTTTTAAACCTAAGAATAATGTAAAAAAATTGATTTTATCTTCTTTTTCGAGTTCTTCATTAAACTTAATGTCACTCTTATTTACAAAGAATTTATTTGTTTATACTTGTAAGATTTTTTTAATATGATATTTGAAAGAAATTAAAATTTAAAAAAAATTGCTAAAATTGAGTGAAAAAACTTATGTGATTTATTCAAGCGTTCCAAATTTAAAAATTTTTCATTTTTGTATTTTTCGTTATTTTTATAACATCTTTTATCTGAGTATGTTTCATTAAGTTTAAAACAATACAGAAATTCTAATTTTTGTTCCGTAATCATCTGTAGAGAAGAAACATCTGCAAAAGTTATTAGATATCAGAAACTAAGAGACATGTGTAAAAGTAAATAGATATTAACGACTAGGAAACATGTGTAAAAGTAAAAAGATATTAAAAACTAAGAAAATTGTGTAAAAGAAGTAAATAGATATAGAAAACTGAAAAACACGTGTAGAGCAAATAGATATTAAAAACTAGGAAAGATGCTCAAAAGTAAATAGATATTTAAGATTAAGAATAATGCGTCAAAGTATGGAGACATTAAAAACAATCAAATATGTGTAAAAGTAAATAGATATTTAAAATTAAAAAACATGTGTTAAAGTAAATAGATTTTAAAAACTAAGAAACATGTGTGATATATAGATATAAGAAAATAAGAAATATGTGAAAAAGGAAATAGACATTAAAAACTAAGAAATATGTGTAAAAATAGACATGAAAATTAAGAAACGTATGTAAAAGGAAATATATATTAAAAACTGAGAAACATAAGTAAAAATAAACAGATATCAAAAACTAAGAAACATGTGCAAAAGTAAATAGATATTTAAAATTAAGAAACATGTGCAAAAGTAAAGAGATATTAAAAAATTTAGATACGTGTGTAAAAGTGAATAGACATTAAAAAGTAAGAAACATGTGCAAAAGTTATAAAAAAAAGGAAATTTTGTTTAAATTTTCTAAACCTTATTTATATTGATGTAGCAAATACTTTGCTGGTTTTTGTAAACAATCATACATTTTCTTGCTTCTTATAGATCATAAACATAATTACATATTATTTATTTAGCTAATGAATTTAAAGTATGAATTTAAAACATTTTAAATAATACATAGATAATAATATGCAATATTTATATATTTATATATTTACATTTGAAGATACTATGCAGACAATATTATCATTTGTACTTCTTGTATCTATTTAAGTTTTCAATTTAAATAAACTTTAAAGTTTATTTAAAACTAAATTACAAAACAAGCAACCATCTAAATAATAGTTGATTACTTTTGCAGAAATAACTTTGACATTGAAAAATATCATTCAGAAGGCTAAAGATATACTAGTATATAATTTTTTCAGTTTTTGTGTTGCATTAATATTATTTTCGTATTTATTTTAAATTTCGTAATTATTTTGCTTAAAACTATTAATAAACTATAAAGGAAAGAGCCACAAAAGAAAAACCCCTTTACTAGTTCATAAGTATATTTAACATTCAAGAATACTATCCTAAAAATTTAAAATTCAGGAACATAATTCATCTAACTTTTCTCATCAACTTTACTTCTAAAAAAATAATTTTAAATTTCATTTGCAGAACTATTGATAAGCTTGAAATGACTATCAAATAATCCATTAGTGTTAAATGAACCTTTGAGGCTTAGACTTCATCAACTTGCAATTGACTTTCACACTAAGCATTAAACTGTAATGATACTATAAATTAGTAATTAGAACTTAGAAGAAAAAAAAAAGCTTTGTTAAGTTAATGGCTCGTCCTTGTTTCAATTTTTTTTTTCTTTTTGTAAATTTTACGAAAGAAAATTTGTTTTCATCAACTATATTATATAAAAAAAATTAAGTGCCGTTTTTTCATTGATACAACTTTTATTTTTATTTTTTTTTTCTCCACTGCCTTTAATAATGCTCCTATTTCAGGAAGAAGTTTCGGAAAATTTTAACGCGGTGTATAATTAATTCTGCGCCAACCGTAATTAGGTTGCATGGTTCTTTAATTGCATTTTTAAACTGCTTACATCACTACTTAAGGAAATTTTAAGCTTTTCCAAGAACCTATTATCAAACCATTATTGATTGTGTTTGTTGAGTAAAGACGGTAAAAACCACTTTCCTTAGATTAATTTTTCTCGCAATTTATGTGGACTACTGGAGTTGGAAGATTTAATTGGCAATATAGGAACTGCTTTGCTGCACACCCTGTATTGTGTGTGTGTTTAAATTTGCATTTAATAAATGGTTTCAACATCTGAGCAAATTTGAACTCAGTTAAACAAGAAATGTGAATGCTTTAAAGTCAATTAAAAATTTTATGCAGAACAAAAACTGATTTCTAGAGATATTAAAATTAAAACAGTTACATAACTTTTTCTTAACTTGGATTTCTTAAACTTAATTGGGCTTGGGGCAATTAATTTAGTTATTTACTTCTGTAATATAATTGCAGTAATTTAAAAGTTTAAACAATTTTTAAACGGGGTGATGCCCGTAATTGAATGGGTAATTAATTTTTTTGATTTAGCAGGTATGGTAAATGGAATTTTTGAATTATCGTCTGACATCGAGGTTGCTGTTAATTTTATAATTGCCGGCAAAATTACTTGATTTTAAATTTTTGTAAATTTCCTTTAATTTTTTATCACTGTATATGATTAAAAGTACAACAAGAGTCTTTAATCATTTGAATTTTCGATTTTGTTCTCGTCATTTTTTTATTGAAATGAATTTCAAAGAGTCTCGGAAGTTTGATGGAAATTTTTTTGTTACATTTACGTGCATGACAGTTAAGTCAATTATACTTATACTACAATAAACTTCTTGTTTTTGTAACGTTGTATCTTTTTAACTCAAATTCGAAAAAATTATTGATTGAAATTAATAAGAATTATTGATAGATATGTATAATATTTTTATAATTTCTTAACGAAAATGTAATGGGGAATTTTAATTTTTATATACAATTAAAGATCTTTGTAAAAGGCAGATGAAAAAGGAATTTTTGAAAATCTTACTGAATAAATATATCCCCAAGTTGCTAATGTTTTAAGGAAAAATACCTACTAAAATTATTATAAATGTTGCCAAAAAATAATTTTTGTCACTAATTACTTTAGGGGGACGGTATGAAATGGTATTTAATGAAGAGTAGAAAAATTAACATTTAATAATTTTTTTCGTTATTATTTATTTATTTATTTTCTATGCAGGGGAAAACAACACTAGTTTCGCTTTCATCAAGTTTAAGATTTAAAAAAAAAAAAAAGAAAAAAAAAGTTTAATAAATAGGAGTGAAGGGGGCAGTTATAATATATGTTAATTATAAAACATTTGGTATTTAGTAATTAAAAAGTAAAATTATGAAATTTAATTGTCTTACACATAGATTGTTCATCACTTTTTAATTTTTAGCGAATACTTCTAAATCTGTAACAAGAAAAAAAATTAATTTTGAAATGAGGTAAAATTTACTTTATCAAATATTAGATCTTGAAAAGAGGGTATGATAACATAAAACTAATTCTAAAAATTAATTTCGCGTGAAAAAACTTAATATTTTTTTTTTTTAAGCTTCTTTCGCCTTTCCCTAAGGAACTGTGGAGTATGCAGACTCAAAACAACTTATGGCGCCAAGACCTCGCCGGATAAAGTACTTAATGCAAATTTAGGAGTCAGTTAAATGTGCTCCCTGACTTTTAATTGTAGCCATCCATTTCGTTGAAAATTGGAGTCACTCTTTGGTGCTTAGTAGTCTCGTACAGAAACTAGATCGATTTCAACAATCCACCACCCTCAAAAGGGCGTGGTTCGAAAAAACCGCGCCATATACTTCCCAAACGGAGCACGTGACATATGTTTGTGACTCATTGAAACTGGCGATATTTCCTCTCCCGTGAGAAAACGCCTTTTATTTTCTTTTTTTTAATCGCAATGGAAAGAGAAACTATAACTGTGATCGTGCGTGTAAGAAAATTAAGTTCAATATCCGATTTTATTTTTTTAGCATTTATTTAGCATTAGTAGCATACTTTTGTTCCGAAACCGTGTTTCAAATGCATTCCAAGTCAACGTTATTGTAAATTATACGTAGGATTTTTCTCACTTGGTACATTTTATGTCAAAAAGAAAAATTAAGCTAGATTCTCCATTGATTGATTGTCTTGTGACACTTCAAGTTTCCTGTTTCTGCTGAGCACAAGGATCACTTTTCATAACCAACAGTTAATATTGATCCTGAACAGCGACGTGATCAGTACCACAGCTGTTATTCTAACTTTCACATAATCCAACTGGATTGGCAAATTTAACGCTCAAATTATTACCAATACATTGGATCAAACTCACGACTTCTTGCTCTTGTCTGAAACTGTAAGCTGTACGCGAAATATAGCACCTTAAAAACATTTTTCAATTCTATGACTTCAAAATAAAATTATATTTTGTTATATTATTAAACGAAAATATAAGTGAATATCTAAAATGTGTTTTAGATTTCTCTGAATCTATAAAATGCTGTAAGCTCAATAAAAATCTTTATTAACATCAAATAGATGCAAAAGAGGCAAAAAAATTCTGGTAAAAATATCGAATTCTATGGTATTGTTATTTCTGGTTAAAAAAAAAAACATCATAATATTAATAAAAGGACAAAAATAAGGAATTTAAACCATTCATTTGGTAGTTCATACGGTTACGGTTATTGGTTATTGGTTTTTCCATTAATACGGTAACGGTATAAAAGTGTGAAACAATAATTAAATTTAATAGCAATAACAATTCAATCTTGATCCGGATCTCTAGTTTTACACGAAGAAAAAAACTCTGGAAAAATTACCGAACTCTATGGTAAGGACTTTACTGTTAAGAAAAAAAGTCCATAATTCTGGTTTTAAAATACAAATTATACCGTATTTAAACCATTCATTTGGTAATTTTTCCTTTCATATGGTAACAGTTTACCGGAAACTCTGGTTTTTGAAATTATAGTTCTATTCCCACACATTTAGTAAAAATACAAAAGGGAAAAGTAAATTTAACCGAAAAAATGGTTTTTATGCCATGCTTTAAAGCATCATGATAGATTTACCAAATTTTACTTATTCTACCGAATTTTATCGCATATTGTATAACCATATTATATTCTTAATAGTTCCAAAATCATAACCAAAGCGCTTCGCTGAAAATTACCGAATTCTTTGGTGTTCTCATAGAGCCAGAAACACAATAAAGTTTACCATATTTTGGTAGTTCTACCATACATTTTTTTCTCAGTTTAGAAAAAGTTTAATATGGATATGGATAAAACGATAGATTTCGCACTTAAAGCTACAATAATGCTTACTGAATATATATTTCAAGTTAATTTGATTTTACAATTTAACGTTAAAAAACGTAACGTAAAAAAGTTAAAATTAGAAGGATTCGGACTTCTACCTTGATTTTAACTGTCTGGCTATATTTTCGGAATTTGAGGTTTAGAAAAAGTCAAAAATCATTTTTTTAAAATTTAATTTAAAGTTAGGTGATTTAGTTTGTTTCTGAAATTACATAACTTCTCAGCATTGGGAAACTTGATTTAAGTTTTTCAGTAAATCCTTCCGATTCAAATGAGTATTGATTTTGTAGAATTTTTCAAATCTAAAAACAAATTTTTGATTTAAAAAGTTAAGCAAGTTTAAAAGTTGCACTGTAAAAAAACGCTATCATTGAAAAAGACGAGAATTTTTGGTTCCATTTCCGATTATTACTCAAAGGAACCATGAAGCCAGATTCGTCAACGCGTAAGAACAAGCTCAGATTCCGGTTTACATAGATCACTGGTTTGCATAGATCACTGGGTACAGAAAATGTGCATGAGTGTCTCAAAATATCAATGGTGACGATAATTAAACGATAAGAATATTTATGGAATACGATAACATCCTGATCATTATGAATAACATAACTTAGAAAAAGATAACATCACGAATATTATAAATTATTTGTTGAATACAATACTGTTGTGAGTGCAGATAAATTTTATTTGGGTAACGAAAATATTGACCGATGTTTAAATATAACTTAATTAAATTAGAAAATTATCGATTATTAAAATTACCAATTTTGAAATTCGTACTGATCGGTATAAAGGAACTATGTTCGTATTAGCCAAAATTGGAAAAACGGTCACCAACCAAATCTAAGTATATATATATATATATATTTTTTTTGTATCTCGGATTTCCTAAACTTTTTTTTTATCAAGTTTCTAAATCTTTATACGGGAAATTCTCAGTATATTTTTTTTCCTTTATAATATATTTCTCATGTGCATTACGTTAAATATATATATTTAACTTTCTTTTTTTCCCCTGTGGGGCAACATAATGTAAGCAAATCTTGAAAATGATTACGATAAATATTTTGCAATAAATTTCGCAAATAAATCTTTCCACCCCCAAAATATATTGCCATTCGATTTTAAATGAGAAAAATAGTACAATTATTAGCAATTTCCCTACCTGTCTTGATGAAAGAATTTATAAATGATTTATGTAAGACGGACTCTTCTTTCGTTTATCATTTTTACCCTCAAGATTTCGTGATAGGGATTTTTTCTTAGGAGGGAAAAATCTAATCAGGAATAATCCTCCAGAAGAAGAAAAAATCCTGATTAGCCAGTGCACCTAGCTTGAGCAGGTGAAACGTTTTGCAAGAAAATTTCTTTTTTTCCTATTCAGAGTAAAACAAGGAAAAAATTTAAAACCCTCTCTTTTTTAATGAAAAGACGAAATTAAGCGAAAAGTGGGTAAAGAGATCTTTAATGAGTATAGTTGAGGTGCACTTTTTCTTTAAAAGAAAAAAAAATGTTTAACGGCTGTGTTTATAAGAAGGGTGGGGTCGTTAAAGAGAGTGCTGTTAATACGTTTAGCAAAGGAAGAGTTCAAGACACTTTGAATTAAATAGAAATATTTCATTAGTTACTAGGGGAGAGAGTAGACATAAAACTAGAGTGGATATCTTCAATAACTATTTTATTTAAGAGTCAAATTTTCTCTGTGAGCTATCGTTGATTGGTAATAATGTGCAGTTGCATAGTTAGACTGTGAATACTTCAGTTGAAATTTGAAAAAGAAGGTTTTTAAGCTGCAAAAGAAACTTTTAAAATGAATATACTTTTATTTATTTTCTGAATTTCAGAAAAAGTTGACAATGTGATTTAATTTATATAACTTTTTACCTATTTCGATATTAACTTTTGCTCTGTATACTTTCAATTAACCAGCATTAGGCCTAAGCAATCATATGTCTTCTTGAGGCTTATGTCGGCGCATGTTGGTGGGGCTAATGTGGACGTATCCACACTTAAATCTTTTTAACTTCCAATGGAAATAATATGAATTCGTTACAAATGTAATACATTTGATGTTGTTTATTTCCTAAATTAGAATGATTTTATGGAATAATATACCTTTACAATTAGTGGTATAAATATCAAGTAAAAAAATTTAGCACGGAGCCTTTATATTGATTCATTCCTTGAAGGTTTTTGAAACATTTAATGGAGATGTTTTAATAAACTTGATAAAAGAATCTAATTTAATATATATGACTTAAAGAAGAATTTTTGCCATACATAAAGCAAAAAATCAACGAGCCTTTCGGTCTTCGGTTTTGCGAGTTGTTTTCATTGCTCCAGTAAGGAAAATATAGTTACGTTCTCTCCGTATGTTGTCCATTCAGACCATTTTTTTCTGAAGTTAAAACTAAAGTTATTAAAATTAATTTGACTTAAAACTAAATCTGCTAGTTCAAATAAACCGAAAACCAAATTGAATAATGGTTTTCAAATGCTTTGATTTGCTTTCAAATTTTGTTGTTGTTGGTATAGTTAAATGCTTTATTACAAATGAGTATTTTAATTACAAATAACAATATTTATTCTCCAATATGCCTTAGATAGAAATTGATTTCATTTTGGCTTTAGATATGCCCACCCTAGCCCAATAGTTTGTTTAAGTGACTAGTCGTGCAATCTATTTACTTGCATTTAAAGTATTATTTTAATATTTTTTTTGTTTATTTAGAGTTAAAATTTGCTATTTTTTTGTGTTATCTTTCTTAATTTTAGAACTTAATAATTATTTTTCATATTTGAAACTCTTACGAATTTTTTTAAGTATTTCAAATAAAACCAGTAATTTTTAGAAAGAATTTTTTTTATTCATTCCTAGTATACTTTAATAATTTATTGTGAATTTTTTTAACTTTCCTATCAAAGGATTAAACATTACATCCATTCCTTCATTTAATCGACTCAACCATACTATTCTACAAAACTGATGATGATAATCTGATTTTTTACTCAATAATATATGATTTAATTTAAATGATATTATCATTCAATTATTATCATTACGAATGCTGTAGTAAATAACATATAAAAAATAAATATATGCAAAATACAACTTTAATATTAATTCTGTACATCCTAACTTGACTTAAAATTTGATTAGATTCCAGCAGCTTCAGGCTGCTTATTTCTAGGTAAATCAAAGTTTCTGAGAAAGTCCTTCTTCTAAACTACTAATAAATGGAAGTAACTTTTAGTTTCAAACTCATTGATTAATTACTATTAAAGTTTTAATTTAATTAAATGCGAAAAAAGTATGCACAGATCAAAGTATAACATTAAATATACACATATCCTTCTTACGTTTTATTTATTTACCTTTTTTAATAAATAAAAGATGCAAACTTTCGAGTTGTACAAAAATATTAAATTATTCCTGTTTAAGTCGGATAAAAAAATTACCACTTCTTTGCATCTTAGTGATTTGAGTAAATATATTTTTGGTGAAAGGTGATATTACTAGTGAAATATATGTGTAATATTTTCTTGTTATTAATTTATATTTAATTGCGAACCACTATTAATTGTTTTAGTTATAATCATAAACAGGAAAAAAGGGTGGTAACTTTACTTTTATAACACAATTACGAATAAAATAAAAAATATTTATGAACTCTTGAAACTTAAGCAATAGAAACTTTGTGATACGGCAAATATGTTTAACGTTTTAAAATGTAAATTTTTAAATTTAACTTTATGACAATATGAAACTGTATTATAATACGAAATTATATGCACAACAATGTGTTGTAGAATCTATTTACATTCATATACTCATTTTGAGCTACTAGATTCAAGAGATTAAAACATAGGAATCTTATAAAGTTTTATTATCATATGCCATAAAATAAATTCTGGTAAAATTATCGTAAGTGTATGATAATGACAATTCTGGTAAGGATGACCATAATTCTGGCCAAATTATACTGTATTTAAGTCATTCATTTGGTACGTTTTCCGTTCGTTATGGTAACGGTTTAACAAACACTCTGGGTTTTGAAATTATAGTTCTTACAACCACACATTTAATAAAAAAATAAAGCATAAAAGTAAACTTTCTAAAATGGCTGAAGACAACATAAACTGTGTTATGGTACCCATATTGTCATACCAACTATTGGTGACGAAGTTTGTCATTTTCAAGCATCAGCATATATATTATACGATACTCTAGATCAAGGCTGTCCAACTGCAAAGAGCACACGGGCCAGAATTCCGGTCACTGATCACCTGTCGGGCCACAGTTTGAAGAAGTTGAACAATAACCTCTTACCTCTTATACAATAACAATTAATAGTTGAATTATTAATTATAAAACAATGGAACAGAAGGATTATAAAACAATTTGCTTAGATTTCAATGGGAAAACTGAGACAGATCAGCCTGAATAAGAAATTGGCGATCTGCACAATATGTGTTATCGGGCCGTATGCGGCCAGCGGGCCGCCAGTTGGACAGCCCTGCTCTAGATATAACACGAGAAGTGAGTAAGGAAATTGTACAGCACTAAATGAAGCATTGGAATGAATTTTCTATTTCTTCTCACGACAGACATTGAAATAATTTTAATTCTTCTGCCTACCATGCTATGCGTCGCACTCAAAGTTGTGGTACTTGGTAGGATTTATTAGCTGCCGGATAGATTTTAAACTTCTACTAAAATTCAATCTAATTTAATTCGATACGAAATCCAAATAAGGAAATTTTACAACATCGTGGACATCTTTTGAAAATAGTTGAAATAGAAATCAAAGTATTTCTGCGTGGGCAACAACCAGGCTGTGAAAAAAATTGGTTAATATATTGTTGAAAACTAATTAAGATGTTATAATTGAGGGAAAAGTGGATTAATTAAAATATTTAAATACAATAGCTCTGTGCATTCGGCTTAGTTGCCATTCAAGTTCGCATGTTGTACAAGATAAATTTGAAAGGTGACCAAGATGGTCGCAAACTGCAGCTAGTTTTTCGAACAATATCTGATATTGCTACCATGGTTTTCTTCTCAAACACTGTATGTAATATTTTTTCTCTCATAAATTTAGAAATTGAAGTACGAAAATTGTTTTTTTCTTTAGAAATATACAATGGTAGACATTTGAACAAATGTGAAAACTGTTAATGCGAATAAAGCATAAATCAAAATTTAACGAATCGCTGAAAATAATTTAAATTTATAAAATCTAAGTGAGTAAGATTAAATCTTTAAGTTATTCCTAATATTATCTTAACTTATATCCGTATTAAAACTTATATCCAATGTTTCTTCTTACACTGAAGTTATAAAATGCACTGCTGAGTGAAACTTTTGTATTAACGCATAGATAATAACCCTTACAATAAATACAGAAACGCGAATGGTTCAAGATTCAATGAATCACTTAAAATCATTTGAAATGTTTTAATCTAAGTGAGAAAGATTAAATCTTTATGTTATTTCTAATAATACTTATTTGCGTGATTTACTTCTAAAAACTTATATCCAATGTTTCTTCTTACACTGAACTTATAAAATGCAGTGCTAAGTGAAACTTTTGTATTAACGCATGGATAATAGCCCTCACAATAAATACAGAAACGCGAATGGTCCGAGATTTAATGAATCACTTAAAATTAACCTGATTTCGTCGACTGCCGGAAACATCGTGCAAGGTATCATTAACTGGTTCGGATACAAATGGCAATTGCAAAGGCACTTAGTCGCTTAGAAACGCCATTATGTTCCTGATCTAAAGGCATCAAGTCCTTGATTTAACCACCCTATATGCCTAATCTTTGCGATGAAATTGCTCTAAGGAGGTAATAAAACCCTTATCCAATGAAAAAGGAGTTCTCGAAAGAACACGATCAGTATTTTGTTCGGTATTAATACCCATGTTTTTGAAGAGAGATACACTGAGAAAAAGTTTGGTCAAAACTATCAGAATATGATAAAATTTACTTCGTATTGGGCTTTATGGGAAGGCCAAAAAGCTCAGTAATTTTTACTGAAACTCTCTGGTAATGTTTTTTGCAAAATTAACAATCAAATATAATTATGATGTATGATAAAATTTGGTAAATGTGGTTAAAAATTATCATGATACCTTATAGCAAGGCGTAAAAGCCATTTATCCGACTAAAATTACTTTGTAGTTTTGTATTTTTAACTGATTGTGTGGTAATAAGGACTGGAACTTTTAAACTTAGAATTTCAGGTAAACCGTTGCCCTACGAACGGAAAAATTACAGCATGAACGATTTAAATAACCTACAGTTTAGCTTTGCTAACCAGAATTCTTTTTTCTACCAGAAATGTCATTATCATAGAGTGGCATAATTTAACCAGAATTCTTTTCGTCGTGCATTCTTAAAATCCCCAGCAATTGGTTTCAATTATGTATTCGTTGTACATACACTCTTTGAAAATTCATCGTTAAACTATAAAATTAATTCGTCATTCGTATAATTATGCTAATTTTCTGAAACCTAGTAAAGTACTTTCGTTCAATTCTAACCATAGCATCATGTAATTAGCAAAATGAATAGTTCCTTATGATAAAAAGGTTTATAATAAGGTTTATGAATAGTTTTACATGACAAATTTGAATGATATCATGGTTCAAAGCATTCCAAACTTTCTAACGTTGTATATTTTAAGTGATACTATTCAATGATGTACTTATCCGCTAAGAGGACCATTAAAAACTGCTAGACAATTTTTGGCGTCATTGACACCATAAGTATTGAACTAATATTGTACAATACTTATGTACAATGATAGTATAACCCACCACTACTAGTATTGTACTAAAATAGGTACATAGTATGTAAGTACTGTGGTAATTCGTTTTCTATGGCTCCAGGTTAGACTCATGTTCGTAGTCCGTCTACTTTCATGTACCTCCCTATCTTAGGACTGAGAACGATGCAAACTGTTAATGCTATACAAATCGTACTCCAAAATGGGATTCAATATTTATGTTAAAACTGAGGCTATTTTTACCGCATATCGCACGTCAATAAAATTGAATTGTTTATGCCAAATAAAAACAAAATACTTTTAATCTGATGTATGGATTGACGGTTTAGAAGCGCAACGTTTAGCAAAGTCAATTATTATCTGTTCTTGTTTATATAAAATTCCTTTGACTGACTATTGAATAAATTTTGTCACATTGGTGTAACACAAAACTTATTTCTAAGTTTAAATTCCAATTAATGGTAAATGGTTTTACTTTTCTTTGTTTGAAAACAATAAGTAGCAAACGTGTCTTTTTGTTTAGAAAAAAGAATTTTGAAAAATATCAAATTATTATAAATTGTCTTTTAAACTGCAGTTTCATATTGACACATGCACTTTGGAATACATCAGCCGTCCAAAATATACTTACATCACAACTTACAAAGAGAAAAAAATCTAATAAAATTACCATACTATAGGGTAATGACATTTCTGGTAAAAAAAAAAGAACATAATTCTAAAAATAAAATTCAAAATATACGTTATTTAAGCAATTCATTTAGTAATTTTTCTGTTCATACAGTAACAGCGTTCTGGAAATCGGATTTTAAAAATTATGGTTCTTATTTCCACATATTTAGAAAAAAATACAAGTAAATTTGACCAAATAAATGCAATTTGTACCATACTCTAAGATATCATGACAAATTTACCACAGTTTGCCACCTTTACCAAATTTATCACGCATTTTAAAACAATATTTTATTTTAAATTTTACCGAAATTCTTACCAAAGTGCTGCGTTAAAAATTACCAAGCATTTTGGTGTTCCCATAGAGCCTAAAAGATGTTAAATTTTACCATATCCTGGTAATATCGACCATACTTTTTTCTCAGTGTATATTTATATACTGGACAAGGTTGACCATACTTTATTTCAAATCTTTTCAGTGTAGCATAATATTTCATACAGTAATAAACTGGTGGTTTTATTTTTTTTAAAGTATGAATCATAGCATTTGGGAAAGCGCGTTCAGCTCTTATATTTTGAAAACAACTCCATAATTAGAACACCGACATTTTAATCTTATATTAATTCAGCCTAAATTCTAAACTTAGTTATTTTTAAAAAAATAAGAAAAAAAGTGCGCATGTGTTTTTTTAATTAAAGTTCATAATTTTAGAAAAAAAAACAAATAGATTAATTTGCCATCTTATGCTGTTTTATGCTGCACTAAAACACAGGTAGCGGAACGAATTTTTAAAAATATTATTTTTAAATAACTTTTTATTTTTACAAAGGTATAAAGTTTTAATAAGCCATTTATTTCACGACAAAATTTACTTTGTGACATACGATTCAATAATACTTTAAAGTCTGAAAAAAAATTTATATTTTAATATAACTTCAAAAATAAAATTAATTAAAATAATTTTGTAAAAATTTATTTTGAATTTACAAATATCTCTTTATGGAACTCAAATAAGCAAGATTGAAATTGGAAATTTTTGAAACTGAAATTTCAAAATGCCTTTCTTTAATCCCCTTTTCTTATTAAGATTAATATTAAAAGTAAAATGTTATCACACATAAAGAACTTTGCAAAATTATAACAAATGTAAAATTACTGTCAAAGTAAACTGGAACAGGAAGCTTAATATTGAAATTTATCAGCGACATTCATAGCTAGTATTTTAAAACCGTAACAGCTATTTATTTTTTAATCTCGGATGATAGTAGAGAATTCTAGTCAGGCTTACGTTAGTCAGAAAATTGATATTTATAATATTTTCTCTTGAGAGCTTGTTATAAGGATATATTTTGTTGCAGGAAAACGAAATATTGATTATTTAAATTGAGTCTTATAAATTTTTGGGATAGTAAAAGCTGCATAAAATAAACTTTACGAATGGAAATATCTAAAATAGATTTCATAAATAAAAATATGGAAAATAAACTTCTCAAATAAGAATATGTAAAATAAACTTCACAAATAGAAATATAGAAAATAAATTTACCTTTTATGTCGCAAAAGTTTTCAAAAATTGATGGAATGACTCTTTCGTCTTATTTAGCAGCTTCTTAATTTAATTTTTTTAAGAACAGGCACTGAACTCTAGTTCATTTGCCTTGGAAGATGTCGGAAGTGTTGCTCTTTAACGTTACCCGGTGGGCAGTTATGAGCTTTAGTCACGGATGAGAGCAACATTGCCCACTCCATACTGCCACAGATACCTGTTCTTAGGGTGGGCCACATTCACATATCACACAATAGAGGATAACACAGGGAAAAATTTCCATGCCCTGAGTGGAATTCGAACCCGCAACCATTGACTTCGCAGTCAGGCACGCCAACAGCAAGGCGACCTGGTCGGCTCGTAGAGTAAAATAAATGTTAAGTTAGTACATTTCCAATGATAAAAAGATTATATACATTTTGGTTTAGTAGATTTGTGCATTAAGTATTAAAATTTCAAACTTTTAATAGCAGTTTTTGAAGAAGAAAAAAGATTTGTCACGAAATTTTGAATCTGAAACAAAGGTTACATTGGATTTCTCTGAAATTCATTAAATATACTTATCTCCCTTTTTTCATTTGCTTCATTTATGTCTATTTCATGGTTTTTAAGCTTTTCTTAAAAATAAAAAAATAATTTGATACCTGGATTTTACGACTAAGATTGTCAAAACCTGTTGATGGAATCAACTTTTAGTACTATTCTTAATTAAAAGTAAGGTAGCGTAGAGAAAAACACGCTATTTAAATAAACTCAGGAATTCTAATTTGCCCATTTCGAAAAGCAAAAAAAGCATAGTCATATAATCAAAATTAAATAACATGTATATAAATTTTGCAATTTTTGATTGTACCACTTAATATTTATTTCGAAAATAATAATCAAGTAATACTCATTTTCAAAAATAAGTAAAATATAATTTAGTGAAATACAAGGCTATAAATTCTAAGAAAATGCCAAGTGAATGTTATAAATTTATAGTCTTTTAACTATAAATTTGTAACACATACTTAATTAAATTAAAACTGGAATTAAATTGGGCTTTACATTAAAAGGGGAACTCTCAAGTCCTGAATTTTATTTATTTTCTACGCTACTATTTCCTGGCAAACAAGCAATTCATTTAATTAAAGCAAACAAGCAATTCATTTAATGATTATCTAAGGATAGGCATTTCGTCAGAGATATTAAGCTTAATTCTACCTATTGATTTTTATTTTATAACTGGCATTGAACAGCCAACCCAATTCTGAGTTTATGACTATCTATGTTCGTTCATCTCCATAGACCTGTAATTTTTAACCCAATCCAGAAGACAAGGGAACTTCTGGATCAAGCATTAGGACAAATTTGCCTTAGTGAAAGGTGTTTTGACGGAACAAACCCGCATTTGCATTATATAACGAAAAAAGCCACGAAAACCTCCCACGGTTAGCCTGATGGCAAGGGGACTCTAAAAGAGGATTCGTCTACCATTGATGATAGTTTACATCAGCATTGTGGCTGGTGCGAACCGGGTGAGGAATTCAGATCAACCAGCCATCACTGGGATTCAAATCCGATTCATCTCATTTGGAACCGGGCGCTTTATTCCCTGAGCCACCACGGCTCCGCTCTATCTATTTATCTATTAATACATTTCTTAGAAATGTATTAATCGATAAATAGATAGATAGTGAAAGGCGTTTAATAAAGTGAAATGCACATATAACGTAACTTAAAAGGAATGAAAGTGTATAAATTTACTGTGATAATTTGCAGCCCTCGCTGTTGCCTAGAGAGGCTATGTTACTAGGCTAATTAACAGAGAGGAAGGCGAGAGCAAAAACATCAAAACCAGTTTGACTGCCAGTAGATTTTCAATAAGCATTTTCCTAATGCTTATGTTTCTTTAAGCAATTAAATAGTTTTCGATATTTAAAGCCTAACATCTCGGATTCGGTAGCTTTCGTTTTTCTTCCACTCTAAATTGTTAATTTGCGATCCCAAATCTGCATATTTTTTTTATTTTCCTCTCCATCAAGGATTCTTTAATGTACATTATTTTGATCGCTATGGTGCATCTAGATTATTACAAATACTAAACTAAATTAAGCTGAATTAACTTCACGGCAAAATTAGATTTTTTCAATGAATTTCTTTCACACGTGTCATTAAATTTGAGCTTATCAATTTAATGAAGTTGTTTAATTAGTCTCATTACATTTAAATTAAGCCTCAATAATTGTTCATAAGTAGAAAAAAAATATGGTTGTTGAGTTTTTATCTTTCTATGTAAAAAATTAATCGTCATATTTGTTTTCAATCATAGATTGCAGAGTACTTTTGGTAGGTCTTAGGAAAAACGTATAGCATGAAAAAGTCAAACAATAGCAAGCAAACAATAATATTTTTAATGAGCTCATTCTGCATTCATCTTTGCTGGCATTTATTTTAATTTTGTTTATTTCGTTTCATTATATCGTATAAATCTAAATTAGAAAAACATTTTTCAAAGAGAATATATTTTCGAAAACAAGCTTAATTGCAAGTATAATAATTGAAAATTTAAGAATTAAAAATATTTTTAGATTTAAGAGGAAAATATTTTAATTATTTTTTCAAAATTTTTCATTTAAAAAAATATTTTTTTAAATTAACGAGGGTAGCATTTCAATCTGCATACAGCAATTCATTTATATTTCTATTTTTTATTATATCCATTCAATCTTTATTCATTCAGCCTCTTACAAATGATTATAACCCTAAAAGAACTGTTAGATTTTTTTAAATTCGCCTCAATCCATTACCCGATGTATTTTAAAAAAAGAAACTACAAAAAAAAAGAAACACTTCTCTCTGGGATTTGAAATATGAATTTTATTTTTATTACTTTAGGAAAAAATAAAAATTAAAGCCTTTTAGATTTCATGTAAATGAAACTCTATTTATAATTGGCATGTCTTTTAATAAATAATTAATTTAATCAGATTGCATTAAAAAAAGGGAAACGTTATCCTCTTTTCTTTTATTTTGCACAATATCTCTCAAAATAAATTTATAAATCGCGAACAAAATAATTTTTTTAAAAATACTCAAAAATAACAAGAAGTAAATGTTATGTTAGTATTTTTATTTTTAAATAAGTTAGGAGAATAATTTTTTAAAGGAAAATTAATTTAATGAAATGGAGCTATTTCTGGTCAAATTCGTTTAAAAAGATTAGAAAAAAAGCTTTTAAAAAAGAGTTTAGTTTCGAAACAAGTTACAGCGAACTCTTTTTTACACTGAGAAAAGAAGTGCTGTCAAAACTTCCAGAATGTGGTAAAATTCACCGTTTTTTGGCTCTATAGAAATACAAGAAAAGCTCGGTAATTCTTACCAAAGTGCTTTGGTAAAACTAACGATAAAATGTGGTTTTATAACATGAAATAAAATTTGGCAAATAAGGAAAAATTTGGCAACTTGTCATAAAAATCCTTATTCGGTTAAAATTTTGTATTTTTTACTAAATATGTAGTAATAAGAACTCTAAATTTGAAAACTAGAATTTCCGCTAAGCCGTTACCACATGAACGAAAAATGAACTAAATGAATAGTTTTAAATACCGTATATTTTGATTTTATCAACCAGAATTCTGGGTAAAATACCGTATGTTTTGAGTTTTATTACCAGATTTATGTTGTTGTTTTTTTTTTTGTTTTTTTTTTTCAAACCAAAAATGTCATTACCATACAGTGCGATATTTTTACCAGAAGTGTTTTTAATGCTTTAAGTATTTATGTTCATTTCACATTTTCCAGTGTTTTTAAATTAATTAACATATATCTAAAACTTATATCAATTTTATTTATTTTCAGATAGTTCTATCAACTGAGCTTAAAGCAAGTATGAGGCGCATGAATCAAGAAGGCATGATGCAAATAAGAGTAAAGATGAAAGAGTAGATTTCATTTTCTGCTTGGAAGACTAGTGATTTTATTGTTTGATATTCAATTTAAACAATAGATCACTGTCTCCTTTCGGTGAATGAAAAAAATCGTCACATCCACCCCCGAGTCCGCAGTCATTGATCGAATCAAACGAAATCATCAATCATCATTTGCGCTGTCCCCAGAGGAAACTAGGGTTAAGTAACACTTATTCTCTTCACTAAATTATAACTCCATTTTTCAATATAATTTTTGTGCAAGGTAAAGAAGAAAAAGAAGCATATAACTCATTTTCTATGCAAACTGTTTATTATCAGTTTTTTTTCCTTTCTAAGTTTAATAAGTTCACTGTCTTTAACATTAATTTTCATCATTTTGTTCTGATAATTTAAAGCATAGCATAAAATTCATTTATTTGGACGCATTTACTTTTCATTTATGTGTTTCTTAACGAAATGTGTGGGAATGAAAACTATAATTTTGAAAATCAGATCTTCCGGAAAACCATTCCTATATGAACGGAAAATTTATCAGATGAATGGTTTATAAATACCATATATGGGTGATTCTCACGAAATATGACAAATCACTGTCCCTTGCTCCAGGATCTAATACTATAATACTAAAAGAACTTTTTTAAAAAAAAAAAATTACTTTGCTATTAGCATCTTAAAATGACTTTGCACTAGCATTGACTGTTTTGTATAGTTAAAAAATTTAATTGAACTGCAAAATGTCATTTTCCTGGTATGTCCCAAACAATGTTTCCTATAATAACTAGCTTCAAAACTTCCCATAAATTTTTCAACACCTACTTTTTTTTATGTCAACCGGTGTAAGGTACAGAGAGTATGTACGCAGAGGGTATTATTTACAAAAACTTCGTTTAAAATAATTTTTTCTGTCAATAACTTGTTTGTCCCAAGAAAATCTGTCATTTTCCTGGCTACTTTTATTTAGTGGTTTATAACCAAAATAGATAGAGCCAGTAATCAATATCTTATGTTAATAGATTAATTAGATACCCTCTTATATGAACATGTCTTGTTGTATGAATAAAGAAACAATTTTCTGGTTCAAAATCTATTTCAAAAATTTTTTCGAGATGAGTAGGTTTTTGTGTTGTTATTTTCCTGGCTTCTTGAAATCATTAATAACATAATTACATAAATTTATCTGAGTTATTTTAAGAAATCCTGTTGTTTTCTGCAGAATGTAAACGTCTTAGGACAAAATATTAAATTAAAGTAAAGTTATATGCTATAAAATAGCGAATTTGTCATTATCCTGGCTGTCATTCTCCTAGCTTATGAATTCCAGGACATTGAAGTGTTACCAAAATTTTTTTAACTGCTAATACTGTAAGAAGGAAACGCAAATACTAACCTAATACCAAGTTTATGTATGATTGTAATATGGTTGGATGTAATCAAAGCTATTTGTTTATTTAATGACTGATTATTATATACAATTATCTTCTGTACATATCAGCAACAAAAAAAATTTGATTCTTTCTACAGTGGATAAAAAGAACTAATTTAACCAATTTATGGTCCATCTAACATAAAGGCTTAACTTGAGTTTTTATACTATTAACTTAAAATGACTGTTTTTTAAACTTCTAAGCTAATATGTCATTTTCTTGGCATTCAGGATTTGATGAATTTCTATTTTATTTTTTTTTCTCGAGTAAATGTCAATAAACTACACTGCTGTCTGTAAGATATTAATAAATGCAACTAAAGAAGTAGACAAAAAAAATTTAGATTATTTCGAAGATTTTAAATTTGAAGAAATTTTTTTGTCTGAATTGTCATGTTTAAAAAGAATCACCCATATATTGGTTTTATTATCAATATTATGATTTATTTTACAAGAGACGTCATTACCATACCATAGTAATTTTACCAGAATTTTTTTCTCCATGTGAATGTGAAGTGTCCTAAGATATAATATAGTTCAAACTTGTCGCAAACTTAATATATACTAAATAGAACCATGTTATGGAACTTCGTAAACTTGATAACATAATACGAAGGTTCAATTAACACCTAATTAGTTTGGAGAAAATTTGGTCGGTAATATGCTTCAAAGTATCAGTTATATGCTTCAACGTTGAACATATGAATCATTAAAGCTTTTTTCTCAATAGTCATCATCAATTAAATCTGTTAAATAACGTTATAAGAATATTCCTATTATCTGATTAAAAAGATATTAAAATAAGCTTATAAACTACAGCTAAAGAAAAGTGTATACCCTATAAAATGTCTTCAAGTTTCTTAATGTCATTATTGCAAAAAATAATACTTTTAGGAGGCAAAGTGCGTCAAAAACAGACCATCCTGAATAACTTTTGATCTAATGATCGGATCTTCACGTTCTGGGACTCAATCAATAGCTCGAGGGATTGACCTCGAATATGCTAATTAATAAGTGCAGACGGTATTTTATGTTACAAAATCAGACACAAAAACGTACTCTCTCTGAATAAACATAGGGCTTTTTCGACGAATTCGGATTTCTGACACCCAAAATATAATGGGTTGCCGCAATTTGGGAAATTTTGTCCCATTAGTTTGCTCAGGAGAGCTCAACAAAGTTTGGACCCTTAGTGTTAAATTTTACTTTTTGCGTATTTCTCCATATATCGAGAAATTTTCAAGCGAATTAAAAAAAAATTTAAGCATAATTATAAAATTCGTTTATCCGGAGATAATTCCATACAAAAAATAACTTTTAGTAAATATTTATTTTTTTTCATTATTTTATTTAAGAATGGTAAAAAAAAAAAATTTTGAATTGTAAGTTATACCATTTTTTTACATCACTTTAAAGACTGTAATTTTATGTGGCAAAACACAAACTTTCAGCCAAATTGGTTGAATAGTTCCTGAAAAATCGAATTTTTAAGTATCTAGTTTCTTGATTAAATTACTTGTAATCGTAGATTTTAAAAGTAATTATTAAATATAACAAGTAATTACCTGTAATCGTATATTTTGATTCCAAGTAATTCTGATTACTTGCAATTATGATTACATGCAATCATATATTTTGATTACAAGTAATCAGAATTACTTGGAATCATGATTGCATGCAATCATATATTTTGATTACTTGTAATCAAACTACCCGTAATCAAATATTGTTATAATTACATGTGTTTGCAAATATTGGGAATTATGATAACAGTTATAATCAAAATTAAGCTGAATTGTCATTGAGATTGCTAGTAATTGATAGCTGCAATCGAGTATTGCAATCATGATACAGCTGTCATCAAAATTATGATGAATTGTAATCACGATTACAAATAATTGATTACTTTAATCGACTATTGCAATCAAGTTTGAAATCATGATTACGAGTAATTGATTACAGTAATCGAAAAGTGTAGTGGATTAAATTTTTGTACAACTTTGATTTATACTTTAATATCCGAACATCAAAGTTATGCATTTTCTGAAAGATCAGTTCAACATTGAAACAGAATATCGTACCACGAATCATAATACCGAGTAAATTTACAGCAATTTTAGGAATTTTTAAGTTTAATCATATTTCCGTTTAAGTTAAAGTATCTTAGTATCTTGTTGTCAAGTTTAAAAGGAAATGACAAACTAGTTCAATATAACACCATATAAAAGTAGCACCTAATTCGAATGACATTATTAAACAATATTGTAAAGACAATCCATTATTTTTAAGTGTATTATAAATTTTTGACCGATATACAGAGCGATAAAAAAGGGATCACCTTGAATAACTTTTGATCTGATAATCAGATTTTCATACACTGAGATTCAATTTTATTTGTTTAAGGGGGGACCCAACCCTGAGATGGTAAATTATTAACGTTTTTCTTGAATTTTTTTAAGTAATAGAAACAATGCAGAAACTCCTTGCTTTTTTCATGTTATTTAGCTACAATTTAAGTCTACATTAAAAAAATTTCTTTTACAAAATAATAAAAAATAGGTTGGTAGCAGCTCCGTGTGTGGCTGGTCATCAAAAAGTAGCACCTCACTGGCATCATGGATTTAAAAGTCCTGAAACATAAGAAAACGATTTTGTTTAGCGACGACTCTCTATTTTCCGGTATAACTTCCAAACGAAGTTAGGTACTGAGAAATCGTTTTAGACAGATATTAGGAAGGGTACAAAGATTCGAAAAATGCAACAAATTTTTTTTTCGAATTTTTGAAATATTCAGGGTGGGGTCCCCTCTGAAAGAGGTGACCTCAAATATGCTAATTAATTAAAGCTGATATTTGAAATTGCAAACTCTGGCAGAAAAACGTACTTTCTCTTAATAAACTTACCTTTTTTTCGACTGATTTAAATTTTTGACTCTCAAAATATGGAGTGGGAAGGAGGTATGGTCAAAATAGTTTAATCAGAAAAATGGCCGAAAATTTGATTATTGTTAATTTTGCTTTTTGAGTACTTCACCACATATCCGTAACTTTTTAAGCGAATTGAAAAAAATTTCACTCATTTATAAAATTCGTTCATCTAAAAGCAATTCCGTTCGAAAAATAATTTTTTAATTATTATTTATGTTTTCATTATCTTATTTAATAACAGTTGGAAAAATGTTAACTTAATTTTTACATCATTTTAAAGAACGTGATTTTAGGAGACAAAATAAAAAATTTGAATGAAATCGGTTTAGTAGCTCCTGAAAAATCAAAGTATAAATATTCGACTTTCTTTAAAATTCGATTTCTCTGGAAAACAAAGTATGTTTATTCAGAGAAAGTACGTTTTTGTGTCTAATTTTGCAAATTAAAATATCGTCTGCACTAATTAATAAGCCTATTTGAAGTCAACTAATTAAACCATGAAGATTGAGTACGTAAGGATCCGTTCGTTAAATGAAAAGTTATACAGGGTATTCCGTTTTTTTTTTGTGCACTACACACTCTTTTTTTCTTAACATAACCCCTTAACGATCGGTTAATTTTCAAGAAAGTGGTCATAAAAGTGCCTATTCTTTGGCTTTTGTATTTGTATTACGTATTTGATTATTGCTGACAGCTAGTTTAAAATAAACTAACTATCTACAATTACCTTAAAAATATCCTGGTACTGCCATCTGGTGTGCAAAATGAGAAAAAAAATGCTCTCCGGGCAAAAGAAATGAATTAGTTCTATTCTTATTGGCACGTTACTACTGAACACTCCAGCCCGTCAATATCACGGGAGCGAGAAATAGAGGGCGAAACCTCAGGCCGTCATTTTCACGGGAGCGAGAAAGAAGGGGTTAAAGCGAATTTGAAAAGTGTTTTAAATTCTTTAAAGAAAGCATATTAAAACAGTTGATTTATAACGGTAAAAGAAACTTAAAACAACTTATATTTGTTCCTGAATTACTGGGTTGCCTGCTTGTAAATAAGTAAAAATTTGTCAGATTTTTCCAAACATGAAGCATTCTTTTTTAGTATAAATTGCATTATACAACTAATTGTAGACTTCAAAATTTAATAAAATTAAATTTTTGATGATATACGTAGCTTTCAGTTATACAAAAAGTGTATTTGAAACATTTTTTGCGAAAAAGTTTTTTTAAACCCCATTTTATTCACCCAAGCAGAAAATTCAGATAATTTACCTTCGAAAATAATGATTCAAAAATCAGGAAAAAAAAGAACTATTTTAAAACTTAAGCAATCCGATAAGCTGCATTTCTTTTGTATCAGATCATTCAGGAAAAAAAAAAACGGTTCAAAAAAAGATCAAAAAAGTAACGAAACTTTTTAGCGATGTTCTTGAATAAAAGATTCCGAGAAGAGATCTGGATGTTTTTTTTAGTGCATCAAGTATTGATTTATTTCCTCTCATGGGATTAACAACCTTTGGAAAAAGGTTTCTTAAAATGTAAATTATGAGAAAATTTCGATCTATATGCTTTTCAAAGAATATTTTCAAACATCACTGAAGTATCAAGTAAATAAATAAAAAATTGTACGTTATGAGAAATAAATTTTAAATATTTTAATTCTCGCAATATGTTTTACAGACAAGAAGAAAAATTTAATGCATTTTTGAAAATAAATATGTAAAATTATTGATTTCTAGACATTATGATCATCGATATTTCTGGTAATTGCATCAATAGTTCCCATTTTCATGATCATTACTTCTATGCTGTTTATTTATTTGTTAGTTTGTTTCCGACAGGATTTCAGGAGTGTTGCAATTATAAATCAGAAGCGAAGAAACTGATGCTGAACCCGCGTTAAGGATTTCAAATTATTAGCCAGTAAATTAGCCAAATATCAAAGATATTCACTAATTTTCGAAAGTCTTCACCAAATGCAAATTTTTACAATTTTTTAAGATTAATTTTTTTTTATAGAATACTATTTCACGGTAATTGGTTTCCGGCTTATATTATTTTGATGCAATTCTAATTGGTTAAGCGGCAAAAATACCTAAAATTACCGTAGGCGAATAAAATACTGATTTATTTAGAAAATTCATTTTGTGGTAACTTTGAGGATCGAGTTAAATATATAGTTTCTTTACAATGCAAAAAAATCATTCGATAATACTTTCGCCAAAATACAATTTTATTCCCCAAATTTACGATTTTATCGCATTTGGCGAGGTGGCGAATGCTCAGTGCGGACCCTGCTGATGTTTTTAGCGAGTAGTGAAACAAAAATATGTATGAAAATATGAAAAATGTTTTTAGTTAAAATTTTCATTTGAAGAGTTTTCCTAGATGAATAAAATCTTAAGTACAGTATATCTCGGTATAAAAATCAATTTTTAAACCTCTTCGAGTTAAGGGCGGACCCCACCCTGAGATGGTAAAATATTAACGTTTTTCTTGAATTTTTTTTAAGTAATAGAAACAATGCAGAGACTCCTTGCTTTTTTTATATTATTCAGCTACAATTTAAGTCTATTTTGAAAAAATTTTTCGTTTACAAAATAATAAAAAATAAGTTGGTGGCAGCTCCGTGTGTGGCTGGTCATCAAAAAGTAGCACCTCTCTGGCCTCATGGATTTAGAAGTCCTGAAACATGGGAAAACGATTTTGTTTAGATTTTCTGAACCATAAAGACATTATCTAGAAAGTAGCAGAGCGGTTTTTAGATATTCGCACAATTACCCAAATGTCGGCAACTTAAAAAAAAAAGTTGAGTTCTTCATTAAAAAAATATTCATTAAACTACTAATAAAAAATCGAAATATAAAAATATCAAAATAATCCTATTCTACTTTCTAAAGAATATATTTTTACGTAATTTGAAATAAAGAACAGCTTATTTCGTTGTATAGATTATGAGAAAAACGTTAGGCCAGGTCAAAAAACAGCGTTTTGAGAAAAACGAGTTTAAAGTTTTGACTTATGGTAGGGGAAATTTAATTTCATATATATATATATATATATATATATATATATATATATATATATATATATATATATATATATATATATATATATATATATATATATATATATATATATATATATATATATATATATATATATATATATATATATATATATATATATGTAAAATGATGCAGTCGGACCGAGCAGGGAAACAGACACAGGATTTTAATGAAATCAGATGTATTTTATTTAGATCATGTTCTTATGGAAGACCAGCGAAAAGTGATGTTAACTCCATTCAGGATCAGTCTTTCTGGTAGGGAAAATCTTGCAAATAATCCGAAAATGTCTCTATTTAGAGAAGAAAGGGAAATCTTAGAAGTTACTATTGGTTAATGAGCTTGCTCGAGTGAGCTTGCAGGTGCCCACTGGGTAACGAAAAGAGAGTTAGCAGTTCTGGCACTTTCTGTGGCCAATGGGCAATAGTACCAAGTGCCCACCATAAAAAAATTATATATATATATATATATATATATATATATATATATATATATATATATATATATATATATATCATTTTTTTTATGGTGGGCACTTGGTACTATTGTCCATTGGCCACAGAAAGTGCCAGAACTGCTAACTCTCTTTTCGTTACCCAGTGGGCACCTGTGGCGAAGCCACGGCGATGGAGCAGCGTCGCCCACGTCACACTACCACAACCCGTTTATAGGGCGGGTCACATTCACACATTCACACACAAAGGAGAAAGGACATAGAACACAGATAGAGAGAAAGAAACATCCATGCCTTGCCCGGGATTCGAACCCAGAACCTTTCTGATGCAAGGACAGTTTCCTGCCCCCTTCACAGGCCAATCGGCAATTTCATATATATAATGGTCGATAAATGAAATGCCTACAATAAGTTTCTATATACAGTCAACAGAATGGATGAGACACTAAACGAATGTCGCCCCTCCCAATTCGGTCGAACCTGCTTTCTACCTGCTTAGCGACGACTCTCTATTTTCCGGTACAGCTTCCAAACGAAGTTAGGTACCGAGAAATCGTTTTAGACAGATATTAGAAAGGGTACAAAGATTCGAAAAATGCAATAAAAAAATTTTTTTCGAATTTTTGAAATATTCAGGGTGGGGTCCCCCCTTGAATACCGATGATAAATGTGGAAATTTGTTGATGGTGAAATATCGATAAGCAATGAAATAGATATGAATAATTCTGTATCAACTTGCCCCTTTCAAAAACCATTTTAAAAGACTATTTACCGTTAATTTTGCCTTTTATCTTATCATATTTTATTTACACATAAAAAATTTTATTTTAGCCCACTATATTTTAAATTATCTCCACAAAAAAATTAAGAATAAAAGATAATATATTCAAAAGGAGAAATGATGATAATTCATTTAAGAAAAATATTTAAAAAACTCTGCGTGCTACTATTGACGCCAATGACACTAAATTAATTCTGGTGCATTTCTCACTGTTATAATTGGTGCAGCTTTGATAAAAACCAGACATGCTAATATAGGTACACTGTATTATATTAAAATTGACTCTCATTAAAACTGTATCAATACTGGGGATATTTAATACAAATATTGTGGAAAGAGGTTTTCACGGCCTCTCTAAAAGGAAAATTATCTTGATATTGATAAATAGCGACTATCATGTGTGGCGACTATCATCTTTCATATTTTTTACTGATTCATTGACATTTTCAACTAGCTATAAAAAAATCATTAAAAGTTTAACTTTAATTAAAATTTTATTACTTGGTGAAAACCCCAAGTTAAAAGTTTTGGAAAGAATTGGAAAATAATATTAAATATTGAACAGATGATTATCATAGAGGGAAATAGCCGTTATTTAAAGGGATTTTTGATAATTTTTAAATAATTTGGTAAATATAAAGAGTTAAACGAGTGACCTCAAAAATGCTAGTTAGTAAGTGCGGACAATATTTTAAGTTACGAAATCATGAGCAAAAAACATACTTTCTCTGAATAAATACATTTTTTCCAACGGATTCGGATTTCTGACCCTCAAGATCAGGGTTGGCTTTTTGCCGGCAGAAACTGGTTTTTGCCATGTCAGTGGCAGAAACTGGTTATTACCTGTAAAAACCAGAAAAAGTGGCCGAAACTAAAAAAAACGTCTATATAAGTTTTAGTAATTGCTTTATGACATTTTGTTTAAGCAAACTAAAAAATGTAACTCCATGTAACTGTAACAAAGTTTTTAATTCATTGTTTGTAAATATATATCATTTTGTTTGCATCAAATATAAAGAGTGCAGTATATCAAATACTTATATAAAATAAAGAATAAAGTAATGTAATAATAAATATAAATACTAGATTTTTGTTTATTATATTAAGCTCCGAAATTCAGTAATTATTATCATTTAACTCTTAACATAACTGAATAGAGCTATTTTCAAATAGTTTTTTTCTTTTCGAGACATAATTTGCATGGCAACAATTCAATTATTATAACAGTAACAGTTTTAATCTTTGCTGCATGTAAGAGGCAATATAATTGGTTAGATTCACTGATTCATAAAGTTTCACAGATCTCGCTTGTTCCTTAATGGCAATGCCTGCTAGTTCTGCTGGACTTGGGAGAATCTTCTCAAATTTCTCGTTTGTACATAGCAAATTGAGAAATTGTTTAGGTTTAGAAACTGCATCAAAACTTGTCTTTTGTTATAGATTACTGCAGAGTGCAAACAATGCAATATTTGATTTTGAATGGTGATAATTTTGTAAATAAATTGTACTTTGTTTAACATTTAATTGTTTTTTCTATGAATTATCCATTGTATGTCAATCTTAGTACTAACTTTTATATCATTTTCTGAATTTCTTCCAGTTTCTGCCACAAATGTGTCAGAAAAGGGTTTCTGCCATGCCAGTTTTAGCCGGTTTCTACCAGTGGTTTTAACCACCTCGGCAGAAACTTGCCAACTTTGCTCAAGATATTGGGGGTAGTCCCAATCTGAAAAATATGCTTTCAATAATTTAAGTGCTACACCAATCGAGAGTTTGGATCCCTTAATATTAAATTTATTTTTTTCATACACTGGTTATCATAAATTAAGGAAAAATCACAAAAATAGCGATAACTCTTTCAAAAGTAAGCCAAACCGTGCAAAATTTGCATATGTTGTCCACTAAGAGTAGCTGAGTAAAATTGCAATATGCAAATTAGTGGCGCTGCACTCGGCTTACGTCATCTGCCTGGAGCATAAAAGTCCAAGTTTGAGAGAAAGCACACAAATTTTACTGTGATTGCGACATTGAAAATCTGAGATAGCCAATTCGTAATAATGACCTCTAGGCATCATTTGCCTGAAGAACTACGATGGAGAGCCATCGGGAGACTAGAGGCAGGGCAGAGTCAATCAGAAGTGGCCAGATGGCTAAATGTGAGTCCATCTGTGGTTCATAGACTTTGGAGGCAATTTCAAACCACAGATTCGGCATCTAGGAGGTTCAGTCAAGGACGGCCAACTGTTACGACCAGTGCCGATGACCGATATTTGACATTAAGTGCACGCAGGAATAGAACCGCTACTCCGACACATCTTAGATCCTCTCTTGCTGCAGCCACCGGAAGGTTGGTGTCAACGTCAACTGTGCGCAGAAGGCTCCACGAAGGTGGTCTGTATGCGAGACGACCAGCCATTTGCGTGCCGCTCACATCACGCCATAGGAGAGACCGTTTGCAGTGGGCCCGACAACATGTCCACTGGACGTCAGATCAATGGAGGCCTGTTCTCTTTACGGATGAGTCCAGGTTTAGTCTAGAAAGTGACAGTAGACGTTATTTGATATGGAGAGAACCTGGGACCCGTTATCATCCATCAAACATCCGTGAAAGAGATGCATACGGAAGAGGCAGTGTCTGTGTTTGGGGAGGCATATCCTTAGGAGGGCGCACATACCTCCATGTCTTTCCAAGGGGAACCGTGAATGCTCAGGTTTATCGAGACAACATCCTTAATGCTTATGTGCGCCCATATGCCGGGGCAATTGGTGATTGCTTCCTGTTACAGGACGATAATGCAAGACCACACAGAGCTCGCATTGTTGATGATTATCTTCAACAGGAAACAATTACTCGCATGGAGTGGCCAGCTCGATCCCCGGACTTGAATCCTATCGAGCACGTTTGGGATGCTCTAGGGAGGCGTGTATCTGCCATCAATCCGCCCCCTCAGACCCTTGCCACGCTTGCAACTGCTTTACAAGAGCAATGGCTCTCACTTCCTATTGAACTGATAGACCGCATAATTGAAAGCATCACACATCGCTGTTTGTGCTGTATTGCTTCTAGAGGCAATCATATTCCATATTAAAGGTACTTTTTCTATTGCAAACCGATACTTCCAATTTGTTTATTTTATACATGTGCTAATTTCTATACTACTATTAATGTCTGATAATTTCTTTTTATGTTGTTTAATACCTTACTATGTGTTGTATATTGTGGGTAAGTTTCATAAAATTCCATGTGTAATTTCTTGAGTTATCGCGATTTTTGTGAATTTTCCTTAATTTATGATAACCAGTGTATTTCTCCGTATCTAAGCGAATTTAAAATATTTTTGAGCACAATTATAAAATTCGCTATTTAAAAGTAATTCTATGTAAAAAAAAAAAACAATTTCTAATAAATAGTTATTATTTTTTATCACTTTGGATTGAAAGGTATTAAAGGTATAAAAATTTTACATAATTTTAAAGAATACTTTTTAATTATATAAATTGCAAAATTTAAATGGAATTAGTCGAATAATTCCTGAATTGAATTTAAAAAAAGTCATATATTTAAAATTAGACAGTATTCGACCCATTTTAATTTAAATTTTGCCTTTTGCCACATTAAAATACATTTTTTTTAATAATATAAAAATTTGTATACGTAACAATTTAAAATTTTTCAACTATTATTTAATAAAATAATAAGTATTTATTAAAATTATTTTTTGCATGGAATTACCTTTGGAAAAACGAATTTTATATTAGTGAGTAAAAATTTTTCACTTCGCTTGAATAGATCTCGAAACATAGCAAAATAAGCAAAAAATAAGTTTGATATTGAGGGATCTAAACTTCTGGACTAATTAATTGCATATTTGATGTCGCACCTTTAGAATCATTAAGATTGAGTCCTGGTACATGAAGAACAAAGTGCTGTATCGAAAGTTATTTAGGATGTATCGTTTGTTTTATTGTCATTTATGTAATTTCTTTATTTAATTTCTTTAGCGTACAGTATAATATGTATTTCTTGCTTGCAAATTAGTTTCAGTACCTCGAAATATTCTTTGATTGGATTTTGTTATTTTTCTTTATGTAACAAAAATGCCCTTTGATTTATTAAAAATAAGTTTTTCGTTGATATGATTTTATACTTGAGATATTACTTGATACTGATAATTTCTGAGATAACTGTGATTACATGAAATATAGACCTTCTTTTACTAAGATATACGACATTAAATATCTATCTATACATAAAATAAAATAATTTCTCCGTCTGTGTATATGTTTGCAAGTCTGATTATGGATATACCGTAGGCGTTAAAAATATGCCATTCAGAAAAATGAGTACAATTGTAAGCAAATTTCGAAGCCTCATTTAGATTTTTTGATTAAAACTTTATGTATTTTTTCAGGTGTATTTCAAGTGAGTTTTTTGAGAGTTTTTTGCGATATTTCTTGACTTAAATACCCATCGAGTTCAAACGATACGACCTAGAATTTTAGTCCTTTTTTTCATCACAAATTTCCGACTTTTTCAATCAAATTCAACCATCGCCTTTTTCCTCAAGACAATTTGGTTCCTGTTTTTTTTTTTAAATTATTAAACCCATTTTTTGCCATATTATCTCACCCGAAAATTTTAATTGTAACATCCGAAAATTTATAGCAGATATTAACTTCGGAAGTAAATAAACATATGCAACGAACCTTTCGCTTTTATTTAAGACACAAACCGAGGATTTTTAATTTATTTTCAAATGCATAAGAAAAAAGATCCCCTTATTCCTTCGACAACCATTTCAAGCGAGATTATTTTATCTTCCTGGCAAACGCAGCCGCATATAAGAGAGTGGTCACTGGTCTATATTATTAAGATGAAGGATTCGTCTGTTTCATAGTGGTTTGTGCCAGCGTTTTGAGGTTTGGACAGTAGATGGAAGAGATAATTTTATTCCCAGATCTAAAAAATCATTGATCTCAAAAATTGTAGTTCGATCAATCTTCAAGGGCATTTAAAAAATTAAATTTTCTCATTATCTTGGAATTCGCCATTGGTAAAAATTGAACTGCAACCGAATCTGTATTTTCAAATATTTTTATGCAAAGTTTCATAGCTTATTGCTGTCACGAATAAAAAATTAGTATTTTGCTCTTTTTTTAGCAAATTATTTTCTATTCATAATGTCAAATGAACTCAATAATTAACGTAAACGCGTTAACATAAAAAAACTGCATCACCAAATTTGCATTTCTAAAGTTGCATTAAACACGTGCTTATTTTGTTTATGTAGTTATGCTATAAAAAAGTAACTCCATAAAACTAAATGATTAAAAATCAAAGTTTTTTTTAAATAAAAATAAATAAGTTGTGTATTGACAAGCAAAATTATTAGATAAATAATACTAATTAGTTTAAGGGAAACCTAAAATTTTGCCATACTATAATTGAAGCTAGCAATGCTTCATTAATTTAAGTAATAGGCACTACTTGAAAATAAAATGCCATGGGCTTAAAAGCAAAATTAAAGGAGAAATGGCGTAATTAATTTATGTGAAGCGTAAAAAATTTTAATCCCATTATTGACGCTAGCGTTTTTGGGACTAAGTTCTAATTTAAATAAAAATAATAACCTATGTGTTAATAAGCAAAGTTAGTGTAGAAAAAGTTCTCGTTTAGCCGGACAGTAAGGAATCGTTATATTGACTCCAGCTGTGTATCATTAGTTTTTGTAATAATTACTAACTGAAGTTAAAAAATTATCTTTGGATCAAGCAGTAAAATTAATTAATAAATGTTACTAATTCATTTATGAGAATCATAAAAAATCGCCAAACTATCATTGACTACAATTTTTCTTAATTAATTTCGTAATAGGTACTTATTGAAATAAAAAATAAGTTATGTATTATACTTAAGATGCAAAATTGACGAAGAAATTATACTAATTCGTTTAGTAGAAACATAAAAATTGGCATACTATCATTGGCGTCAATGATGCTTAATTAGTTTTGGTAATAGGCACTACTCGTGTAAAGCAAACTGGCGCAGTTTTAATAGGTTCCAAATGTACTAACTTAGAAACAACATATTTTCATATTAGTTATCTGATACCGGTTAAAACTGCATTAATACTGTACAGTTTTGATGTAGATACTGTAATTAAGGGTTTTTTTTTCGGTCCCTCCGAAGAGATGCGTACCGAAAAAAATTGATCGATTTTGGAAAATTCATGAGTTGATCTCGAGCAACAAATGAATACATATAATTTTTATTTTGATGAGAAAGATACTACGTGTTTTGCTTAATCTAATAAAGTAAATCCGTCGGAAAGGACAAAATATGATATTTAATAAAAAAAAAATATTGGAATTGTTTTAGCTTTCTTTAAGTGTGTTGGTATATGTCTTTCAGTTTTGAGCAAGGTTTCTTAGGGTTGTTTAGTACTGATTTATTGATTTTTTTTCTTCATACAGTACGAAAAACGGGTATTCGTGTTTCATACCGTACGAAAAACGGGTATTTGGCTAGTATTATATAAATCCCTTATAACTATCGATGAACAACCGATCTAATTTTGAGTTCACGACTACCAATGCTCAACTCCCTAGCCTTGTAATTTTGAACCCAATCCAGAAGACATGGGAACACCTGGATGAAATATTGAAAGAAATTTGACTACGTGAAGGACTTTCTGATGGAATAACCCGCATTTGCGTTACATGGAGAAGAAGACCACGAGAACCTTCCACGGTTAGCCTCACGGCAAGGGAACTCTAACCCATGTTCCGTCTACCACTGTGGATATTTCACGTCAGCACTGTGGTCGGTGCGAGCCGGATGCGGAATTCGTATCAACCAGCCATCGCCGGGATCGAACCCAGTTCACCTCACTGGAAGGCGAACGCTCTATCCCCTGAGCCACCGCGGCTCTTACTTATATATTTATAATTTATTTTGAAGGAGCCGGGACAGCCTGGTTGGTAGGGCACTGGGCCCATGTCCAAGAGGTCGTGGGTTCGATCCCTACCGGCCGAAGACTCTCCGTGTAGTAAATGCTGACTGATGCACGTTAAATCTGTCGAGTCACCAAATCCTCCAAGTTCCCCTAACAAATCATACCTCTGTGGTTCCTGATCCAGGAGTTTCCTTTTCTTTCGGATAGGTTCAAAATTGCAAGGCAATGGAGTTGAACATTAGTAGTTGTAAACCCAAAATTGGGTTGGCTGCTCAACGAAGGTTATAAAAGTATAAAAAATTATTTTGGGAAAAAACATAAGAAAATAAAATCTTTAAAAAAAAACTCCATTAATATAAAATACTTCAAATATAATGGAGCAGAAAGCAATGAGGTGAAAAATTAAAAAAGTTTTTTGAGGGATATTTTTAGTCCAAACAAAAAAGAAAAACATTTTCTCAAAGCCAAGTGCGAAAAGTTAAACCGAATTTTTTCGCTGTGTTCCTTAAATAGAAAACGGAACAAACTGCGTTTTCTCTCTTTTTCGTCCACCACGTATTAATTTATTTTTGAAAAATCTCATGAAAAATAACCAACTTACATAAGCAATATTAGACGCTTCAAACGAGCGTGTTGTTACCATAGCAACCTGAGTAACTTTAATGCTCCTCGAGTAATTATTCAAATAATACAATCTATAGAACATTTGAATTAGATTAAATAATTACATGTATATAGTTATAATGATAAGGTCTCTTATTCTATTGTAATCTAATAGTGCAATAAATTATAATTTGCCAACATTAATGATATTTAGAATGTTTTCACACATAATATTGATCCAATAATCATATTCTATTGACTCAGCAACTGACGCAGCAAGAAATAATTTCTCCGTATCCTTAGGCAATACTTCCTACTCCCTCGAAAGTGTGCAGATTCCCATTCTCTTTAAGAGAAGAAATCTATCAAAAAATCTGTTCAAATTGAACAAAAAAAAAAGAAGGAGAAGAAAAGTTTTATCAAATAAATATATATTTTAGATCACTTTTCTGTAACTTGTGTTTGCTGACGAAAAGAATTCGTAACAAATCAAATAATGCTCTCGCAAATAAGAAAAGAGAAATCAGTGTGCAAACTGACATTTCCAATAAAGAATTTTATTCACTTTTTGATAAGAGAACAGTAATGGCGCTTGGATTTTTTTTTTAGAATACATTTCGATTCATTGAAAGCCGTATTGAAATTTACATTTAAAAAATACAATTTATTTTTTGAAGGATCTTAAAAATGAAAATAATTTTGCTTCAAAATTTCGAAATGTTACATTTTTAAGTAATTTTTTTTAATTTTTTATTCTTGTTTGATAAACAATGTAATCCTTTAAAGAGTCATGTCAATCTAAAACTTTCCAAAAGTCGAGGGGAGAGGTCATTTGTTACAAAACTTTATTTTTATGCAAAAATGAGTAAATTTTAAAATAGGGTGCAGTGCTAAAATTTTCTATCTAAAATTAAAGTAAAATAACAGGCAGCAGTCTGCCCATCCAACCATAATAAAAGATATTTTTTACCTCTACTGCTTTGAAACTGTTTACAACTAGCCTGGTTAAAAAAAAAAACTGTAAATACAAAATTATTTGGTTTTTTATCCATTTACGACTAGCGTGGTTTCAACACAACGCGTGGTAATAACACAAGGTCACAAATAAGGAGTGCAGGACTCTGGAAACTTTTCATGTGCTGAAGGGATTATTGTGGTGTCAAGGCTGGGGCTCGAACCTCCGTCCTATCTATAATGAGATTGACAGATCAGCCCTGTCGGCTATTATATACACCCATCTCCAAGGAACTAAGTGGCTTCATTAAGTCCGATTGGTGCGATAAAATTCTGACAAAAGCAACTTATACATAGGTACAATTGAAACATTCTTTTTTGTCGAGTTTACACTATTATTTAATTTAGATTTATTTAAACGAAAATTATTTTTCTTTAAATTAGACATAGGTTTAACGCAAAAAGTTGATAAATATTTTCAAGCTTAATGTTTTTAAAGCTAATGCTAAATCTCACAATATTTTTTTAGATATATTTCAATGAAGGAAATCAATTTTTTTTAAATATATTAAACTGAAACATATATATTGACTCTAGCTTGATGCATGTCGACATTGAACAAAACAGAAAGTGAAAAAAAATATACAATTTGATAAAGCAGCAACATACAATGTTCATGCAACACTCATTCAATATTTAACCATAATATCGATAATTTGAATTACAGTAGCGCACATATTTGTTGCAATCTTAATAAAGTGTTAATATGAACCACCTTGCAGTTACAAATTAACCATAGTGTCATGAGGTGAAACTAAAACGAGTTTATGTTGAAGTTGTGAAACATTTTTTAAAATTGCAGTTGATGCTTTGGGCTTGATGTATTTAAGCATTTTAAAGGTTCCTAAATCTTCCTCTCTTCTTTTTCAAATCGATTAAAGTGTATACCACTGGATATTTGAAGATTTTTCTTATTATTATTACAGGTCTTCCAAGTGACGTTTTTTGAGAAAATTTCTTCAATGGTTGTTATGTTTATGCTTAAACACATAGTTCCTTCTTTTGTAAATTTCATTTTAAATCATTTTTTATAAAACTATTTGTAAATGATTCAAAAGTTCATCTGAAACGCCTCTATCTCTCGAGGTAATATTTTTAAAATGTTGGCAAAACTACCAAAAGTTTTGAAAGCCTCCGTTTTTATTTATCTGTCCTTTTATAAAATATACAAGTTTACACAAATTTTTGCAAAAAGCGTACTAGTTGGCAGCCCTGTAATCAGTATTTGGTGGAAGCTTCGAAGTTTTGCACGCTTATCTGTACCTTTTATTTTTATTACGAAAAAAATTCCCTGAGTTGTCAGAAACTTGTCTTACAAAAAAAAAAATTGTACATTGCAGCTCATTATGTGCCTCATTAAATCTGTTTCTCACTAAAATTGCAGAACATTGCATGCCTTACATAAATTTTAAATGCAAATTCATTTAAAGCCTATTTTTGAAACTTGGAAAAGATTTCATTCTTAAGTAATTTATTTTTATCTATTTATCAGAAAATTACTATCGATTTAAACTCTAATGTTTATAGATCATAATTTCAAAACACAGCAAAAATTTCTAATCCTAATGTTTCGTATCTGTATTGTATGTCTTATAACATACAATATAACAAAAACGTAGGTTTCATAAGCTCTAACAATTTAAAAAATGGCACTTTATTCGTTTGTCTTGCAGTTCATAGTAATTCTTTTAAAAAAGTTTGTAATAAACCAATAACACTGCTCTGCATGAAAAAAAGTTATGAAAATTGCAGCTGATTTTTATGTAAAATGGCCTCCAGAATTCGAATACGACTCATATTTTTTTTCGTTATCCAATATTTTCTAGGCACGCTCTCCCCCTATATTTATTACTTTTTTATATATAATTTTATGGTCAATAGTTTTATTTGAAAGAAGAAAAAAAATTATTTTTACGGCTAAATTACTTATTGGAGACTAGAGAGATAAAAAAGTTTAAAAACATGAATACTTCCCCCCCCCCCTTAAATTTTAAGAGAAATCATTACAAATTCTTCTCCTTTTTTCCCTGGTTTTCTTTAAAATTTTTATAATTTTTTTTTAACGTTTTCCTACACATGCATTTCCCCTTTTACTTCCTCAAACACCCTCTAAAAACAAAATTATTTAACTTCAATTTCAGATAAAAGAGGATAAAGTACCTTAAATATATCAAACTGCATCCCAAGAGCTTCAGGACCTTTTCCAGGAGGAAAATTATTATTTTGTTAATTTTTTTCTGAAAAGCTAAGAAGACGCTTATATATGAATAGTTTTAGCAGGGAGGAGGATTTTGGGATTATTTTTCTCTTAAATTGTAAGAAAAAATTGATTTTATAGTTTTTTATTGTAGTGTTTTACTTATTTTCTTGATATCCAACTTCTCAGCACATCTTCACCCGAACAATAAAAATATTTAGTAACAATTTTAGTCAACAGCAGGTGAAAGAGAATGGTCAGGAAGCCCATGTTTAGAGAATCTCGCAAGAGCTTCGAGAACTGTTCACGTTCACCCTCTCCACTTTTAGTCGAAACTATTACGAAATATTATAACATATTGGGGATATTAGGGGTGTTACAAGGATATTGGAATCTTAAATGTACAGAATATGTGGCAAAAGATAGCAGAAAATGTTTTTGGTCTGTGTGTTTTTTTAGCAATTTAAGAGAAAAAAATCTTTGTGGTTCTCAATCAAAATATTTTCTCTGAAATGGTTTCTCAAAATATTAATTTTCAAATTCTCAAAATAAAAATCTCTGAATTATAATTTTGAATGTTTTATACTTTTGCTCATTAAATAAAGTACAAACAAGTAAAAACTCATTTTATGCACCTATATTATGCAAGTATAGAAATTGTCATTTGGAAAAAACGAGTTTATCCCATACATTTGAATCAGCTATATTTTATCGAGAATGATTTTAAAGCTTCTCGTCTGAATATTTAATTAATTTATATTGTTCTTAAATCCTGAAACATTTTAGGAAAATAAATACACAGAATTGATTTTTTTTAAAAACTTTTTTTTTTAATTTTATTTATTTATATTGTCATACATCTTTTCAAGTTCTTGTTTACTAATCATATTTGTTTATTTATCTTTCTACCCTTAACACACTGAGCTACTTTCTCCCAATGTTGGAAATTTTTCTTTAGTAACTATCTCATGCAGTCATATATATCAGTGCAGTCAGTTATATGAACCATATCTATATATTAGTCCCATGTATCACATATATTCAGCTCATTTGAAGGAATGCGTTAAAATAAAATAATTGAAAACAAGTAGTAATATTTGTGAAAACAGCTGCATCTATCTTTTAATTTTCCTTTTAAATTTCAGCCTGTGTAAAAAATAAAAACTTCCTAAATAATTTTCAAAACATGAAACTTAAAAGTTTTTACTAATATAATTTACACTTACAATTTTTTATCTTTTCTCAACCATTCTTAAACTTTAAACTAACGGTAACATTTATTTCCAATATATAAAATTCTAAGCCGAACTTTCAGATATTTAATGTTATTCTCCTTGTTTAATTGCGGTGTTCATCACTGCAAATTATATTTAACATTATTTAAAACATCATTTCCAGAACGTAGGCTCTCTTTTTTTCCATTTTTAACTTTAGCCTTATTAAAAAAATGAAAACTTTCTCAAATTTCGAAACATAAAGTTTGAAATTTTAAAATTTATTCAACTTATGCTTGCAATTTTTAATTTCTCTCACTTACTCCTAAACTTTAAACAAAAGGTAACAGAGAAATAAAATTCCAATATTCAATATTCAAATATCAGATAATCAAACTGATATTTGAATATTGAATATTCCAATATTCAAATATCAGATATTCAATGTGCTCCCCTTACATAATCGTGCTATTCATCGTGGCAAATTTTATATCATACATCATTTAAAACATTATTTTCTGAACGTATGCTCGCGGTCGTAAGAACGTGAGCAAAATGAAAAGTTCCACAATTCTCGAAACACAAAATTCGAAATTTAAGTTAAAACAAAAACAAATTAACATTAACAAAAAATTAGCAATAAAAACATAAAGTTATAATTTATACTTACAACTTTTAATTCCTTTCATCAGATCTTTAATCATTAATAAAAGATAACAGCTATTCCTTAATAAATAAAATTATTATCCGAAATTTCAGATATTCAATGTACTCTCCTTATATACATGCGATGCTCCTAGTGGCAAATTATATCAAACATAGAACAAAGCATTCCCTAAACGTAGGTTACCTTATTGTTCTATACGTATTCTTAATAGATTTAATCACGTTGCTCTGAATGGTGGGTTAAACCTACTGAGGCTTAGCCAACTTCTAATCATGGAAGTCCAGAAACAATGGGGCTTAATTAATGCTAACATTCTGCGCTTAATAGACAGAAGGGTTGGATAACATATGTATCAATCTTAATGAATCTATTCATTATTTAGTAGGTGATTAACGGAGCGCTTGCAAAGCAAATAGCGTCGTTTCGATTTTTCGCAGGATGTAAAAAATTTTACTGGGCTTGGTTAAGTTTGTTTTCCAGCCTGCGAAATACTACAAACAGAGGCACTTCTTTCAGATTCTTCCAAGGAAATACGCATACTTTTAAAAAAATAGCTATAACTCGAATAAACATTTTGAACATGTAACTATGAAAGGTAAATTATTAAAATTACTTTAAAAATATGACCATTAACCATTGACTTATTAAAATAAATACTTGTATATTGAGTGAATAATTTTAAAGAACAAGATTAAAGTATAATTCGAAACCATAACATATATATTTTTCATTTATTTCGACTATTATTTATATGTATCACGTTATTAAAAAAAAAAAGAGATTTTCTTCCTTCCTAAATAGATAAGGGGCTAAGAAAGTTTGCTTCAAAAAAATATTGAAAAGTGGTGCTTGAAATTATATTTGCTGGTGTTTCAAGTAAGTAAAACTCTAAGAGTAAGTGGCAAAATTTCGATTTCTACTGTTTTTTGGAAATTTTTTTAATTATAACTAAAGCAGAGACTTAAGCCCAATAAAGTGTAAAAAATTCCGAATCAATTTAAGATAAAAAGTACGTGTTTTCAGGGTGCCGTACGCATATATTCTGTATCATAAACAATAACATCATAAATACTAAGACACAAAATGGAGAGTAATGGATGAAAGCGAGAAAATAAATTCTTTTTCGTATTTCTTCTTCCTCATTCATATATTTCTCTAACTGTCTTTTGAGTGATATTATATGTCGCTTCGCTGATACATTTCTCTTTGTCGTTTCCTTTTTTTATTCGTGGATTTTTCTTGTATGTCTTTTCTCTTATTCAGGCATTTCTTATGTGTATCTCTTCCCTAATTTACACATCTCTCTTGTAAGTCTCTTCCCAACAACATGCTATAAAATTTTTTGGGCGAGAAACTGAAAATTATTAATCAGAAGTTTCATGCAAAATTACTGAGAAATAAAAAGAAAGTTTCTGTAAAAAAAACAGAAAAGCATTCGCATGATACCAGCTAATTATACAAAAATAATGTAAATAAAACCATGTAAATAGTTTCTGGCTCTTTGATATTAAACCATTACCGGCTCTGAAATCTCTAAGGATATTACATTAGAGTGAAATTCGAGAGATTACAAATTAGCCAGACATCCAGCTTTTAGCGCATTTAATCAAATCTCGGCAGAACCTTTGGTAGTGGTAGATTCTAGGTACTACATTGAATTAGGCGTATTAATCAAGGAGATAAGTAGCAATGCATTAAAAATTTAAAATAAAGTAACTCTTTAGAAACATGCACAGGAAAAAAACGGTATTTTCCGTAACTCCGCTAACGAGAAACTCGTTTATATGTGTTTGAACTAGATTTTATAATTTAAGGAGGCGCCAGTTTATCTATGTTTTTTTAAAGAAATTTTTCACAGAGCAAGAAAAAATTATATCATTGTTGAAAGTCAAATATTTTAAAATATTGTTCAAAACAAAAATTAAAATTATAATTACTAACATTTCAACAATTTTGAGTTTTTAAATAAATCAATGACATTCCGAGGAAACATTTACTATTTTAAACCTGCGAAATTGTAGGTCAAACCTCAAATAAACCTTAAACCTCACTTTTCAAACGGAATTTAATTTCAATTTTAAATCTTTTAAAAATATTGTATATCCATTAAAAATGGATAAGAAATGAAATACAGTACCCTTCCAAATTATTAGGGACACTTAAAATTTTTAAAAAATTGTCATTTTTCAAAGTGTCATAACTTTTTCAAAAATGAATCAATTTTCATAAAAATTTCAGGATATCATGTTCAGGTCTTCTACTTTCACTTAAAAATTCTTAATTTAATTTATCTCATTTTTTGCGAAAATTTGCACTTTTGAACAAAGCAATTTTTTTTAAAAAAGAAATGTCAAGTCTGACAGGTTGCTACTTTGTAGCAAATTTTTTTGCATAAAAATTATTATTTACACATTAAAGTACAAGTCATTAACTTTAAAACGCGCTAAAGTAAATGACTTAAAGATTTTTTGTGACTGAGATATGAGATTTTGAAACTTTTTTGTCATTTAAAGTGAAAACGAAATTAATGTGAATTCGAAAATTATTTAGTATTTAGTATTATTTTTTTGCAACTTTCTTAATCGGATTAATTAAGTTTTTTTATTTAAAACATTATTACAACCAAGAACATTATTTATAAATTTGCAATAAAATTTTAAAAAACGACTCAAGAAATTTAACTTTATTATAAAATTCAAAAACATTTTTATAAAAACAAATATAATAAAAAAATCTTAATATTTTGTAACATGTCCTTTTGCTTGTATAACTGCGTTTATTCTTCGCGGCATACTTTTAATACAAGCTCTTGCTTTTGCAATAATATCTGGGCTATTCCAGGTTTCTTTCACCAAAAATACTGCCACAACTCACTTTTCACTATAAATGGCGAAACATTTTCAAAATCTCATATCTCGGTCAAAAAAAATCGTAAGGTCATTTACGTTAGCGCGTTTTAAAGTTAATAACTTGTACTTTGTGTAAGTAATAATTTTTATGTAAAAAATTTTGTTACGAAGTAGCAACTTGTCAGACTTGACATTTTTTTAAAAAAAAATTGCTTTGTTTGAAAGTGTAAATTTTTGCAAAAAACTGAGATAAATTAAATTAGTAACTTTTAGGTGAAAGTAGAAGACCTGAACATGATATCCAGTAATTTTTATGAAAATTGATTCATTTTTGAAAAAGTTATGACACTTTGAAAAATGACAATTTTTTAGAAATTTTAAGTGTCCCTAATAATTTGGAAGGGTACTGTATTTTATAAATATATTGAATGAATTCATAAAATATCGCATATTCATTAAAAATGTTACGAATAATAGGGTTTTTTTTAAGATATTGAGGAATGATTAATTATTCTGTTCATCTTTACGGTTCTTTCTGGGAGTATTCACAGTAACTTAAAACATTTATGATATTAAATTTCATTAAAAACAACGTTTTAAAATCTCAAATAGTAAAAAATTGCACAATAATAATAGTTATTTAATATACATGTTTTAAGAATTTTACTTTAAAATCCTAAATAATCTTATAATAATATTAATAAATATTTATAATAAAATAATAATGAAAAATAAAATTAGTATTTTATTTATAATATTATTAAATTTTATTAAAAACAACGCTTTGAAATTGTAAATGGTAAAAATTTGCACAATAATAATAGTTATTTAATAATTATATTTAATAAATAGCTATTATTATTGCATAAATCTTAACTATTTGTGATATTAAAAAGTTTTTTTAATCAAATTTAATTTATTATTATTTTTATTTTAATCAAAAAGAATTACTCTCTTAATTTTGCATTTATAATGGTAGTTTTATTTTTCAAATTTAAATAGATCTAATCAATCAATCTAATCAAAATTTGATTGATCTGATGAATCTTTGTCTTTCAAAATGATTACTTAAACGTGTAATGAAATAGAAATGTTTTACTTGACCTTTGAAGGAGACAATACATTAACCAGTAATAAATGTACAGTGAAAAATACAATTAAATGAATTGGTATAGTTACAGTGAAAAATACAGTTAAAAAGCACAAAAAACAGAAATATATTATTTCTATCAATTAATACTGATATTTTTCTATACTGATATTTTGTACCAAGTATAACATTGTTATAAAAGCAGCCGAACATTTTTAATTCTATTCAAAGAAATCTTTGAACTTTATTCCCTTAAGCCCAGTTAATACCCTAATAGATTTGTTTGGGCTTTTAAAAAACGCTATACAACAGATCCTTTTTAACAATTATCCAACATTTTTCAATAGACTTGACATCTAAAGTATTAAAAGGATTGGCGCATCGTAAAATAAACTATATATTAACATGTTTTAACTATAACTTCAAAAACATCGTGATGTTTTCACAGATCTAGATAAAATGTTGTAAAGTTTCTTTATGCTTTTTATAGTTAACGGATTAGTTATTTTTCTAAGCAGATTAGCACGGATAAATTAACAGCTCTAGTATTAATTTAAGAAGGTGTTTTTTAGAAACTACATCAACTTTTTAATTTAAATGTCTCCTTTCCTTTTTTGAGGATGTTTTCTATGCAAAATATTTTCTTACATAATTTCTTTTTTGTCTGATGTGTCTTGGTAATTGTTTTAATCATGCTTTGCTTGATGATTACTTTAAACAAAATGGTAAAATACGACTTATAAGTACTTATACTATATATTGAAATAAATTACAACCTTCTATTTTTACAAAATTGATTGAGATGTTTTCCTAACACTGTCGCAAATGGACATATTCATCTATACATATTTCATCATTATTTTTAAATACTGTCGTTAATTTGCATACATTGATGCTCTTTGATACAATTTAGCGACTGCTCTAAATTTTATCTATGCATTCCAACATAATGCATACCAATCATTATGCATCAACAATTTATACACCTTCAGATTTGATTAATTTGATCAAAAATATGGATGTTTTCTAAAAGTGTAGAACTAAAAGTAATCTCTTTTAAGTTAATAACTGTATAAATATATTTTTTACAGTTAAAACGAATATCTAAATATATAGATCTGCAACCTGCATTATTTGAAGAAAAAAAGTTCTAAGCAATCCTTAATCCCTTAAAATGAAAGAATCAATTCTTGATATACTGAAAACAGCATTCAGATCTCTTTTGTGAATGTTTTATTCAAGGCATTGTTTAAAACTTTCTTTATCAAATCTTTTGTTTTTCCTGAATTTACTGATTTAAAGGAAATGCTGCTTACCGGTTTGTTCAGAGTTTAAAATATTTCTTTTTTGGTGCTCCTGCATCATTATTTTTTGAGGTAAATTGCCTCAATTTTTGTTTCAAGGAATAAGACTTTAAAAACAAAGTTTACTTTTTTGTATCAAATCTTAAAGATACATTTTCACCGTTATTTAAAGAATTATTCATTTTATTTTTCAAACCTGTAATTTTTTTGAAACTATATGTTCAGTTTTGCAAAATGTATATGCATGTGCATATTTAGTAAGATTTGTAATAATATTACAGATTTCGTGCAATGAATTCTATTGCAGTATAAACTGTTAGAATTTTTTTTCTGAAATTACGGTAAACCGTTTACAACTAACACTGTAATGTTTACAGACTGTAAACTGTAAAGTTTACAGAACTGTAATGGTAACTGTAAAGTTTACGGTAACTGTACGGTAACTATAAAGTTTACAGAAAAAAATAATTTTTACCTTTACGGTTTTAAAACCGTTTACAACTAGCATGATTTCAGAACTGCCAAAAATGATTTTAATTCGACGTTGGAACTAGGCTTTTCGTTAGATAATGGGCATTGGAATTAGCCTGTGGTTGAGTTGTGTTTTATCAAATTAGCCCGTGGAATGGGATTTAATTAGTTTATCTGAATATTTCACCTATCATAAGAGATGGGAAATACTAGACGTATTTGTTATGCAGCTTTATGGTGCTGCCCTTACGTAGATAAGAGTAAAGTATTCCAATTGTCAAGGGACACAAATTGGGGTGTGCAAGACACTGAAAACTCTCCGTGTGTTGAAGGGAATGTAGGAAATATTGCGGTGTCAAAGCTGGGACTCGAACCCCAGTTCTGTCGGTTATGCGATAGACAGCTAAGCCCTTTCAGCTATAATATATAGCCAGCTTCAAGGAAATAAGTGGCTTCATTATGTGGGCCTAGTTGGTGCGATAAAATTCTGGTTGTTTAACCGTATTAAGTGGAGGCAGTTAATAAACGGTTCTTCACACAGTCAGCAGTTTGAATACCGTCTTATTTATGGTTATTTGTCTGTTTTGCTTAAATGTGATAAAATAACAATTAAATAAATTGTTATTTAATCATTTTTCCGAGAAATTTCTAGCATGGAACTAAATTTTGCATTTTTCAATTTAACATTATGTTTAACAAATTTGAAATTTATGCAGAGGACATTCGCCATACTTTGTAAAGATTTTTACTGAAATCCTACTGATGAACTCTTTGGGCAAAATAGTATAAAAAATTCCCTTTTTGCATACATTCTCTATTTAATAATATGGAAAAAACAGTTTGCCATGAAGGAAAGGAACCATTTTTACTTCAAGCGCAGATTATATTCGACACATAATAGGTGTATAAGAGTCAAAAGAAAAAAGTACATAAAAAACTTGAGGTAATACAGTGATAAACGACACTTTTTTCCGAAATTGACATTTTTACATCAAACTTATACCTCATATTTTTTCCAAGTAGATATTTTACAAGTTATCAATTTCCCCACTATATAGCAGCATAATAAGTGGAGAAAATCCCATAACTTTCCTATAGATAGCAGTTCAATAAGTACATTTACCAAATGGTCGCACGTATAGGGAGGGTATCCTAAATTAAACTGCTGGTTTTCAAAAATGTATTACAGAAAAATATTGTGAGTTGTGGCAGCGAATTTCTGCATCAGGGTATGAATTTTCTCCCTAAGTTCCAGATTTTAGATCAAAAATATTTCGACAGATGGCACTTTCCCTTCTACCTTCTCCCTTCTTTTTAATAAATGCAAATTTCTTTCTCTGATTACAACGTACGATTGTGGCTGATATTGGTCATTTCAAAGAAAGCGTGATGTAATTTTCATTCATTAAAAGATTCCGAAAATTTATGCGATTTTTAATTTTATTTCCTTTGGTATGGAAATTTACTACTTAGAAAATCTGAACACAAAACAGAAGCATCTTTGATGAAAAATTTATACCCTGTCAATATTTTTAACTAAAAAAATCTTAACTTCTCTTTTGTTGTACATTTTTAAGAACCGTTAGTCTAATCTGGAACACTCTGAATTGGGACCTCCACTGAATGGAGCAGGTAGTTTGCTTTATTTCCACTTTTTTTTTACCCATGAGACAAATTCACAGCCGTTTGCTGTACTTTACCACCGGTTTCAGTAAATTTAAATTTAAAAAAGGAATAATATGCTGCTTTTTTTAAAAGATTTATCGCCAAAATTAAGCGTGAACTTTACTTGAAATATACGTAGAATTTTCATTAAATACATTTTTCATACTTTTTTTCATTATTTTGTATTAATTTGAGTAAAAATAAGTGAAAAATAATGTTTGTAGAAATTCAATAATTTATATTTATGAGATAGGACTAGATGAACGCAGATTGGAACGTATGTGTCCCTTGGCAAGTAGGAACTAACAGCTCCAGTTCGAACAATATTTTTTTTAAATTATTACTTATTTTCAGTTAGAAAAAAATTTGCACGGTTTGTTGTGTTTAGATCTAAGAGAAATAGTAATTAAGCATTGAGAATTCTTAAATTTACAACTTAAATTACTGATACATTTTTGAATAAAATGTTTAAAAAAATTTCAAACTACTTTTTTTAAGATTTTATTTTTTAGTAAAAATATAATTTCGATAATCTAACCGATGTTTTTAGTAACTATTAGACTGTTTTTTTATGATTAAAAAATATTAAAAAATATTTTTATTTGTAATAAGAGCATCAGAGAAAGAACATAATGATAGGAATAAGGTTAAGCATCCATTTCTGCACCATTGTACTATAAATTCTCTACTCCGCAAATTAGCCCGCGAAATTTCTGTGTTGTAGCTTACCGGCAATAATGATACCCTAAAGGAAAAACAACATTAACAGATTCTCCTGGCCGAAACGCAACTTTCAAATGCCTTTTCATCTTCTCAAGATGAGCTCAAAATTTCGTTTCAATTTTAGTAACAGCTATTTTTTTAAGTAAAAAAAATGAAAAAATCAAGTTGTGAAAGCTTTATAAATTTTAACAAAATCTTACTGGTGTTTTGAACAGAGCCAATTACATCTCGCTTAAAATAATGTTCCAAACTAGAAGGCATATTTTTTATAAAGTAATTTGATTATTATGTTACAAAAAATGTGATTATTTGATTATTTTAAAAGTGATTTAATACTAATGCAAGATCAATTCCTTGTCATAAGTTTCCAGTGATAAATCCTAGGAAATAAATCTTAAAAATAGTTGTAAAAAAATTCCTTTTCAAAATTAATACAAAACTGCGTTGTAACAAATTGTTATTTCTGTTTTTCTTTGCTTGTACTTCTGTTATAAAGAGTCAAATAGATCACAATATGTTTAAAATGTATGATCCTTTTACGCATAGTTTGAAATATATTTTTAAACTGAAAAAAATACACTTAAATATTTAAAATTACAATCACGAAAAGAATTTTTTTAGATATTTGAGTTGTTGCTTTTATAACCCAGAGAAATGCCTATCAATAATTGTTTTTTTTTTTTTAAATTCTCTACCTATCTGTCTTTAAAGTAACTTGTGTGGTAATTTAAATTGGTGAAAGGGTTTGACTTTTTTTTTTAAGTAACGCGAGACAATATTTCTAAATAAAGGTGATTGGTTATATTTATTTATACAGGATGACCACTTTTAATCTGTGGTTAGAAGAATCATGCCATAAGTAGCGAAATTATCATAGTTTCTTTTTTTTTTTTTTTTTTTTTTTCATTTTTTTGTAGCTTGAAGTGTTAGAAGAATCATGCCATAAGTAGCGAAATTATCATAGATGCTACTTTTTTTTCATTTTTTGTAGCTTGTAGAGCACTACTTTTGAAAAAAAGTTGGTTTAATCTGTGGTTAGAAGAATCATGCCATAAGTAGCGAAATTATCATAGATGCTACTTTTTTTTTCATTTTTTGTAGCTTGTAGAGCACTACTTTTGAAAAGAAGTTGGTTTAATCTGTGGTTAGAAGAATCATGCCATAAGTAGCGAAATTATCATAGTTGCTACTTTTTTTTTCATTTTTTGTAGCCTGTAGAGCACTACTTTTGAAAAGAAGTTGTTTTAATCTGTGGTTAGAAGAATCATGCCATAAGTAGCGAAATTATCATAGTTGCTACTTTTTTTTCATTTTTTTAAGCTTGTACAGCACTACTTTTGAAAAGTAGTTGTGTAGTGAGTAGTGCTATACAAAACAAAACAAGCAAACAAAAGAAAGAAAAAAAAACAGTTTGTATATATTTCAGGCAACTACTTTAACGTTAGTGTGATGCCATTATAGGCATTACTTATTTCCTAGTTTTTAATATTTTTTTAGGATTTCATAAATTTAATTAATCATACATTTTCAATCATTCTTAATTCTATTATAATTAAAATAAATTAATTATGTAATTTTTATCACATTTTACAGAAATCGAATATTTTATTCTTTTCTTAACAATCAATGCAAAGGCTAACTTTTTAATTCAATAGAAACGTATAACTCAGTGTCGTGACTAAATTGAATATCAAAATCTATATTTAACTTCGTTTTTCCTTAAGCTACTTTATTTTTCCACCTGAAAATTCAGTTACAGGGCTATATTGAGTTCTCACGATCTTTTTGGTGATTAAGCTGTAGCTAGATTATTTAAAATTTAATATTAATAAAGTGGGGTTGTCTTTTTTTTTGCTGCTATATTATCTATTTGACCTGCCCAGTTGGAATCTCTTCGCATGCTCCTAAGTGTCCGTTATCGACTATTCATTCACTGGTAATTTAAAATTCTTGGAATTACAATTAGGTTTTTTTCTTTCGATTTCCAATGGCAATTTGGTCCAACCGTTAATTGGTGTTACAAAATTGTCATAAGAATATATATGTATCTTCTTCTCTATAAAAAGATGTGCTGTTTAATATTTTATTTTTATAATATGTCCATTTTTGTTTTTTTAAAGGCTCCCTAAATAAAGAAAGTTTGCTTGATATATCTGCACAAGTAATCCCTCTTTCACTACAAACGCAAATGCACAGTGAGGCACAAAAAAAAGGACCACCCTCATAACTAGTGCTCTAATGATCTGATCTTCACGTTCTAGGACTCATTCTTAATGGTTTGAGAGGGAGACCTCAAATAGGCTTATTTAAGTTACGAAATCAGACACAAAAACGTACTTTCTCTGAATGCTCCTGTGGCCAAGCGTTACACGTTTATAGGTATTAATAATATAAGCGTTAATAATAATAAGCTGTAAGTTTATTTTTCTTAATCTGGTCATTATATGCAATGTCTAACAGTTAAACTACTAATAATACAATGCATATTAGTCATTACGAATAATATCTTATTTATTACTTTAGCCATACCTTTAAATGTGAATGTATACACTTAAGAAATACTAAAGGAATACGCACATGTTATTCCAAAGAAAGATATTTTGTGTTTAATTTTTGATGTGGCAAGAAAATGAACCACTATGAAAAACTTTTGATCAAATGATCGGATTTCCATATTCTAGCATTCAATCTTAATGGCTAGAGAGGATAGTGCTAATTAATAAGTGCAGACGATATTTTTTGTTGCGAAATCAGACAAACGTACTTTTCCCGAATAAGCATACCTTTTTTTTTTCCAACAGATTCGGATTCCCTACCCCCAAAATGTAAGGGATAGCCACAATCTGGGGAATATGATCCCAATAGTTTTGTCAGGAGAGTGCTCCAAAGTTTTGATCCCTAATTGTTAATTTTATTTTTTGCGTATTTTGCTACATCTCGAGAACTTTTAAAGTGAATTGAAAAATTTTTACACGCAATTATAAAATTCGTTCATCCTAAGATTATTCTATGCAAAAAAAATAACTTTTGGTAAATATTTATTATTTATTATTATTTATAAACAATTTTGAATAGTAAGGTGCGTAATTTTCAGCAGCATTTTAAAGAATGTAGTTTTACATGGCAAGATATAAAATTTGAGCAAAATCGGCAGAATAATTCCTGAGAAATTGAATTTCAAAAAAGTCGTATACTTAAAATATTTCTTAATAATTACCCCATGTTTGAATAAGTCAATTTTTATTCAAAACCATTTTGAACATGGGTGTAAAATAGGTTCTTCAGCAAAATTCGTCTTCTAAAAGTATTGACTGCATTTTCGAAAGTAGTTGTTACTCACTTTATTTGAAACGAAGTAGTTGTAGTTAAAAACAAAGGAAATCTAGTTGCTTTCCCACCACTGCTTTTAGCATTGCATTTTAAGAATTATTGTCATAAATGAAGTAAAAAAGGTACATAGATTAGTGGCTGCAAATTAATTTAAATGAGGGAAAATTAAACGATTTCGAAATGTATCAAATTAGTTAGAAAGTGTAATTCAAAACCAGAATTGAACAGAGAAAATGATGAACCAAAGAAGTATTTTTAAAAATCATCTTTTAACTCCTCTCTATTTTCCACGACAATCAAACAGGTTTGATGTTTACATTTTCACCCTTCTCAAGAGTGATTCGGTAGATTTTGATATCATTTTTTTGCTTTTTCCTAATTTAAATATTAATTTATTAATATGTATTTAAACGAAAGAGAAACAAAATTATTTTGAAATATGCCAAACGATTAGAAGGAAAAATGGAACTCAAACATTAAAACCAGATTGATTATTTAATGAAACCGTGTTCCTAAAAATAGTTCCGTTCCTAAAAATAGTTCCTACAAATAGTTAAAAATAGTTCCTCCATTCCATTTCCTCCGGTAATCAAACAGGTCTGATGTTTACAGTTTTGCCATTCTCACTAATGATTCGTTAGATTTTGATAGCATTTTGTTCTTTCCTAGCATAAATATTAATTCGCGTCTTTTAATGTATGTACCTTTTCCATTTAATTTTTGTCAAGAATTCTAAACGTCTACATTAAAGCCGATTTTCAAAGAGCATCCCAAATATTATTTAACTGTACTGATGTTACAAACTAAAGTAATCTTGTGCAGAATAACAATTTAAAGCAGAATGGTATAAATAAAACATTTTATATTTATGCAGTCTAGGAAATGTAGTTTATAAAAGGAGTAGAAATTTTCTTATAAATATGCCTTTTTAAAAATATTAACAATTGATGTTGAAAAGAATCTTTTAAATTTTTTTGTAGATTTTGTAAGTTTTCATGGACGTTTTAAGGGAATGAGCTATCGACAAAAATTCTACTGACAAATATGCTTCGCAGTTTCTCCAGATAAGATTTTTCTTAAGCCCACATCCTCTTTTTTTGGCAGAACATCAATTTTCCTACCGTATTATTCCACAACAAAGCGGATTTCCAAAAATGGAACACTATACCTCTCCTTTCTTTCATTTTAAATTTTATTTGCTTATTTTTTCCATTTTCGCGGAATCTTCCAAAACAACAACCTATATTTCTCTCTTCGTTGTAGCTTTGGATCCTATTTGGCAGCATTCCAATTTCTACACCGAAAAAAAAAAACTCACCGACTCTTCAACTAGCAAAACAGAGTGCGCGTTTCCGTTCTCATCTCAAACGACACTTATGGGGCTTCGCTTGCAGCACAGATGTTCCGAAAGCATGATTACGCTTTTACGCCGACAGGGGTCGTCTTTACTCCGTGTGCTTGACAAGAGGCGCGATATGTAGTATACATTGAATAGTTTTCTAGAGCAATAAAACCCGCAGAAGAGGAAAATACTTTCAGTCTGTGTTTTATTAATTTCAGAGGAGTATTAAAGTTCTCTTATAAATAAACTTAGTTTCCTTCAGAAGACATTTAACTAGATTAATAGTTCTTTTTTTTGGAGAAAATATTTTCTTTTTTTCTGCTTTCTGTTGAATTTTCAGTGACATTATATAATTAAATATTATTAAGTAACAGGTGTTTAAAATAATGAGAGTTTATTTCGTTTGAGGCAGAGGTAAAATTAAATAAGTTATTTTGATATCGTTTTATTTATGCAGTGAATTCCGTAATTACTACCTTTTTAATAAAACCTTATTTAATTTACCTGACTAATTATTTTTAATCTATATTATAATAATCTTTATCCAAAATGAAGTTTTAAAAAAGTATCCACGTAACGTAATGAAAACCTAACGAATCATTCTTGAAGAACATGGGATTAAAAGCATCAAAACCTGTTTGATTGCCTGCGGTGGCATACGTAGACTTAGGTGAGCTACCAGGCAAAATTTATAAGCACTTCTTATCTTACCACAAAAAGTTTAAAATTATAATAGTAATTAAAAACACGGAAAAGAGGCATTTGGGTATTTATAATCAATAATTTCGTAATTTCTTAATCATAATTGTAATCGTAATAAACGAAATTTAGAAATAGTCATTCGAAACATTTTATACAACTACCGACTTATAACATAGAAAGGAAATTCATAACAATACGAGAAAATAACTTACTATTTAACAATAATTATATTCAAAGTTTAGTTAAGGGTTATTATTATTTATGAAGAGGGGTTAAAATCTATCTTACAAATTAAAATATATTTTTTGTAACTCATTGCGTTTTTTTTCCAAAGCGTGCAACCTTGCCCAACCCCTATGTTGCAGGGATGGCAGGGGCTGTTATTTACGCCACTGGTTGACAGAGGAAACACCTCCAATTATTACAAACACCTCAAGTTTCATTTTTCAATTAAATTAGTTTTGATGTTTTTCATCCAACCTTCCTCACTAGTGATTCGACTGATCGCGTTACTGCTTACGTTACATTTTCACATAAACAGTAATTTGAAACTCCTATTGTTAATATTTTTTCACTTCCTTCATAATAAGGATTCTAAAGATAAACATAAAGGGCAGTGATTACGAAAAACTACCTTAACTTTTGTATAAATATTACAAAGATATTTTTGACAATGTTTTAATCTTACAGGCGTACTATTAATTAAAAAGAGAGGTTCTACGTTTGGCGTTTTAATAACTATTGCAGAATTCCAAGAAAATAAATACTAAAGGATTTTTTTTTAAATAATAATTCCTTCAATATAGAATATAAAAGTTTTTTCAATAAACTAATCACAGAAAAAAATAGATGTCAAGGCATAAGCTAAGTTGTACTTTAAGTCAATAAGAAAAACTCAAAACATCTTTTTTCCTACGATTCAGAAAACAAATAAATAAAATAAATTTTCATGATATATTGAACGAATAATTATTACAGGTATATTTATATTTCTATATGAATTTATTTTTAGAATACAATAATATCTTAAAACATTTATAGAAATTTAAGTGAAAAAATATGAACATTCACATAACTTTCATACCGTTTCTCTCATGATTGGTAACTCGAATGTTTGAAATGCTTACCGTCAAAAATGTCTCTAAAATAATAGTTTGTAACTTAAACAATTATGTTGTATACTACTTTGTTTACAGCATAAATTTATGCGTGAAATAGATGTTGTTTGTGAGCTTATTAAAAAAACTTTAGAGAGTTTCAAATTTTATCCATATATATGTGTCTCCATAATTTTTATCCGAATCTGAGCAAAACATTTGTCACTTTAGTTTGAATGGAAGAGAGTGAAAATTGCACGTTTCGAGAAATGAATAGTAAGAACAGCGACGAATGATAGCATTGTGATAATTATGATATATATATATATATATATATATATATATATATATATATATATATATATATATATATATATATATATATATATATATATATACATATATATATATATATATACATATATATATATATATACATATATATATATATACATATATATATATATACATATATATATATATATATATATATATATATATATATATATATATATATATATATATATATATATATATATATATATATATATATATATATATATATATATATATATATATATATATATATATATATATATATATATATATATATATATATATATATATATATATATATATATATATATATATATATATATGTAATACAAAAATAATAAATTTCTTTTGTATTATTGAAAGAATTAAAACTCTTTCGGTTTCATAAAGTGTCTTTGTTAAAGAGTAAGCGTAGAGCTATTCTATTTTGGGAATTCAAGGTTGAAAACATACCATTGAATAATAATTAGATTTATATTTGAAAGGAGGAGTTATTTTTAGAATCTTGACCCTCTTTCACTTCCATATTAGGAAGCATTAAATGATTTTCCATAGTGCGTAGAGTTACAAAGGTATGTACGACTGTAACCTAATTACACCAATCTCTGTACTATTTAATGCGGGAGCGAAGGTTTTCGCATGTCTCTTGCTGAATAACGTGTTCCACAAAACATCTATCGGAACCATCCGGAGTCTTGTCCACTCCCCTTCCCTTGAGGAAGGCGGATGTGAACTGTTATAACCACCAGCATATCTGTTAATAAACCTTTTGATAACTTATTATGGTTTTGACTGCATTTCTTAGTATGAATACGCCAATGATAACAGAGATGTAGCCCTGTTATTACAAGACGCCAGGATAATTCCTTAGCGGAGGAGGAAACTTACGCATTTCGATCTCAGAAATTAAGCTTAGCGGAGACCGGCTGTTATTACATATATATATATATATATATATATATATATATATATATATATATATATATATATATATATATATATATATATATATATATATATATATATATATATATATATATATATATATATATATATATATATATATATATATATATATATATATATATATATATATATATATACGAATGACAACATTAACAGAACGAATGAAGCACAACAAATGTAAATTTGGCTAGGAAATGATGAAATGGTCAAATATCATCATTGAACAGTAATTAGATTTCTTTAAGATTTACTATCTAAGACTTTGAATTATGAGTTTACTTTATAACTCAAACCTTTTAAAGTCACATAGTGAAACTTTGGAAAAGAAAGAATAAGGTCAGGCCAATTAATTTTCTTCGTGGTAAAAATAATCTGAACAAAATAATGTTCCTATATTTCACTAAAATAAATTTCAAATTTACTGTCTTCAATGAAAAAAAATATATATAAACTTTTGTTGACACGAAAAAGTTTTTAGCAATAAAAAGGATCCGACAGGACAGTGTTTTTTTTTTCCTTCAAGAATTTATTCACTTGAAAATATTTTTTTCTCAGCCAAGTTTTTCAATTTATTCACAGTTTCATTTTTAACGGAGGTTCTTCTGGGAATATTTATAACTGTTCATGTACAAATGAATTTATTGTAGTTAAATACATAAAAAAATTGGATTAATAAATGAAAGAAGGTAAAATTTCCTTTAATAAACCACGTAAAGCGACTGCGAATATAATTCACATACAAATATTTAGTCAGTGTTAAACAATGGGTCTGGTTCACGACGCTTTTGTAGCCAGTTCCAAATTTCATCAACTTTTGAGAAGTTTTCCTGTACAGCCGTCAATTGTTTAACTGTTGATTTTTGTTTGATTCAATTCATAATTTTAGCGTGATGTCATTATCCTTTATGTAACGATTATTTTTTCATCGATATTTAAAATATTTCTTGCAGAAAATTAAACTGCAATAAGAAAGTTAAAATCTTAAAGAACAATAAAACACGCTAAAAAATAAATCATTTGTATTTTACAGCAAAAATTTTCAGCAAAGCGACTACCAGCAGGTGCTGTAAAATTTATATCAAAGTTGCAACTTTGAATATTACAGCAGACCTCTGTAACATTTGCAAAGTTACTGTTTGGAATATTAGAGAAAACTGATGTAAATCACGTAAAATACTGTGACTAATTTTGCAAAATGCTGTTGATGTTACACTATGCTGTCAAGTGTTCACAGTTCAGTGTTCAACAACAAGATGTGAAATTTACATCAGTCTACTGAAGCATTGTTCGAAATATATTAGCATATAAAACTATATTATGGAACTTTTATGACTATATACTTAAAAATAGGTAATAAAAGTAATTGATTAAAGCATAAAAGATGTTATGTGTATAATTGTGTATACAAAAACGCAAGCGAAGTTAATATAAATTTATTACCAAATATGATTTTTACACGCATTAATAATACTATAATCTGCGAATTTAAACGCATAAAATTGTCTGTTGTAGATTACTGGACATATAATTAAAAAACTTCAATTTAGGAAAAAAAGCATTTTGAAATAAGGTAATTTCAATTGAGAATAACATAATAAATGGGCAATTATTAAACCATTACTTACTGTGGAATGATTGACATGAGATTCAAACATGTTTATAGAATTTTTGACATGTGATTCAAAAATTAAATGCAAAATTAATTATTTTGCATAAGATCAAAATATTCAGTTAAATCTAAATGCTGCAGTTTTTATTCCACTTCATAAACTAAATTAAAGCTGATTGTATTTATTTTCTCATAGTTTTGCATGTTGAATCACTAAAAATGTCTTAATAAACCTGTTTAAAAAATTTATAGGTTTTGCAAATTATTTTTTGAAAACAAAAATATTTTAGTTTCGAATTCAATGAAGTTGGGACTTTTGCCTACCTTAATATACAGTTTCTGTCGTTTATGACCATTCTTGATAAATAATTTTTGTAATCCTTATCAGAAAGTAAAGTACATAAGCGGTCCCAAAATAAAATTAAATCAAGGGGGGGAAAATCTATAACTAATCAATACTGAGCAAAGCAAAACTGAGAAGATCAATACCCGTTTAATTACCAAAGAGAGAAGTTATAAGAATAAAAGCTTTCGAAATACATAGAATAACTTGTAAGTAAGTATAACTAGTAAGATTGTCTGCTGAAGCTTATGTATATTTCTTATACTCGCCTTTTTAGTTAAAATACTTATTTGCAAAGCTATACTCAGTGTAAGGTTTTGCGAAATTCGTTAATGAATTTAATAACGAAAAAAAACGCCCGGAATGAAAGTCACCAAATTTTAGATTATAAGATAGATTGTAAGAAATATTTAAAGATTGTAAGAAATATCTATAAGCTTCATCAGGCAATCAAACTGGTTTAAATCTATATAATAACCTACCAGTTATTCTATATATTTCGATAAACTTTTATTCTTAATAGTAAAAATACTTATTTGTAAAGCTATACTCAGTGTAGGTTTGAGAAATTTGTTAAATAATTTAAAACGAAAACAACGCCCGGCGCTTAAAAAAAATAATAATAATCACCAAACATTTTCACTGTCTGTTATTCTCCATTTCTAATGAACTCGCAAAAATTTTATAATCAGTTGCCATGGTAATTCAAGATAAAGAGAATTTTGTAGGAGGAGCAGGGGACGCTACTTTGAGAACCGAAGATTGAGATTGTGCTTTTTAAAAGTCACTCTTTCAAAAAAAAATAATAATAAAGTAAATAAACAAGTATAACGAGCAGTCAAAATTTCGTTCTTTCCCCCCTTTCAAAGTGTAAGACGATTTTTATTTTATCAATATATCTTTTTGTAGTAGGCTTAGCTTGCTCTTATTTTAGCAGTTCTTAAATTTTCTATTAAAAACAATTACTATTTTACACACTACCTGAAATTTTTGTTCAGTGCAAATAGTTTAATAATAAATAACAGTTTAATGAAAAAATAAAGTAATAATTTTCAATTTTTTTCTTAATCTTCTGTTGTTTAATAGTTATACTTTTTCAATAACTTATCGAACTAAAAAACTTCACTAAAATTTTTGCTTTAAACGCGCTATGTATTGAAATTTAAAAATGTTTAAATAATTTAACTGACTAGAATTGTCATAAAAATATAAGCATATTTTTGAAAGATATAACGGTAACAAATATCGTCCTTTATCATTGAATATCGAAGATGATAAGATATATGCGTAATATTTTATACGTAATCTCATAAAATACAAATTATTAAGAATCGAGTTTAAGCACGAAACCCTACAATCAGAGTACAGTTAAAAAAAAATAGATGGAAGCTAGGGTAAGTCCGTAAAATAATATAAAATCTATAAAATAAGCATGTATAATAGAAATATAAAATATTTTCAACTAATGTTACACATGCATCTAAATAATATTATGATTAAATATGTTGTACACGTTCTGAATTTATACACTTTATATGCTTTCTTTGTGCAAGGAAATTTAATAGTTTTGAAAGTTTTAGCCAACTTATTGTAAATATAAGTGCTGCATTCTGCACAATTAATATTCAAAAATTATAGGGGAAAATAAAAACTCCCTAGACAATCTGCGTAATTTTCTAGGACAATTGACAAATTTAGTCTTCATAAGTAAGTTCTTATAACATTATTCAAATGTAACAGATGCTTTTTTTGTTTGTTTCTTTTTTCAATTTCCCAACTTTATTAATCAAATTTTTGCACCAAAACCAAAGAATTCTATCACCGTCTACAGAATTAAATTGATTTTTAGCCTGTACCGCCACCTTAATATAAATGTTAATTAATATTATGTAAAAAATACAAGCTAACCACGTCGAATGTTTTGAAACGAATTGAAAATGGCAGTTAACAATTGCAGTCGGCAGAAACCGTTTCGATTGGTTATCTGGCGAGTATGCTAAAAAAACAGCTGATTTTACAACAAAAAGTTATTTCATTTGTAATTACAATGTTTCTGCTGCAAAAAATACATTTGAGAGCTGCTGTAAATTTTTGCAGTGATGATTTTTACAAACTTAGAGAACTTTCCTACTGAATATGATTTAGTCATTCTATTCTAAATGCTCCACCGATCGGCCTGTGTAGGGGTTAGGGAGCTACCCTTGTATCAGAAAGGTTCTGGGTTTGAATCCCGAGCAAGGCATGGATGTTCTTTCCTTCTCTGTACTATCTGTCCTTACTGTGGGAGCAACGTTGGCCCGCCTAATGTGGTGCCTCTGAAAGAGTGGCCAAAAAATCTGCCCTTCTGATACCTGTATGACCTAGGGCTTTCTCCAGGTGGGCATTGGAAAAAAAGAAGAAAATATTTAAATGCTCCGAAGAAATTCTCAATTTCTAGTTGTATATTTCATATGACTTTTGATGATTAAGTGACGAAAAATATTGTTTTACAAATATTATTTAACAATACTAAATATTATTTAATATCTCGTGTTAAAATGAAAAGTTTGCGTTTAAAACATCTGAATTCTACACAAAATCGTTTATTTATAACAAAAACAGAAAGAAAAAAAGAATAGAGGAAAGAGTAGGAGAAGAGAGGAAAGAATATCTCCATTTTTCTGTTAAAGTGAAAAACGATTGTTTCGGAACGACATCGTCAGAACAGTTTGAAGCGGGCTCCAAAAGCTCCGTGTCGGGGAACTAACACAATGTTAGTTTTAGTAAGACGAACCAGTTGATAAGCCTTTTCATATGCTTATAGAGCTTAAGTATCTCTTTCAAGTTTAAATCGCTTAACTAAAAATCAAACCAGTTTATAAACATGAACTCACATTACACCAGTGACAGAGAATTCCAACTCACTTATCCGCGGTGGCACTTCCACATTTTGTACGTCTCTTAGCATTTTCCAAAAATATTCGACAAAAATGGGTACATCCTTCATCACATGTATAGTTTAAAAAAAAGGTTTTGTTACTTAATGGGTTAACCTTGCCCACCTTACCAAGTTACTTTGTCCATTGTAAAATAAAAATTTGGGCCGTAACCAGCAGCTACTCAAATGGCTATTGAGTACTCTTCTAGAAATCAGGGCGATTGTTATAATATAAGCAAGAGTGAGACATAAGTTTTTCCACTTAGTGATAGTTTCCGAGAAATAAGTGGTTTTTAGATCAAGCCGGAATAGCCTGGCTGGTAGGGTATTGGGTCCATGTGCGAGAGTTCGATCCCGTTCGGCCGAAGACTCTTCGTATACAAAATGGTAACTGGTACACGCTAAATTTGTCGGGAAAACAAGGTCCACCAAGTTCACTTAACAAATCAGTACCTCTGGGAGTACTGAATCGGAGATTGATCGTGCTCTGGCTCAGATCAGAACTACGATCTGTGGATGTTGTGTAAATGTGTCCTCCCTGTAAAACGAGATGTGACGTATGTATGTTGTTTCTGGATCATCATCGGGGATGTTTCCCAGACCATCCCCGATGTTGCCCACTGTGCTGTTCTAGTGTGACGTAAATAAAAGTACCGTATTTTTATTTTTAAGTTTATTTCGGAGATTTAAAAATAAATTATGTATCAATTGTAAATGTAATTGTCACGATTTTTTTTACCCTCATTATGCAAGTGTTTCTGATTGAATATTAGATGTATGCTTGTTTATATAAAACACATCGAGATTATAATTGTATTGGAAAGAGTATGAATCGTGTATAGCTGTGTTATGATGTGGAAAGTAGAATATTCTCGTTTTCTCGTTGGTTATGTTTTCCAGAAAGTTATGCCACGTTTAATTTAAGTTATTTTATTTTTTGCTTAATAAAAGTTTTTTGTAAGTTTATAAGTTTGTTTTGTAAGTCAATTACACTTGCTTGGCATTTTGCCTACGCACTACCAGTACTTAGGTTGGGACTTATTATGCATGTACCAATTTTTATCACAAACCATACTCATCTTCTTTACATTAGAGACCTCTAGAAATGCTTTTGTACCTCAGTCTGTTTAATACATAAGTTAAATTTCCTTTTATGCATTTTAAAATAAATATATACTGTATTATTTAGGCAGGTTCTCTGGAAAGCTTGTTACAGTTTAAGAAAATTGTTAACCATATCCATCTTTCCCCAATGTTCCCATTTTTAGTATCCTTGAAATTAAAAAAAAAAAAAAATACTCACATTAGGGGCCCCAAAAGTAATTAAGCGATGATAAAGTAAAACACTGTCAAAATTTAAGTAATCAAAAATGGATAAATTGCTATCTTATAGATATCAAAACCTATTTGATTGCTGGAATATACTTGGAGTCACATCAAATAATGAGCTTTTTAACTCCTCCAGCAATTAAACAGATTCTCTATGTTCTTAAACTAGCCAATCAATGGTGATTCGTTACACTTCGTTAGCATTGTTATTCTCTTTTCTCTCTCTCTTTTTTTTTTGTTTAAATATTAATTTGCTCCTCCTGACGTACATATTTCCCGTATATATCTACAAGGATTCTAAAAAGGCAATGGTAGCGGCCATTACAGTACACCACATTTATGAAGAATATAATATTTAGATAAATATAACAGATGAGGATATAATATTTGTATAATACTTTCCAAAAAAATATTTTATAATTGTTCTTTTACCATTAATTTTTCTGAGTCTTTCCAGCAAGTAGGTTGCGGGGTCTATACCGAATTTTAGAGCAGTACGTCAAAATCTTCGCACTTCGTTGTATTTTGACTTCGTTGTATAAATAGGTGGCTAAAAATCGTAATATTTTAAACAAAATTTCTAATTTTTGTAAACCTCAAAAATTTCTAATTTTATAATAATTTTATATTATTTGAAAATTTAGTTCACTGTTAAACATTTTCGGTGAAAACACAAGACTTCGCAAATATGCGTAATAAAATATGCAAAAATGCATCAACGCATCTTAAGTACCTCGGTTATCCCCACCATTGTCTAATGTTCATCTAGGATGTGGATGCAATTGAATTCTATTAAAAATTTACTTTGCGATGCCATAAATAGCCGTTATACGGTTTTACGTATCATACAAATTATTAGGTATGAATTTTTACATTACAAGCACCCATAATTTTAAATATTTACAAGTTATTTCACTTTAGATTTTATTCTGGTATTTTACTATAATTTTCAAAGATAAACTCATTCATACTTCATTTAAGAATAGTTATAGAATTAAACGTAAAATTGATTTCTAGGCATAGAATGAAACTAAATAAGTTAGACGAATAAAGGAATCTATAAATGGACCAATAAATGAATCGGTGAGCAAATGAATGAGTTAATAATTGAACGAATCTGATTGTCAACGAATCAATGAGCAAATCAATAATTCAGATTAGCTGATTCTTTAATTTGATCTTTCACTTATTCCCTTATTATTTGATTCCTTGGTTTTCCAATGCTTCTAAATGTTTATCCATCAGTTAATTAACTATGATTGATTCTCTCATTTATTGAATCTCTGGTTCTTCAATTTTCTAATTATTTGATTCATTAATTTGTTGATTCGCTTTTTATCAATTCGTTGATTTATTGGATTCCCATTTACTGATTCGCCCTCAGACTTTTATGTAATTCGGTTACTCTATTGCAGCAACTTAATCACTCACTGTTTATTTGAAGTAAGAGCGAGTTCTAACTCAAAACAGAAAATAGCTAAGATAAGAATTTACTTCGGTCTTCCCTAATATCCTTAGCAAAACACGAAATGATTACTAAGAATGCAAAATTACGGATACACTTAGATTCTAGGTTCCCAACGAGGCACGCTATGAAATTTTAGGGAGCGTCAGGACTTTTGGGTGAATCTGTAAAACTCACAGAAGAAATTTATTATAGTGCTCTATTAAAAATAATCATTTCGTTTGCTTGTATCAAATAACTAATACAAATTCAAAGTGAGTAAAATTATAATGTTATGAACATAATGTTAATGTTTTAGATTTTAAAAATAATATATTTAAAAGTTATTTTACACTCTACTTCGAAGCGAATAATTATTCACCTTTGTAAAGTATAGTACCCTTTTTTAAACATAATGTAATGAGGCTTGTTCATCCTTATATAGTTACCTATATTATTAGAAACAAAGTTTGAGGCAAGTACAATATTAGAAAAAAAAATTTATGTGTCTGTTAAAGAAGTTGATACTGATTAAAAGTGCCAAAGCCCATTACCCACTATCTCTATGTTTTATATATATCATATTTCAGTGCATTTCTCTGAAAACGTTTGTAGATATGTCATCATGATATTAATTTTATTAATTGGTAAAAATATCCATAATTTTTATAATTTCCTTCAATCGTATATGTATATGTGTAATTTCAATAGGCGCTGGATATAAATTACATTGTTGACAATTGTCAACAATGTAATTTATATCCAGCATATTAATTTGAATCATCTGAACAATCTTATGTCTGTTGACATTTCTTCTAGAGTCAACTCCTTCAAACAAATTCTGTTACAAAAATACCGATCTCCTCCCAGATGGCGTATTGTTGTTGTTGTTAATTTACGTCGCACTAGAGCTGCACAATGGGCTATTGGCGACGGTCTGGGAAACATCCCGGAGGAAGATCCGAAGACACGCCATCACAATTTTGATCCTCTGCGGAGGGGATGGCACCCCCGCTTCGGAAGCCCGACGACCTGCGCGTGAAGTCGAGCACTTTACGGTAGCACAGTTTAACGAGGACCAATACCGCACACCCTTGGTCCCTACGCAGACTGATCCAAGTGGTCACCCACCCGCACACTGACCGTAGCCAGTGATGCTTGACTTCGGTGATCTGCTGGGAACCGTGTCTTAACGATCAGTCCACTGCGGGACATGGCGTATTCGAGCGTTGTAATCGCCAATAAACAACCATATCCTGAAAATGACTAGATTTTCAACTTAAGTGCCATTCTTAACGGATGTGCTTGCTTCGCATGCATACGGGAGTCTGGTTAGCGAGTATTTTGAGGGCAAATATATTTTCCACCATTAAAGTTTTTATTCATATTCAAAACATAAATAGATAAATAAATAAAAATAAAATTCAGGCAGTGAAGACGGTCCTTAACAGGACATTCTCAAGAATACGGTTCACGCACTTCCAATCACTGCGGGAAAAGAAATGGAGAGTCTAATTGATGACTTTTTCGAGCAATTTTGAATATTTTTAAATTTTAGGGATTAAGAATACGGTTCACGCACTTCCAATCACTGCGGGAAAAGAAATGGAGAGTCTAATTGATGACTTTTTCGAGCAATTTTGAATATTTTTAAATTTTAGGGATTTATTTTCCTTTCGACGGAGATTGGAAGCATGTAAACCACATTCAGGAAGTCAAAATGATCCCTAACTATTGGAGCCATCCCATCGCATGCAGCCGCCCTAGACGCGTTCGCGAATGTTTACACTACAAGCGAAAAAAAATTGCATATGCAAATTTGGAGATGGGAACGAAAACCTGATTGGTGAAATATGTTTCCCCGTGAAAAATGTACCAATCAAGTTCTCCCTCACATCTCCAAATTCGCATATGCGATTTTTTCAGATGCAGTAAAATTTGCCCTTAAAACAGCCTGCTCACACTTGCGTAAATCACATGTGTAATCATTCATGCAGTAAGAACGATTCAGCATTCTGCTCTTACAAAATGACAAAATCACCAGCTACGCAATAAAATTATCTGATTTTTAAATTAATTTTAAGATATGTGACAAACCTTTAGTTTAACGAAAATAGGTAGTCAAAATACTTACTCTCACTTCAAATCGTTGATTCAAATTTATGAATAATTTATCGGTGAGTTCAAGTTATTTTCCTTCAAAGATATACTTTAACAACAGCTTGTTATAAATAAAAAGGGGGGATTTCCGTATTGTGATCTGTAGCAGAATAATCGTCAAATCTTCCGGGCAGCGGCCCACGAGAAACTAAAAAAAAAAAACATCACAGAGAGGGACAAACTCGAAATGTATAACTTGTAGCCACCCCGGGAATTATGATGCGCTTACACATGTCAGCAAAGATATTTGGAATAATTTTTTTCCAACATCTTACTATCTGGTTGTTGTCAAAATTTGGTGATTATTTTGGAACAGCGTTTGATATGGAATTCCCAAACTTACATTACATTAGTTGATAAAACTTATACAACTGGAGAAAAATCCTACATTTATAGTGTATTTATACTTGAATTAGTAATGTGAATTTATATCTAATTTGGAAAGTATTTTGTTTACATCATGATGATTGCAAAGTGACTGGGTTTCTCTTACATCTGGCTTTATGAATCTAGCAAGGAAAACAAATCCCATGGCATAGTCCATTGTATACCCTATTATTGCTAGAAGTTGATTAAATTATATATTTCTTATATGGAGCATATTGTCTTACATTGAAAGTATGCTAAAAATTGAAGTTGTTTAATTTTTTGTTTTTTCTTTTTTTAAATATATATATATTAGTTTCTTGAACATTCACATTTTTTTAAAATATGCAAAAATATTGTACTAAAAGTCATAAAGATTGTTAGCAAAAATCATTTTTTAAACCAAAATAGTACACAAATCAGGTAAGTGTCGCTAAGAGATAATTCTTACTGCATTCGAGTTTCGTACACTGATTTACAAACTTTAAAATTTACGCATAAATAGAATTACTCATGCATGCAAAGAATGTGAAGTGACTATATATAGCTAAAATGGCTCCAAGATCTTTTTCTCCTTTTCTGTTATATCTTTTTAAAGTTAATTTAATGATGGTTTAATTTAAAAAGAATAAAATAGACTATTAATATTTTATTTGATTTTTCCTGCTTTAAATGTCTATATGTTTAAATTGTTATAACTAGTTTTGCACTTCTATTTTATTAACTATATGTTTCTGTGTTAACTTACATGATATTTTTCTATTTTAGACTCTGTTTTTTCATAGAATGATATAGGAAGAAATAATTTTTAACATAAAAAAACTAGCGAGCTGAAGTTCAAGGAAAGCAGGAACTGGCATTATTGCACATTTTTTAATATTTTTGTTTTTTTAACAGTTGGCAATAACATGTTTAATGTAAATTTTTTATTTATGGTTTCTTCATTATGCATTATTTTATATATAAATGATTTTACAAAAATGGGAAAATTTGTTTTCTGAACTGATAATTTTGTTTGTTTTGAACAACACAATAAATTTTTTACATTTTTCCGCAGAAAAACGTTTTTACACTTTTCGGTAGAAAAAATATAGTCTTAAGACTATATTTTTTAATCTTTAACCATACCTAAATATTCTTTTTGATTCATCAAAAAAAAATTAAGTGACATGTCCTCTCATGTCAAATTCCATTTACATATTTTGTCTATCCTAAAAAATTAATGCAAAAATCTTTTTTTTTTCTTCCCAATATATCCCTGTCATTAAATATGGATGTATGAAAAACATTAATGGTAAAATCAAGTAAGAATTTATTCTCAAATGTAAAATAATATTCTGTTCCTTATTTCTGTCATCAACATGACTGAAATGTGTTTTTAATATCTTAGTATTTTCAAAAGTGGCAACATTGTTAGAACACAAGTTTAGTACCTTATTGTTCTTGAATGATTATGTTATTACCATTTAAGATTTGTTTCATTTTCAAGACGAGAGTGTTTTATTCTTGCCATTAACATGGCTTTAAAAAAAAAAGATGATGAAATATATAATTTAATTTTAATTGTGTGGAGTGATAACTATCACAAAGCCTCGAGTTCTTGACTGAACATGAAAATTCTGCTTTGTCATCCACGTGTATATCATCCACATGCCTCAATAATAGATAGCTACGTAAATGATGAATATGAATTAGAAATTATGTAAACTTAACCATTTGTGTTAATAAATATCTTGCTGGTTACCGTTAAAGTCCTAATAAATGTAAATTTTTCCTTTCAACTTAATTGTTTGTGACTGACATTAACATGCCCTTTTTGTCATTCATAGATCTGTGTAAAAATATAAACTTTTAAATTCTCCTGAGAATAATAAACTTTTGAAAAAGTAATTTAAACTTTGATTTTAAGAATTTTTTTTTAAATGCCAACTTATCTTTAGAAGTTACATACTCTAAATATTCCAGTATCTGTTGGATCCTCTTGCCTGTGTCTACTTTCTTAAAATGTTTTGAACCCGCTGTTAAAAATTGTTATACAAAGTAAAAAGGAATTTTTTTTTATTTGAACTAATGTCTGAAATTGAAAAAAAAAGTATTCTGAAAAACGTTTTTACATTTTATTCAGATTTCAGTGAATGAAATATGTGTGCTAAGTATTTTTCTAATTCCTTCTGTAAAAATGCCAGAAGCAGTACTGTTCATATTTCGTAGAAAAGGTAATGTAAAAAATGTAAATAAACAAGAAATTTTTTTATTCCTAAATTTACATAAAAAATTGTTTAATTAACTTACTGTGAAACTGGTATGCTGAAATTTCTTTTTGAAATTTTCATAATCAGTAAAAGTAACAGAAGTAGCATGGTAGTACTATATTATATTTGAACTAATAAACATTATATTTTGTTACTTGAAATTGCTATGAATTATTGAAATATTGCTTAGTAAAAATATACTCTGAAAAATTAAGATCGTGTCAGTTGACAAAATTTATAGTCACAACTGAAAAGAAAATTCATATCTTTCAAATAAACTGAATTGCCCCAGAAAGACTTTTTATATTATTTATGTAATTTCATAATATTTAGAATTTCGATTTCATTTATTAGTTTCTATTTTTGAAAAAAATTGTAAAAATACTGCATATTTTTTTCGATGAAATTTAAATATTGACTTCTGTTGAAAATAAATTTCTTTTCTCTAAATTTTTATTTCATTTCAATTTTGAAAAAGAACTGAATGTTTTACTTAAGCTTTATAAACTGAACTTGAGTTAGTACAGTTTCAGTTTTATGAAATACTTTTATTTATTTTTCATTTGTGTTATTTAATATGTTAAATGCTAGTGTTCTTATTTTTACACTTTTTCAGTTATGTTTTCTGTTACCTAAGGCTTAAAGAAAAAGAATTCACTAACATGGAGCTAAAAAAAAAGAAATTGAGGAAAAATTATCCTAATGTCAATAGTAAGTTAAAAAGCTTTCTTTTATTTCTTACATGAAACATTTGTTAAAGATAAGGAGCAGGCTATTATTTGCAGGGTTGCTACAGGCGACTAAAATGCTACTGTTTTTGGCTTGAAGCGACTATGGCTATTTTCGGATTGAAGCGACTTTTTTTTTCTTAAAAAATTTTGAATTGCAGATTTGAGTCATCACTTTTAAATTCTTTCAATTTGAACGGATTCCTTTATAAGTCTATTTTGTTTCTCGATTGCCATTTCAACAGTTATTGCTACAAAATTCTGCATGATTTTAGAAAACTCTTATACACTGCTGGACAATTGCTAAGGACGGATAACACTATCATCCATAGCAACCACAAAATGAAAGGAAGCAAAATGTGGAAAATTAGAATAAGTGCGGGATATAGTAGGAAGAGGTATGCGTATGCAAATTTTTTTTTCCACGTCTGTTCATCACGTGATAGCGCTGATAAGAGCTTTAAAGGTTTTGACGCGTGAGGAGAGTTGTTGTTTCAAGTCTGTAGTTGACGAACTTGAAATTTTCGGTATGTCTTCCCGATATCACTTAGATGATTTTAAGCGTGGCTGAATTATTGGAAAGATCGAAGAAGGGCGAAAAATAACAGGTGTTGCCAGGGAGTTCGACATCGCTCGCAGCGTTTTTTCACGGCAATGGAGATCATTTAAAACTACTGGAATGTGTAGTAGGCGGCTGGAGGAGGTCGTGTTAGAAATCCGACATGCAGTGTCATGGTGTGGGCCGGCATCGTGATCAATAACCGCACGCGCCTACAAGTGGTTGCCAATGGGACTATAACGAGCCTACGATACCTTGATGAAGTTCTACTCGTCTCTTCAGTGGTGCTGTCGGTGATAAATTTGTTTTTATGGATGACAACGCAACATGTCATCGAACACTCGCTGTTCAGGATTGTCTAGACAGCGAGGATATTCAACGCCTCATATGGCCATCACGTTCTCCAGATCTGAAACCCATTGAAAATGTTTGGGATGCTTTGGGGAGGCAACTTGCTGGTCGAAACTTTCCTCCGACAAACAAGAACACCCTTATCCGTGCACTGACAGAGGAATGGGATAAATTGCCTCAACAGCTGCTGGATAATGTTGTGCAATGTATCATACGAGGTGTAGAATGTCGCATCACACTCTACGGTGGACATATCCCGTACTGACTCCTTTCTTCAAGTTGCCTGCTGACATTTAGATGCATTGCTCCATTTTTCCGTACGCAGCATCAAATGAACATTTTTTTTCTTTCAGTTGTTTCATAGTTTTTGCACTTTCCAGAACAATGAATATTCTTTATTCTAATGTCTGAACAGTGTGGCAACTATATTTTATACTACTAGGCCTCATGTCTCGTTTAATGTTATGCTACATTACAATTTGTGATCCGTCCTTAGCAATTGTCCAGCAGCATATATATAGATATATATGTATGTATGTATGTTTGCTAAATCAATTGATAAAAGGGAATTTTTTTTTAGAAGAAGTATGTTTTTTTTTTTTTAATGAATTCTAGTAATCAAAAGTATTTATTTTTCTGCAAATATACTTATTTTTTTATATTAAAATTTAGTGCTAGAACACTAATGTTTATATACAAATTATCATATTGGCCACCAACTTGACTGAATGGATCATGGTATATGACAATTAAGTCATTTGCTAATATTTTAGTCACATTTTTGTTCTTATTTAGGCAACTATTTTCATAGTTTTCGGCAAATATTTTCATGATTTAGGCTGCTAAAAGCAACTATTTTGTTCATTTTTTCTGTGGCAACCCTGTATTTAACATCTGATACTTTTCATAAACACTATTAATATCAAGGGTTTTTATATTAATAATTTTCTCATTTTATGTGCTATGTTTAATATAGTTTTATGTAGTTAGTAAGCACTAAATTGTTTCGCGTGAGATGAACTTTTCACTTTACAGATTGTAAAAGGTTAAATATAAGATTCTTTGGAGCTTATTTCATTAAAATATACTCCATCTACATAATGCACTTCTGCCATCAGTTACGAAGTATTTATATGCCAATCATCCAAAACATCTTTGATTGAATATTTTAAAAAAAGTTTTGGTAATCTGTTCGAAAAAGACTCTAAACATATTCAAGTACATTTATCCAATAAACTTCCGTTTAAACATCCCTTGTATTTAGACTTACTATGTATTTAATTTGGAAGGTACCTAGTTTTTTTAATTAAAATTTGATTATAAGGTTTTAATGTAAAATTAATTGAGTACAAGGTTTAAACTATATTTGAATCTCAGAAAAGAAGATAATGAATCGGAAGCACTTCAGCAGGATGTAAAATCAGACGAACAAGCAAGGGTATTGCAACTGTTTGAAATAGATTTTCTTTAGAATAAATACATTATATGTATAAAAAAGTTTAAAATGACAATATAGCTATTATTTTGACTGAATTGTTGAAAAACACTTTATTTTTGATAACAGAACATTTCGGACTTTTCCCTTCGAGTTCAGGTCTGGTGAGATTTGGCTGTATTACCTGTTTTTTAATATTTGTTTGAAATTTAATTTGATCATATTACTACAGACTGCAATATTTCTATGTTAGGTGGGAAATTTAGCTTAATCTGTAAAAAAAATTCCCTTAATTTAATTTATTTCATGTTTATCTTGTCATATAAAAAGATGTTTGAATTACGATGTTTAATTAACAAATTAATGTTTGTAATAATTTGGTGTTTTATTTAGTTTTTACTATGATAACTATTGTTTGTGTATAATGCTTATCTATGACTTCTGAACTTTACTACTATAAGTTTCCGGATTCATTTTAAGCATATTATATATTCTTTATAAGTAGAACCACTTCAAAGTGAAGTGTGCCCTGCCTCTAAGATATCTTCGATCCTATCCTAGTTTTTGAAAATGGTTTCATATAAAATACATATGCTCATACTTGCCAACTTTCCTGCTTTTTGCAGGAGAGTCCTGCTTTCATGCCAATTCTCCCACGCCATTTTTCTCCCAATTTTCCCGCTTTTTTAAATTTTTTAAGATTTCTACCGTTAAAGATTTTTTTTTCAATTTCTTCTAATGTTTTGATTTATGCTTTAAAAAAATCATTTTAAACTACTAAATGTTTGCAAATAATTAAAATTTATGTGAATGTAAGACTTGAATTAGCTGCTTTGTTAGAGCACTAAGCATGAAACGAAGCGCAGTTCGTAGATGCGTTAACCGACGTTGCACGTAGCTGATCTCCCATAAACAATCGGCCATCCTGGATGTGCGTGTAGTCTACAACCTCCTGATGGAACTGAAGTGTAGGCAATTTTCTCATCTCGCTTCCGTTATGTTTTGTTTGTGAATGTGCTGCATTGTTAATGATTCGCTTTAATCATGAGTTTGTGTAAAGTCAAATGTGCTTGTAAATTTTAGAAATCTTCTTCAGAATATTTTCTTTTCATTGAAAGCTCCCAAAAAGGAAACAAATTATGCTTTTTGTAGTGCTTGTGCATGTGTTTTTTTTTTTATTGCACATGGTGGAAAAAATTATGTTGTAAAACACATTAACCGAGAAAAACAATGAAAATGCCATCCGTTTTAAAAATAATGGAAAGCTGAATTTTTCAGTAGAAACCGTAGATCAAAAAACGATCAATAGGAAATTAATAGCATAAATAGCTATTATTTTTGCCATTGCTATTTTGCTATTTAGTGTAGTTTCAAAGTGATTCTCCCAAAATATACAGGTCTCACACAACCTTGTGACTTCAATTCTAATAGACAGGTACAAAAAAGAGAAGAAAGTGGTGAAATCACAAACTTTTCACATTTTGCTTATTTTTATTATAAGGTTTATGAATACTTAATAAATATTTTTCATTCTCATAAAATTAATTTTAGATAATAGTCCATATTTAGTGATACATCAATAAAATTTAAATGTATGAAAGGAAAGTAAGAAAAATATAGAGTATTTGTTCCCACAGCAGGAACTTTGGTGCATAATGGGCTTAAAAATTAAAAGAAAAGGAAATAAGTGAGCAACACCAAACATCCCATATCCAGACATGTATAATACCACTAGTTCACTGTGGCATTAATTATAAGAAGATTTAACTAGTATATAAATTATGCTTAAATGTTTAAATGTTTTTTTCAGAATTTGCTGGCTGGTACACTTTATTGTTTTAAGGCATGAACACCTTTAAGGTCTACTACTAATTTAGTCAATTTTCCAATTCTTACCCTCTCCTTGTTAGTCTTGTAGTTATATACTTTATATAATTGCAGGAAAATGCTTATATAAAATGTCTATTTAAGTAGTTTCTTGTTATTTTGTGCAAGATCGGTTTTTATATTAAATTATACACTACAATAATGAATGAAATATTTTTATGATTTCATGGAATACTAATAAAATTTTTCTGTTGTAAATGAAATAGCATTAATGGATCAAAAAATTTATTTAAAGAATTTTCAATTAAATTATAATAATGTGTTGCTTTCCAGGTACTCCATGGTATATGAACAACATTGCATGTTAAAAAGTCCGGGATAAAAAAAATACACATGAAAGTAATTATTTGTAAATTTATCTATTCAATAAGTTAACTGCTTACCTATAACTAATTAAGCTGTTTGTGCAAATTTTCATTTATGTATGATTTAATTTTGTTAACTTTTAGTGTGAAACATGGCAAGGCGAACTCGAATTTTCTTACCCTTGGAAAAAAATTTCTTTTAATGTGAACAGAATGTTACATTTTCTCACTGACAGTTTAAAAACTGATCAATCATGAAACAACTGATTGATTGAAAAAACTGATTAATAGAAGATTTTTGGAAAGTATGTGCAAATAAGAAACAAAATAGCAAGCTATCGCCGATTATTTTGTTATTAATCCTCTCTAATTTGTTTGATAAAGCAATTTACTCCTATTAGTTAATTACTTTTCAGTGCTTTTTTTTTTTTTTTTTTGCTTTTATAGATTTAGAAGTAAAACATGCAGCACCGAAAGTAAATAAAATTTTTAAATTTTGTCTGAACTATATTTTTTTCTTTATGACTTTATTTTTTAGAGTAATTGGTTGCATTTATTATGAGGTATATATAAGTTATTAAATTAATATAAAGCAGGAAATAAAATCATTTATTAAAATGAAATGATAATTAACCTATTCATACTAGAAATTTTAGTTTAGAAAATGCAAATGTATAACAGATATAAATAATAAAAAATGCTTGTGTATTGCACAATTTTCATCAAAATATTTCTGAACTGATAGTATGAACTATTTTTAATGTACGCAAATTTTCCGTACTCATTCGAGTTGACTTTATCAAGTTTTGACTGTATGTACATTTCTTCAAATTTTCAGATATTTGATAAAAATAATTTCTATAAAATATAGATATTTAGGTGATATAATTTGCTCCTTGCAAGAAAATAATATTTTAATCAAATTTTCTATATGGTGCAAATCTAGTCATACTTAATGCTATAATAACATAATGTATTTTAAATTGAAGGTATCCAAATTTCATATCTATCCTTGATTCAGTTAGTTTAGGATCAAAACTTTATATTTTCTTTCCCTGTAAAGGAAATCAGTTTGGCAGAATCCTCCATTTTTTTTTTTATGATAAGTTAAAAATATGTTTCTCTTCATCAAACCAGCAGTTTCCAACCTTTTCCTTCCATGTGTTGCAAGACATGAACTTGGGAGAAAAGATTCTTTTTTACGAGGGAAACTTTATCTCAATAAATAGTTAAACAACTGATTAAAATGTTTAATGATCAGAAATCGTAGGGGAAAATTAAGTAAGAATACAACTGGAAAATGTACTTACAAATCCATCTCCACTTAACATGTTTTTGTAGAATCCAACAACACACGTTTGATATATTTCTTTCATTTTTTTAATAATAAATTACAAAATTGAATTTTATGTTTCCAAATTTAATAAAATGAAAAGGTGTTTCTTTCCCCCTTTTTGAGCCATTATATTGTCTGACCTTTATTTTTAAAAACTTCTATCATGCAATGATTAAATGTTAAATAAATTTGTGATGTTGTATGTCTGTTATCATTTTAACATCAATATCGTGCTAGTTTTACTTTTAATCAAAAAATTTTCAGTTTTTTAACCAAAAGAATTCATCTATTTAAAAATAGAAATTATTTCCGTCAAAAGTAATCTTAAGTTTTGATTGAGACAAATTATAATAAATTTTAATTTTACTAAGAAAGATCGAATAAATATTCTTAAAAAAAAAAAAAACATTTAACTAGAAATTAGTTTACTGCACTTACAGCCACTAAAATGATGTGCAGGTTGCTATTATGAAATATCAACTGCATAGAGTTTAACATCCCATGATACAAAAGAATTTTTAATGCTCGAATTTAAATATAATTGTTATTTTTACACTCCATAACTGTTCTGTTTCATCAATGAAAAATTTCGTCCAATCATCCTCTCCATCTTCGTGGACACCATTATTATTTATATTTGTGAATGCGATCACATAGAATTGAAACATCATGAAATTTAGATGATCTTATTGGCCCAAGTACGATTTGCTCGTAATTATAGGCAATTTTTTATCAGTAGAGAGAAATGGTTGCTGTTACTTCGAGCAAATGCGATTCTGATTCTTATATCACACAAGCATTTTCCAGCAATTTTTTGCAAAAGTTGAGGATATGATTGCTCTTATAATTTCCATTCTGCGATATACCTATTAAAAACTTCTATCCGAAACAAAAACTACATATTTTATGATCTTTCTAGCTGGAGTGAAGAAAATTTGTAGATAAGGCTTATTTCCATTCTTTTTTTTTCTCTCCTTTCATTTTTTTACTGTATTAATGCCTTTAAGTTTTAACATGATAATTTTGTATAAGAAGAAATGTATAAGGATTTGTATTTTTGTTACTATTTAAGTAAAAAAACTTAATTATTGCTTAATAAGAAGCACAAAGGATAATTACTTGAATATAAAGTAAACTCAACTTATTACCTCAAGCATACATCAGTATTGTTAGCAAAATCTTGAGAGTTCATGTGTAATTTTGTTATTGAAAAGTTCCTAAAGCAGGTGGATGGCACAAACATTTTGCTTTTTTTTTTATACTGAATGAAATATAAAGAATATTTTATTGCTATTGAGGCAGCATGTCTTTGTTTAAACACTGAATTTAACATTGTATTCTGCTAATAAATAATTCAATATTTTCGTCTGAAACTTCAGCTTTAGTGAGATATGTTTACTTCTGCAAAATTAGAGATTACATTTCTATTACTTGTATGATGACTATAACAAAGAATTATTTAAAATCATTCAAAAATTAGTATTGATATTTATTAAGTGAGAAAAAAAGGCAGCTGAAAAATTGTTAAACCAAATTTTTATGTTATATGAATATGTAGGTAAGTTGGCATGATTTAAATCAATTTAAAACACTTGTTTTTGTTTATTTTTTAAATTACTGATTTAGGTGGGAATAAAAATAAAAAAAATAAAAAATTTAAAATTAAACTCTTGCAGCCACATCAAAATAATCACCTACAGTATTTTCCATCTTGTAGTAATACCAGCAACTTCTTCTGTTTTTGTTTATTTTTTAAATTACTGATTTAGGTGGGAATAAAAATAAAAAAAATAAAAAATTTAAAATTAAACTCTTGCAGCCACATCAAAATAATCACCTACAGTATTTTCCATCTTGTAGTAATACCAGCAACTTCTTCCAATTTGTGCTTTAAACCTTTAAATTATTTATTAAAAAAATATTTTTTGTAGACTTATGTGTAATTATATGATTTCGAAAGATCTTTTTACTCTATTACTTTTACTAATTAAAGTTGTATGATATGTTGTATCATAAAATTTTACTATTTGTTTAAATTTTTTTACCTATTTTTTTTAAAAAAAAATGAAAAATATAAGTCTGATTGGTATACATTTTTTCAGTGTTAATACTAATAATTGAACATGCAATTATATTTCTCAGTTATCTTATAAAACATTTCAGGAATACATTTCTGTAATTTCAAGATTTTATTTAAAGAAAATTTATATAATTATCTTAAAATAGAACTTTACAATATAGTAACTTGTATAATTGAATATTATGCATGTTAATAAAAGTGGCAAATAATACTTAAAACTTTACTCAAATAAAAGTATGAAAAATCGTAAAAGTTAACTTTTTTTATGTAATACAGTTTTTGTGTCCACCACTTTACTTTTATTACATCATACATAACTGCAAACTCCACTAAATTTTGCCAGCTTTTTTTTATTTTATTTATTTAGAAAATTCTCAAAAATTGAGAAATAGTCTGGAAAATCCCTTAAAAATCTTTTTTTTTTTTTTTTTTTTTAACTTTTGTGTTTTTAAATAAGTATTACTGCTAGATAATGAAGCAAATTTTGGTTAAATTAATCAGTTAGAAACTTTTTGTGTCCTTTAAATGTTCAAAAAAAATTTTATGATTCTCTACAATTAAGTTAATTATAATTATCTATCTAATTAAGTGAATAAATCTATCACAATTTGTATAAAATGAATTAAAATCTATTATTAAGCTTTATAATTTTTAAAAAAGTAAAATAAATGTAATAAAAACACTTCAAGTTAATTTAGTATCAATTATATACTTTATAGATTTTAAAAAAGTCCACATATTTATTAAGTTAAAAATGTTTCAGATATTTTACTTTTAAAATTATAGCTTTGAATCAAATTCTTAGCTTTTTATTTATATATTGTTTGCTTTTGATATTTTTGTTCTTATAATAAAAAATTGCTCTTTTTATATTTTAGGTTTTTGAAGTGGCCTTCTGTCCTAAATACAACCAGTTAAGTACCATGATGTACATTGGTCTTTCTCTTTGATTAAAATGTCATTAAATATTCAAAAGCCTAATAAGCTTTATTTTAAATTTAATCTGCAACTTCAAGTAATATTAACTCTGTTTTTTTTTTAAGAGATTTTTTTTTTTAATTTTTATTTCATAATCCTTACTTGTTTTAAATTTTTTATATTCAGACTTTTAGCAAACTGGCTTATACCTGTCTAAACTAGTGATGAAAAGGTTTTTGTGAATAAAGTGCTAGTTTTCATAGCTCTCAAGTGATAGTCCTTCATTAACAATTCAAAGAGTTAAAAATTTAATTAGGTTTCAGTAATGTAAGTGCATGTATTGTACAAAGGCATAGACAGGGAATAATTAACAAGGACTGTAACTATTTTCAAATGATTCAGCTTGGCATATATTTTTTATTTCTTCACTTTTGTATTATATTCTCAAGATTTTGTTTGAAATTTCTCTTCTTATTTGATTTGATTTTATGTATTTCTTCCTGGACTTTTACAAAACCTTCGAGGTACTGAGAGAGCTAATTTTGACATTTATCCACTCTCTCAATAGAAAAGGTTTTATTCTATGACTTCCTGAGCTGGTACCCCCTGAAAAAGTCGGCTTCGGTGGCCATATTTTTATTTTATTTTCATTGTTTTTTTCTTTATTGCTTCAATTGGCATATACGAAAGGATTCTCATGGTGCAGGGAAAATCTGATATTGCCAGGGAATTTTATTTTGACTCTAAAAAGCAGGGAAAGTTTGGAAAATTCCTACACTATACCTGGAAAATAACCAATCTTAGAATCAGTAACAGTGATTGAGATTAGAGTTAAATATTTTTAACATCTATTTTAGTCGTAAAAATTCTACTTTTAATGAAACTTTTCCATGTTTCCATCCTCATTCAATGATATTTTTTAACTCGCGAAAGTTAATATCTGATATACCAAGTTAAAAAAAAATCAAAGTTCTCTGATGAAAAATTGCCTGATAAAATATGGTCTTGATTTACATTGAAGTATTCTTGGAATACCTGAAAAAGGACAGGAATTTTTTTTTTTTTTTTTTTTAATTAGATGGGAACCCTGTACAAGTTTCTGAATCGGGGCTGATTGTGCTCCGGAAAAAATCTGGATTTCCGAAATTTTCGCTAACAGTGATCCGGAAGTTTCCGGAGATAGAAGGTCCAGACGTTTCAAAAAATCATTTATCACAGAAGATTCCAAAATCAAATTTTCAAAGGTGGAACTTAAAATCACATTTTATTTGTTTGTAAGACAGAGCCAGAGAGATACTTTATAAGCTTATATTCATGATTAATATCCATTTTTTATCAGTAAATAGTTGTTATAATCATAAACTCGAGAAAGAAAGGCATATTTGTAAATTTTAATTACTTCTCCAGGTCATCATAGGTATGTGTAAAATTGTAAATATATTTTAAGTAAACTAAGAAATATTGAGAAAAAGGAAAAAGACCTTGTTTAAATTTTTTTCTAATTTTTCAATTTAAACTTTTTTTAACTAAAGAAATTTTCCGGAATTTTGACTTGGGCTCACAATCACCCCTGCTGAATACAAGTCTATATTTAAAATAGTTTTCTCTCTTTTCATTTTCTAATGTACTGTATATCCCAATGTATCTATCCCTTATTTTTAATGAATAGATAGCAAATTTCTGGTATGTCGTGTGTATAAGTTGACCACTGAAGAAATCAAATATGAAAATGTTATATTGTTTTATATTTTCTGAAATACCCTTTAATAAATTATATTCGCTTTTCTTATTCTCAATCTTTCTAAGTGTTATTTAAATTATTGTTTCTAAAAACACCTTTTTTATGTAAAGAAAGCATGAAGAGTGAAATTGAAAACAAGCTATATATAACATATTAAAAATAGCTTTTGAAAGGGATAAATTTATAAAATTAGTCATTAATTTCATTGTTTATAATGCATCAATATTTCACAATCAATGAATGTCAGACCTCATTATCCATGTACAAGTTAACCCCCAGATACTCGTAAAATTTTAAAAAGTTTAAATCGTGATATATGGTAATAGGTTTTCGAAAACTCTCAAATGTGATAGCTTTTATATTAAGGGTATACTTTTATATAATTTTTTTTTTTAATGTATATTACTCTTGATTTTTAAATTATATGTGTTACTTATGTGTCTAATATTACACCAGATTTTTTAAAAATTGCATTAAAGTCATTCAAAAAGTAATTGTTCTGTTTTCTTTTTTTTTTGTATTCTCTCATTTCATTAAATTTTTGGTGGCCGAGCGGTCAGCGTGCCTGACTGTGAAGCCACTGGTTGCGGGTTCGAATCCCGCTTAGGGCATGGATGTTTCTCTCTGTGTGTGTTCTCTATTGTGTGATGTGTGAATGTGGCCCACCCTATAAACGGGTATGTGGCGTGGGTAATGTTGCTCGCCTCCGTGACTTAGGTTCACAGGTGCCCACTGGGTAACGTTAAATGAGTAACAACTCCGGCATCTTCCTAGGCGAAGAACGAAAGTTCAGTGCCTGCCGTTAGAAAAAAAAAAAAAAATTTCATTAAATTGTTTTAAGTTTTTTTTTCATCTTTTACTTCATAGTTAATTTTTGACATAAAATTTTGATATTTCATTTTGTATAAAATGTCACTTAAAATAAGTTCTTCTGTCTTCAACAAAATTATTTGAATAACTCTGGGAAAGCTTAACATTCCTCTTGCACATACTGGGTGTTCCATAATCAACCACCCTTAATATATATTTTTATATTTCTTGTTAAAGGTTGAAGTTTATAGACATTTGGAGTCAAATTAATATTTGTGGGAGGAAAAAAACACTATGTAAAGCAGGACTAAAAAGTCCAAACACCACTTTGACAAAAGACCCAATTTTATCACACAATCATTTAACTCTTCTGTTTCCTCAGGCAATCAAAAAAGCTTTCAGTCTGCTCTGGCATTTTTTTTCTCATTGCTTAAATATTTAACTTCTAGTGTGTCAACTTTTTTTCTACTTCCTTTTCATAAATATATTAACATGTTTGGAGAAAACATACTAAATGTACTCTGGGTGCAAAATTTGAGATTTTTTTCTAATTTGAAATTACTAAGATTATTACATTTAATGTATCTTATTTCTTCTAAAATTATAGTGGGTATATTAAGGGTTCAATGTGCTTTTATGACTGGTGCAATAATGTATTCCATATCCTTTTGAAAAATGTAAAAAGCTACCCTCTTCTTCCTTCTAAATCTTAAAGATTTATAATCTGGAAAGTAATATTTTTTAAAAATTGAAACACTTATTTTGATTAAATAACATTTTTAAATCAATGATTATGAGCAATGTTACATCTTTTATTACTCATCAATGTCCTTAAAAATCTCTAGCCATGTAAAGAGAAAAACATGAACTATGTATTTGAGGAAAGATGAAGTGCAGAATTCAATATCAAAAACATATGAAGCTATAACCTGCAGAAACATTAATTCTACGTCAAAGGGAGAATATTCCTTTAAGAGAGCCAGGGGTCGTAAGATTCTTAGGCAGTTAAGCACGTCGAGAGGAGTTGGTCATACTTTTTCAATTCCCAATATTAGTTCACACTCTCTCTATATCGTGTTCAAAATTTCAATCATTAATAAAATACTCTTTATTCATCCACTCAAGTTCAAATACATTTTTTTAAACTTGTCGTGGATGACACTTGGTGTTTAAATCATGAATTAATATTTGAAAAAACTGTATAATTTCAGTTTTATATGGGAAAAAAATTTTTATTTAAGATATTTAGCGGGATATAAATTTAGGAATAAATACCGCCATGCCGAATACACGACTCAGTCATAAATTAGAAATAAGATAATAGAAAGCAAATAAATAGGGGCAATCGTAAATAGTCGAACACCATACGTAGAATGGAAATTCGCTATCTATTTTGCCACTTATTGTTGCAATTCTGTCATATGTATATATATATTAATTGTAATTATTTAATAAAAAATAACTAAAATAAAAATTTTCTTTGTTGATTTAAGTAGGAATAGATTTTAAAAAGAAGAAATTATATTGTTATAAAAAGAATATTACCATTCATGCAAAACTAGACTAAAATAAATCGGTACTCATTCAACGAGCAAAGGAGTTTTTACTACACTTTCCCATAGTAGCAAAAATAAGCAATTAATGATATCTTGATTATTTTTTACCTTAAATTGAGTTAATATTTAATACTTTCTGTATCTCTTTCAAAAGATTTTTTTTAATTATAAAGACCTGGACTTCAGTGAGGTCGTTAGGCTACTAAAGCGGAGAAGCCTTATATTCCTCTGCAGAAGATAAAAATTGTGATGATGTGTCTTCAGATCATCCTCGTGGATGTTTTCTAGGCCGTGGCCAATAGCCCACTGTGCAGCTCTAGTGGGATATGAATGAACTACTACCATCGTCTGAAGGGGACCCTTAAATTGGATATATTTTTCGAAAGATGCTCCCTACACACTTACATTTTAAAGTATAAATTATGTTGCCAATTCATCTTAATTAAGATGTCCTTGTGAATTTTTTTAAACACTTTTATTTAAAGGATTTTTCCTATGTATCCCAATATTTTCCTTGTTCACATAAGTGTGATTACAAAATGGAAACAAATTTTTCTTCTATCAAATATGATTTAAATTGAAAAAGTGCAAATTTTTCATTTTTTCAAAGGTGAAATTTTAACTAAGTTTTAGTGTTGTGCAATACGTAAAAACAATTTCAGATGTGATGATGTGTAAAATATTTTATGCTTTTTCAATACTTTTAAAGAGTGAAAATGCTTTGTATTTTCAATTTTAATTGAAGATAATCTAATCTCATCTAAATATATCATTTATTTCACATTACAATTAAAATAGGTTGCCTTTGTAAAATTAATTTTAAATTCCTTCAATATTCACAAATATGTTACATTCAATTCTTAACATATGAATTAGCAGTCTATTATAAACTTTCTTTAAGTAATCAACCATATTGAGCCGATATTTTTGACCACTTCTTGACTGTTTTGACTCCAGATTTTGTCCAATGAACTGCAGATTTAGCCTTTAGTTTTCCTCCTTTGATTTTGAAAGGCAGACCAAGTGGACCAAGAATGACCCCAACCAACTTCAGAGGCTTCCCCACAACTCCAGCTGCCGTGCCACTTACGCCTTTTTTAACAGCACCAACGGCATAGGCTTTATTTTTCAAATCTCTTAGAGCTTCTGTTGTTTGTAAGCAAAGCAAGTCCAAAAGTATCAGATAAATCATCATAGATACCATTAAGTTTTTCATGTTACCCTGAAAGAAAGGGTTGATACTAGAGAAACATGTATTTCATCTGACCCTAGCACAGATTAACTATATAATTTAGTTTTTTACTTTTGTTGTTTAGATCGGATTAAACCAGTAAACTTTAATTGCATTCTGTATGCATTCAACACTGCACAAATATGTAATGATGCTACAGTTGCACGCAAACTAAAACCATGTTTTTATTTATTGCTTACCAAAGTTCGCCCCTGTCTCAGCAAGCGTGTGGTTTTCCAGGAAATATTTGTGAATTGATACACAGGACAAATAACACATTTTTCATCTAAATTTTCACAACAAATAACGTTAAAATCTCAAGCAGAAAATTAAAATTTGTTCTTGTAAAACGTATTATCTTAAAGATATAAGTGGATGAAGGGTAATTTTTTACAAGAAAAAATTGCTTTATTGTTTAAAAGGGAATTATCATTCTTAAAAACTATAAATTGGTTCTGTTTTTATGAACATGACAGTATCACACTGGAAGTTTGATTCAATCAGCATTTGTAGTGCTATGAAAATTTTTAAAGTATCTTGTTTCAAGTCCTTCATCCACTTGCTCCTTAAACGTTATATAGAAGCACCTATTCGTTTTTTTTTAATGACCTTGTTTAAATTGGTACTTGGTTGTTAAGAAAATTATTTCAATATATTTGTTTAGCTTTATTTTTACTTCAGTGTCAACCAGATTTTGTAATCTTGTGATGGCCAACACTAAACATTAAATTTTTCAAGAAACAGTTTCAGTATTTTATTCAAGTCAAACATTAGTATAACGTGGTTAACATTTCATAAGATATTAGACCATAAAAACAGCTGTAGTATCGAATTGGCTGAAAGAAAGCCTTTCACATAAAGTTTTTATGTGTTTAATTTTAACCTGAATTCTCGAACACCAACAGGAAACGTAAAAGCCGAACTTGAAACAATTCTAAAACTAAGTTCTTTAAAGTTAAACGGTCTCAAAACTGTTGAGCAGCTGAAGTTATTTATCCATATCGCATAGAATCTCTGGACCATTTTTTGACCGTCAACACTCCAGCTTTAGTTTTTTCCAACACGGATTTCGTCTTGAGTGCACCTCCAACGACTTTTTTAGGAATTCCAAATGGACCGAGAAGCATTCCTAAAACTTTGAGAGGTACTCCAATTTTTCCTGCTATCGTTCCTTTAACTCCTTTTACAACGGCACCAATGGCGTAGGCTTTTTTCTTCTTATCTTTGAGTTTAGGTTTGAGTCTTTTTAATATCTTAATAGAGTGTCCCAAAATGAGAGCTTCCAGAGTTTGACAGTTGAACTCGTCAATTAGTAGCAGATAAATCATCATAAATAGTAATAGGTTTTTCATATTTCCTGAAGGGAAAGAGGATTCAAATGAATAAAAGAGTAGTTTGTGCTTCGAAAATTAAGAAATTCAAATAGGTATAAAGAAACAAAGACCTTTCATAAAGTTAGTTAAGTTTATTTTTTTAACATTTGTTGGAGATTTGAGACAGTATTTTACCACTTTCTTTTAATTATGAAAAAACAATGCAAAAGCACGAAAAATAACTTCGTTGGACCAGTATTCTGAAGTAAAACTTATGACCAGTAGCCTTAAAAACCTAATATTCAATGTGTCCTTTTTGCCTAGCTGAATTTTTTCGTTGGGCATTCACATTTTAATTTGTCGTTATCCGGTGTGCGTAGCGTTTTTGAAAAATGCTTAAATGTGCTTATTTTTGATTTTAGTTTTTTAAAAGCCCTTAAAGGTGCTTTTTTCATTGGATATTTTTAAAAAGTGCATAATTTTCCCTTTTTCAAAATTAGATTTTTCTTTTACTATGTTGATTTTAGCTTCGAATTATGCAAAAAGACACAGTTCACATTATTCTTGTCAACGTTTTCATAATTCAACCCCAATCTATTTCGGAGTATTGTCAGTCCGTAGCGTATGAAAACGCCATTCGTTTTACACGATTCAAATTTTCATGATTTTTGACAATTGTCAAAAACAATGCCAAAAGTTTTTTTCTTTCGACATGACGGTTAAAACAAGATAAAACCGTCAATTGTCAAAAACTTTCCAACCCTGCCTAATTATATTTTTTTTAAATGTGCTTAAAAATATTTTTTGAGGGCTTGAAAAGTGCTTAAAGGGTGCTTATTTTTTGTTGAATAATTTAGCTACACTCCCTTTTATCAACTTTCATGTTTTATACCATTTTTTTTTAATTTTCAGCCTCAGAATATGCTTATGACAAAAGAATTAGTGAAATCAGAAGACCCTCAAAGCTTAAAATTCTAAATGCATCAAAATGATTTGAAAATTAAACTCTGGCCTTTTATTTATCTTACGTTTTACTTGTAGTTCAGTTTAAGTAGAAAAAATTCGCATTTTACTTACATTTTTGCAAACTTTAAGCGAAACGTGTCGATATATGACAATGGTACTGCAACTTGATTTAAGACTTAGGATATCCAAACTACTTAAGTAATTATAATTCCCTCAAAATTTTAGGATATCCCTCAAAATATGACTGAGTAGTTTGCCAGTTTTGTGGGAAAAAATTTATGATTGAGATGCACCTTTTTTAAAAGTATTAAAGAATTTTCAAAAGTTTAATATATTTTGAACAAATATTGGTTCACACTTAAACGGTCATCTATCTAAACTAACATATTTTAGTTCAAAGTATTTCATTATAATGATTGAATATTTAGGAACGAAAGCTTAATAACTTTTTTCTACCATCAAATTTCTTTTAACAAAACACATTAAGTATATTTTAAAGTATGAACTGCTAACTAAATATTGAAGGACACAAGATTTGTTATTTTTCATTATAACATTTTAAAAATTGAGCATAAAAAAATAATTTTCATTTTTTTACTTTAGATTAGCCTCTCTTTGGTGATACACGATTTCAAGTTGGAGCATACCAAGTAATTATTAAAAATGCATTTAAAAAAATTGAGGGACAAAAGCATTTAATAAATAGTATAATTAAAATAAGACATATATCGAAACAACGTGTTTTGAAACTATAAGTAGGAGAATTTTTAACAAAACAAAGTCTTAAGTTCTTTTTCTTACGCATCTGCGCGAATAAATTTTTAGTTAAATAACAAATTAGAATTAATCTATGTTACGGTAAAAACCTGAAGTCCGATAAATCCTAAGTTTAACCGGTAAAAATCTAGCTTCTACCAAAGTGACTTGATAAAAGTCCAAAGTATGCTTTAATAACTCCATTTCGGCCTTTTACCCATCTTTTATGGGCCGGGTCCTAGTCTTATCTCTGTCTTGTCTTCGAATTAAAATTTTTTAGGAATTAGGAAGGCATATTTGAATTGATTTTTATGTACAATTCATTTCTTTGCAACAAGTTTAGTATCCGAAAATAAACCTATAACGAAATAAAAACGTACAAATAACTAGGACAAAGGTTCCTGAAAAATTATAAAATATCTAACTTAATTGGGTTTACTTTTTTCCCCCTTTTTTACATCAAGAACAAATATATTTAAGCGGTTCTGACAATTCAGTTATGGAAAATCAATCAACTTGAATCTGTAGATCCCGTTATCTCAAAGCTACGTTCTTAAAATATGGAACAAATGTAACTAAAAATTCGTGTTCACAACTTTCCATTCGATTTCTTTTTTTTTTTAATCCAATATTTAAAAATGAACAAGTTTCAGAGCCAAATATCTTTTATATTTATTTATCAGAGATTAAAATTTATAAAAATTAATGCTCTTAACTTTAAGCGATCGTCCTTTAGTTCAAAATAAGTATTTCTAAAATAGATTTAAATAATTTGAAATCAAATAGAAAATTCTGAAGAAAAATTAAGAATCGTTCGAGTTAATTGACGATTTTTTTGAAATGCCACAGATTCAAATTATAATTGAGTTATTAAATTATTCACTTCTATTTCTACAGAATATTTTTAAGAGCCTAAATTTTTCAAAAATGCAGTTAAAAACATCAATACCTCTTATTAAGCAGGGCATACTATGACTAGTTGAAAGTATATGACACTTTCTAACATTTCTTCTACAGATTTTATAATCGTCGTTGAGGAGTCCACCCAATTTGTTGGGTCTAGGACTACTAATGATCAACCCCGATTGTAGTTTCGACAACAAAAAGGATTTGAGCATTTAAAGTTCCCTTTTTTTTTCCTGGTACATTTTTTGTCAATATTTAAACACAAATTTGGAGATAAACCTTTATTTTTCCAATTAGGGACGAACTCTAAGTTCATTCCTGTGAAAATCCGAACTTCAATATCTTCAAATGATAATTTCTATAAAATTTAAAAAGAAGTTTCTTGTTCACAAATGTCAAATAAGTCTTTGAATTTCGTCATCTCTTCCAAAAATTAATTTCTATTACTCGAGAAAAGCTTGTTGCGAAGATTTTATTCTTCAAAAAATAAAGTTCTCTTGCATTTAGGTATAAAATCATTTAAAATCTCATTAACGTTTTATTTCCAACTATTTATACTTTAATTTTGACTTCTTTTTTAAGCTCTGACTACTTCTATTACATTTTTTTCCATTATTCCTATTAAGAGAGTTCAGCAATTGATCAACCGAGCATTAATTCAGGTTGACATTTTATTTGCTAACAGCAATATAAAAGTAAAAATTCAAAATTTACTTTTATAACATTGTCCTTACAGTCAGATACGCATTTATTGCAATAAATTTGTAATTATTTTTACGTTTTTTTTTATACATGAAAGTTTTGCTAAGTGAAATAATGTAACAATCCTAAAGAATATATAACTTAGAAGGCAAATGTTTGTCGCCCGCAACATGTTGATTCTTTTTAATCAGTTGCAACCAGGATTGGGATTTTGACGTCAAAAATTGCTTTTTGAGAAGACAGATAAAAACTGTCTAAAACCTATAGTTTGTCTACGCATACGCCAAAATAATTTTTTTTAAAAAAACGGTAAATAACTACAAAGTAAATTTTGCAAATATTTGACTATTTTTGTTCGCTTTTTAAATGGTATAGTATGACATAAGTATTATAATGTAGTGAATTATACAAGTCTACGAACTATTTAGAAATAGCGGTAGATAAAAATCTATATTGAATTTACTAAACCAAGAATCACAATTGATAAACTACCACTTTAAAATATATATTTGCTGTCCGGAGCAAGTTTGCATCTCTGCTAATGTACTGCACTGACTAATGTATTTACCGCAGTTTTAGTTTCAAAAGCAGAAGATGACTGAAACTTTTCCATTAAAAATAAAATTGTGATTTATTGTTTTTTTCTTTAAATCATTGTTTTAATTAGTAACTTCTCTGAAGTTTGCAATAGAAATGAGAACTACGCAAAAAATTATTTAGCTTTAATAAATGTCCTCCCTTTCTATCAGAAAAAATTAAATTGCAATAATTTTTAAATATCCATTCAGTTCCCATAGTATGATCATTTAAGGAAGAGTTCGGTTTCATAGACAGCTTTCAAAACTTTGGTAGTAATTTGTTACAAATCACTTCTTACAAATCTTCTCAGTTAACACTGAACTAATACAAAAGTGAATGCTTTTTAACATTAGAACTTAGAGTTTAATAGGAAAGCTAATTTTAATAACTAACTTAAAGTTTTAATATTGTTTTAAAAAAATTCAAGCTGCAATTATATAAAGTTTAGAATATTTGTAAAAATATCAGCAGTAGAAGTCGAAGATTGAAACAAAAACATTATCAAAATCTTAAAAAGCTTTATAGAAAAAAGTTCTAATATTAAATAATGATGAAAGGATAAGATTCCGTTCTGTTTTATTCCACAACCAAATTGATTTTTTTTTCAAACAATTACCTATTACTGGAATTGACTTGGATATATAAGTATAAAAACTGAAATCCAGAAAAAGTGAAAAGCAAATATTAGGCTAAACTTAAATACACCAAGTTGAGCTATTTGGCTTTATAGCTATCTATTGTGATTAAAGCAAGTTTTGAAATAAATGAAATTGATGAGCATTTAAGGGGAGGGGGAATTTAATAAAACTCCAACAAATTCTGCAGCATAATAACCAATTTTAATTGTTACTTTAAATAATCCAGTTCGTTACATTTTAAAATAAATAATTTCTTTCATATTCAAGTCGATCTCCTTAAAGTAATTGCAAAGAAAAATGGTTTCGCTATGCAAATATAAAAATTTAAGATAACATTCTTACCATTTATCAAACTCTAAAAACTCTTCAAATTTGAAACCTTACCAACACTCAGTGCATTAAACGAAAGTGGCTATAATTAAAAAGAATTAGATTGGATTTTTGAATACGCTTTTCAATGACTCTTTCTGTCATGAGGAGAACGCTCGAAATGCAATTTTTAGGTTAAAGGGCCTCCGTGGTGGAAGGGTATATCAATCCACCAAACTCTTTGAAGCAAGAAGGTAACGGGTTCGAATATTACCGTAACCTTTTGTGTATCTTTGTGCTGTTCTTCTCTAACGTGTTCTTTCTGTTCTTCAATTTGACAAAAATTTGTTAGCCATTTTTTGTATTGAGCACACAAGCCTTCATTTATATAAGTGAATAATAAAATAAATCAGTTAAGGTATAGCTGAGAAAATAATGTCGCAGGTTTGTGCCACGTAGCACCTCAATAGGCTTTGATGCTTGCACATGAGGCTTCTAAGAACAGTAAAAGCAGCAGGTGTGTTCCCCGATGCCACTACAGAACTTTAGCTCTTCAATACGCTTTAATGCTTACACATGAGGTTTCAAAACTGATAAAACGGAAAGAAGGGGGGGGGGAATAGCAGACATTTAAAATCAAAGTTTGACCCAAAAAGCACATCATGTATATCTGGTTGTTGTTCATTTACGTGCCACTAGAGCTGCACAATGGGCTATTGGCGACGGTCTGGGAAACATCCCTGAGGATGATCCGAAGACATGCCAACACAATTTTTATCCTCTGCGGAGGGATTGGCACCCCCGCTTCGGTAGCTCGACGACCTGCACGCGAAGTCGAGCACTTTACGGTAGAACAGTTTAACGAGGACCAATACCGCACACCCTCGGTCCCTACGCAGGCTGATCCAAGTGGTCACCCACCCGCACACTGATCGCAGCCAGTGATGCTTGACTTAAGACACGGTGATCTGCTGAGAACCGTGTCTTAACGATCAGTCCACTGCGGGACCATATATATCTGGAATTGTTATATTATAAACTATTTTTCAGCGGGCAAAACCTGTTACTCAGCGTTGGCGAGCATACGGTCCTTAAGATTATTTTGAATGATTTTTTTTAAAGGTTTGAAAGTTAAAACCTTTGTTAGAATATTTTCAGAAAATGATTTAAATAAAAGTTTGTTAATGTAAACACAGTGCTTTGAAAAACTTGATTTAGATTAAATTAGATTTTGATTTAAAATATGGAAAATTTGATTTAGATTGATGTCATAAGAATCTCATCTGTATTTGTGCAAAACCACAATAAAGATGATCAAACGTCTCCTCAAAAAGCAGTTATAATATGTTACAATTTCTTTTTAGAAATGGCCAAAATAAAAACAAAATTTATTTATATAATGGGTCACAATGAAAAAATTCGTTATGTTCAAATTAATTTTGAATCGAAATGAGGCAGAAATTGTGATTTACTTAATGTGATTAAATGAAGAACTAAACTATTTAAATTCTGTTTGCTGACTAACTTTAACATATCATTTGTGTCCCAGTTCAACCGTAATTCTTGTCATCAACGAACTGTAATAGAAAGACAGGCGTAAGCTCGTGCTCCAAATCACTGATGAAGAAGCGTAGAGCTTTTGCAAGCAACTAGACATACAACAGCAAAAACAAATATATTTTGCAAACAATAAAATTTCACTATTTGATAAAGCATACAAACAACGCTGCCTTTGCGCCCGCTTCTGCATGTGTGTGTCTTTAGTATTATTACGGGTCAACGTTGGAAAGATAATTTTGAGTAACCCTGTATCTTGGCATGGAAGACAAATGCTTATAATAAAATAATTTCCTTACCAATTTTAATTTTTGGTCCGATTCAAAGCATAAATAATTTAGTTTAAAACCTAATAGCCAAATGTATTGGTAAAATAAAATTTAATCCTGGTTGGTTGGTTCTAATGCCACTTGCCACACGGGCAAGCCTGCTAGGTGAAACCGAGCAAATTTAAGGCAGAGTGTGCGATTCTTGTTTTTCAGTGGCGCCATCTATGGCCAAGAATTCGACTTCGCCACACCATACGTCACACCTGTTTATAAGGCGAACCCATTCATACATCCAGTCATTCATACACAGATCGTAATTTTGACCTGAATCAGAGAACGATCGATCTCCAATCCAGTACCCCCAGAGGTATTGATTTGTTATGGGAACATGGAGGACTTTGCGACTCGACAGAATTTTAACGTGCATCAGTCACCAACTACACGGGGAGTCTTCGGCCGGCGGGGTTCGACCCGACGAACTCTCGGATATGGGCCCAGCGCCCTACCGACCAGGCTCTCCTGGCCCTAATTTAATCCTATCAAATAAGGCCATAGGAGTAAAAGGATTCAATTTGTGTTGAAAGGGCTGCCAAACTGAATTAGTCTAGGGCGCAAAAAATGTCTAAAACTGTAATAGCTGTTTAATGTAAGTTATTTTTAAATATTTTTTTATCTACATTTGCAAAGAAAAAAAAAGTTCGTCGTGTAACCTGGTCAAATTTCCCCACTTCTCTTCTACGTTGGGAGTGATCGAAAGAAGGCGATAATACGTTTCAGCTCATGATGCTATATGTATGTTCATATGTTGTTGTTTTTTTGCGATAAGTTTTATTTTCAAAGGGTGTGTATATGTGTGAATATAAACCTAAACGCTCCTCACAAAACCAATTTCAGATTTGAAATTCCCACACAATAAGGTAAGAACAAGTACTTTTATAAGTAAAACAAGAACTTTGTTCCCCGGTATTGTTACTCTTAACAAATCACGTATTTAATTCACGAGATAATTTCGAAAAATCTCATATCAGTTTAATTAGTTTGTGAAATTCAATTCTATATAGTTTAAAAAGAAAAATTAACGCAACAAATGCCTTTCTTAGAAGGAAGTTAGGTTACTTATTGCTCGTATTTTAACTTTTTTGATAAGAAAGTGGCATTTTGTTCTTTTGCCAGGGAGTGGTATAATCCCCTTCTGAAAGCTTAACGTAGCACTTATAAGATTTTATATGTGGGTCGTAAAAAAATCGGCAATTTGAAAAGGGGCTTCGAACAGAAAAAGTGTAAGGAACCTTTGCTCTATCAACGTTAATATCGTTAACATTAATATCACGACAGTCGCTTATTTATATTGCACTTTAAACATTCTAATAACATTTCATTATATTTAACCTTATTTTTTTTATGTTTTTCCATGATAATTAAATAAATATTTTTTATTCTGAAAAGAAAAATAAATGACAAAGGTTAATGACATTTAAAACAGCTGACTTCCCCTTGAATCAGTTGCAACTTCAAATACTAATTGTATTCAACTAGTTACTAGTTATAAACCTTTCTCCAAGGTAATAAATAATCACTCCTTATTTCCATAAGCATCCAAGCTATTGCCATAAAAAAATACCAAATATTGCAATTTACTTTTTTCGGCATAATTGAAATATTTTTAAAAATTGGCCTCTACGAAACGCTTAAAGGCTTGGTTAGCCTTGTGGAATTCGTGAAATTAATTATATTTAGTGATCATGATATTTTGCAAGAATTAAGAATTATTTGATGATCATTGAACTTAACTCGAGGTTGACGAAAAATTAGAAGAAAACATATCCATCTTGAAAGTGTAAAAGTTTATTCATCTTTACAATTTTCCTGCGAACTCAAAGAAGGACAACAGCGAGAAAAATCTCTAAGGTCGATTTGAATGGTGACATTACCATATCACTTTGAAGTTATAAACAGTGACTGACCTTGAATTATAAAGCACAGACCAGGTGACACACCGAGAAAGGAATCGTTTTCTGCCTCGTGACGTTAAAATAAAAATTAAGAAAAAAGAAATGGCAACCCACTGCTTTTTTCCTTCTTCCTTTTTTTAATTTCTAATACTTCATAGAAACTCCAGAAAGGAATTTTAACTTCTGTTTTTTTTTTCTCTTGTGCTCTAATGGTAGTATCATCTATTGGAAGAAATGCACTAAAAGTACTTCTATGAATAATAATGAAAATGACCTTAGAATGATAATGAAGTAACGTGGTTTTCGTAAATGGAATTCTCAATTGGCAAGGAAATAGAGGGCAGTAGAATAATCAACGTGACAAAATTTGCACGCTCTCTCAAATTTGGCAGGAATTTTAAATTAAGAATGCAAGTGCTTAAGCCTTTCCGGAAAAATATACCATTTTTTCTAATGGGCCAGATTCATATATGTTGCAGTTAAAAAAAATGTTTTTACAGATTTTTACTTAAAAGTTTTAAAAATTTTATTTAAAATGAATATAATTTATTTGTTTTTATTAATTAGAAATTCTATCAAAATTTCCTTAACAATAGAATTAAGCCTATTTGCGTAATCAATAGTATGGTACAAGGATCGATATGGGTAAATATTGAACGGGTACGATTCGAATTAGAAATTTAAATTAATATAATTGCGTTATTTCAATTTGCATCTGTCATGCTCGAAATATTTCAAACGATTGTTTGCATTGAAAATGCGAACATTTTCGCAACATGCAACCAATGAATGTAATGAAAAATATTGAACTTCTTAAAAATGTTTTTTTTTTTCTTCTTTTTTTTACCCTCAATGTACCATTTTCTTTGTTACCTATTTCTTAAAATTATGTTTCTGAAAATTACAGCACAAATATTTTAAAAGATTATTAATGTAGTTTATAGTGCTTTTAGATTTTTTAAAATGCCGATTAATAAAAAGTGCTTTTTATATTTATTATTTTTTTTTAAAGATTTTAAACAAGTAACGCAAAAGAATAAGTATATGGGTGATTCTTTGGAAACATGAAAATTCGGAACAAAAAATTTCTTCAAATTTAAAGACTTCTAAGTAATCTAATTTTTTTTGTATATTTATTTAGTTACATTTACTAATATCTTACAGATAGCAGTGTAGTTTATTGACATTTGCTCAAGCAAAAAAATAAAATAGAAATTCACCAAATTTTGAATGCCAGGAAAATGACGCATTAGCTTAGAAGTTAAAAAAATTTTTTTTGCTTAATAGAAAGTAACTCAACTTAAGCCTTTGCGTTAGATGGACCATGAATTGGCTAAATTAATTCTTTTATCCACTGTAGAAAGAATCAAAAAAATTTTTTTTGCTGATATGTACAGAATAAAATTGTGTATAATAATCAATCATTAAATAAATAAATAACTTTAATTAGATACAAGCATATTACAATTTTATATAAACTAGGTATTAGGTTAATATTTGCTTTCCCTCTTTACATTATACTGTTTAAAAAAATTTCTGGTAACGTTTACTTTCCGAAGATAACAACAGGATTTCTTGAAATGACTCTGGTAAACCTATATAGTGTATGTTATTAATGATTTCAAGAAGACAGGAAAATGACAACATAAAAACCTACTCAACTTGTAAAATTTTTTGAAATAGATTTTGACGCAGAAAAATGGTTCTTTACTCTTGCAATAAGACATGTTCTGATAGGAGGGTATTCTAATCAATCTCTTAACCTAAAATATTGATTGCTGGTGCTATCTATTTTGGTTATTAATTACTTAAAAAAAGTGGCCAGGAAAATGGCTGATTTTCATGTGACAAACAAATTATTAACAAAGAAGCTTATTTTGAACAAAGTTTTCGGAAATAGTACCCTCTGCATACATTCCAGAAATGCTTACAACGGTTGAGATAAAAATTTAGATATTGAAAAATGTATGGGAGGGTTTGAAGCTAGTTATTATTGGAAATATTGTTTGTGACACATCAGGAAAATGACATTTTGAAAATAAATTAAATTTTTTAGCTATACAAAACAGCCAATGCTAGTGCAAAGTCATTTCAAAATGCTAACAGTAATGCTGTTTATTATAAAAAAAATTTAAGAAGTTCTTTTAGTAGTATAGTATTAGATCTTGGAGCGAAAGACTGTCAATTGTCTTATTTCGTGAGAGTCACCCATATATCAATAAATATTATTCAAACTGACAAATTACAAAAGTTGAACGAGATACGTTAAATAATTTTTAGGCTTTTTTTTAAAATTTATTCTTTAGAAACTTTTTGATAAATTTCTCTCAGATTTTTTTGATTGAAATTATATAGAGGAAGATGGAATAAAATTTTCACATTTTACAATGCAACATTTTTCAACCCATAATGGATAAAGTAATTAAAAAAAATATTATAGAGTTTCTTCATTGTGTTCAAAAATTTTCCGATTTGTTTAAAATGTTCCCAAAAATACACGAAAAGTGAAATCCTCAAGGGACCAAACTTTCAACAGCTCTCTATAATATAAGCTGAAATTGTTTATGAATAAATTGAAGGTAAATGTTTTCATTCGTTTCTGGTTTAACTCCTTTTACTACCTTGAATTACATTTTTCAGATTTCTAAGATGATTTATTGCGGAATGATAAACATCAAGTTGAAAAATAAGAGAAAGTAATAGAATAACAAAAATACGGAAGAAACATTTTCCGTGACATGATTGTACTTAATTTGCTTTACAATCAGTTCTCAATCTGGACCGCAACGCCCTTTGAAATTTAATTATATTTCTTCTATGTGTCTGAATTAATATAAGAAGTAATAGTTTAATCATCTCTAAAATCTGGAGTAATTTTTAAATCATCATATGTTCATGTAGGGTAAATTTTGAAGAGAGGAAGTAAACATAAAAATTAGTATCGTTATTATAACGCGTCTCAGTTTGTATTTGAAAACATTTGTAGGCATTTTTTTTATAATGAAATTAAAGTTTAAATTTATATTTTGCGTTAATCTAAATTTGTTTACCTCTTTTCGTTGTGTTTTTTAAGCTCTGTTTCTTACGTTTTATTATGGGTAATAGTTTACAATTGAGGGGCCATCTTTGATTTAACGATTTGAAAATAAACTAATATATATGAAAATAAACCAAGAGCCAATCACGTAACGGTAAATAAAAGTTGCAGTAACTCGAAGGGAACGTCATTGAAAGCAATGACATCAAAGAATATCACGGCAACCAGAAATGGGGTTTTAGCAAAATCGAAGGAAAATTATCCTCAAAATTAGGATTCCCCATTCTACTTGTTATCGCTGTTTTTCGAAGCTTTGTCGCCAAAAGAAAAAAAAAAAAAAACAAGCCATAGTTTAAGGCTTTACACTTGGAGCAATGTTATGATTTCAAACTATAACCGTAACTTGCCGTATCGGGGCTTAGAACAGACAAATAACTAAAATATTTTAAATGTTATAAGACATTTTTCAAAATTGCCAATTTGGCGATAGTTTTCCACTTAGGTGAAAATTATCAAAATCTCTGCTTTACTCTCAGTTTTTGCAATTTTTTATGAGCCCAGGTAATGCAGCATTGGAGTAAGTTTTTAAATATTAAAAACTTAGACCACTAACTCTTTTCCTTCTCACAAAACTGTGGCTTTTTTCCATATTGACGTTTTGCGCCATTTTCAAAATAAAATTAGACAGCGCTGGCTTTAAGCTCAGATACGGTAAACTTGACCAAACAGTGCATGAGTAACAGTGGCAAGTTCACAGCAGTTATAAAAATAGCATATTATTTTTTTTAAAAAAAACATCATTTCATATTACTGCGGAGCCTTCAAAAAACAGCTTTATATTTTCACTAAACTAAGTAAAAAAATAAAAATCTTTATAATGCAATATATTCCATTTTTAGTTCAAAAAAGAATTCGATTTCCTTTCTAAAAATCGATTCGGCACCGGTATGACAAAGGATTTGGTTTGACATTTATAGATTTATTCTTTGAAATCGATATCTCTTAAAACGCGTCGTAAAACGCTGCGCCTGTCGAACAGCCCATAAAAACATTTGCCTACTTCTAAGACTTGCGTGTTAAAGTATAATCAGTCTTATTTTCTTTCGAGTTATGGATCAATACCATCTTCTTCAAGGTTTTGCATGCATAAATTGTTAGGGATGGTTTGTAAAAAAATGTCCTTCAATTATCTGGGTCACATTAAAAATTCATTTTTTTGCATCGATTCATTTTATCGACGGTATTGTTTGGAAACAATTGAAAAACTTAATCCGCATTTAAGCTTAGATGACTGATGTTGCAACTTTAATTGAAAATAGTGTACCACTGCCTCAAAAATATTAAATACTTTTTTAGTCTAATTACATAACTTAATTTACGGCAGTTCCTGTTCACTTTCTTTTATCTTGCAGTTTTGAGTTGAATCCAAAAGACACTAAAACTTCTATATTAAGTAAAGGGGTTCTTCAAATATTACGTAAAAACGTAAAGGTGGGGAGAGGGATTGTGCTTATTTTTGCTGAAAAGGGAGAAGAAAGGCTATTGCGCAATGTAAGACATTATCCCTTTTTTTCCAATTTCTTTTTAAGATGAGAAAAATTATAGTCAGAGATTAAGTTCAAAGGCAGTTTCAGAAGTCAAGAGTTTAGAGAAAAAACAGTAAGAAAAAACAACAGATTCCTAAAGAATACTATACTTAAAATTTCATAAAATGAATTGTTGTTGTCGTAGGCCATTGAGACAGTTTGGTGCTATTGTTCGAGTTTTCCAGTGGCGCCATCTAGGGCCAAGAATTCGACTTTCACCACACTCATACGTCGCACCCGTTTATAGGGCGAACCCATTCATGCATCCATTCATTCATCCACAGATCGTAATTTTTACCTGAACCAGAGAACGATCAATCTCCAATTCAGTTCTCCCAGAGATATTGATTCGTTATAGGAACATGAAGGACTTTGTGACCTGACAGATTTAATGTTTGAAAGTTTAGAGAAAAAACAGTAGGAAAATACAACAGATTCCTAAAGAATACTATACTTAAAATTTTATAAAATAAATTGTTGTTGTTGTTGTAGTAGGCCATTAAGACAATTTGGTGCTATTGTTCTTGTTTTCCAGTGGCGCCATCTAGGGCCAAGAATTCGACTTTCGCCACACTCATACGTCGCACCCGTTCATAGGGCGGACCCATTCATACATCCATTCATTCATCCACTTGTAGGGGAAGTCCTGGTTTATTTGTATTTCTACCAATTCACATAAACAATGAAAGACTAGAAATTATCTAACTCTAAATATTTATTGAAAAGGACAAAACACATAAAAATAAAACAAGGATAAAAAAAATACAAGAATTTGGAAGAGGGGGTTTTGGGCTCGAATTTAACATCCGTACTTAACGGCGGTTCCTGGCAGACTGTCTTAGTTCACCGCCAGAGGCGCTGCAGTGGGGGGGAAGAGGAGAGCTTGTTACACTCCCCCTCTGGTTCCGATTAAACGTCTCGTTGAGGGACCAGCACTTTTTCGTTTTTGGCTTCTTCTGAGGGTCATCAAGGTTTTTGGGTCAGGATCAGGAGTTTTTGGTCTGCCTCGTTTACGTGAAGGTGCCACCGGCACTGCATTTTCATTAGAACATTTTTTCAATGCAGATACATGATACTGTCCTAACGGTTCATTTGGCTTATCAACGTGGGCCACTTCATACGATGTTGGGGACCTTTGGGTGAGGATGATGTACGGTCCATCTCTCTTTGGCATGAACTTGGCCGACTTTGATTTTGCAGCGTTGCTCTTAGGATGCAAAATAACCCATACTTTATCACCAGGTGCGTACTGTGGTGATTTTTGACGCTTTTGATCTGCGTAGGTCTTTCTCTGATCTTGTTTGGATTCAACTCTATCTCGGATGTCGTTAGAGATATTGGCTAATCTTTTTAGTTAGGGAGTGATCTCGGGCACGAAATTATCGTTGTTGACGATGGCACGAAAATCAATCGTAACGTCATCTATGGTTCTCATTTCTCGTCCAAACATGAGAAATGATGCTGTTTCGCCAGTTGTTTCACACCTTGCACTGTACATGGCGAATCTAATCATAGGAAGTTTTTCAGCCCAGGAAATGTGATCTTGTCCCACAAGGATTGCAAGACGTGGCTTCAGGTCACGATTTTTGCGCTCTACAGGATTCGCCTGTGGGTGATATACTGGGGTGAGGTTCTGATCTATTTTCAAAAGGAAACAAAATTGCTGCATGACAGCAGAGACGAACTAACGGTTCCTTGCTGGCTCAATTTTTTTTTTCAGAAAGTGAATGAACATCCAATTCAATTTGTGGAATATAATGAGGTCATCCTGTACCTCGATTTTCTGAATTTTGATTCAGTATTTCCGTTTTCCCATAATTTTTACCTGAACCAGAGAACGATCAATCTCCAATTCAGTACTCCCAGAGGTATTATCTTGTTATGGGAACATGAAGGACTTTGTGTCCTGGACAGATTTAACGTGCATCAGTCACCATTTACTACGTGTCTTCGACCGGCTGGATTCGAACTCCCGCTCTCAGGAACGTAAGTACAGCATCCTGCCTGTCGGAGCTAATAGAGTCTAGTGGACTGTAACGTTTGGTAATTTTTTATTGAATGAGAAAAGAATGTTAGAAAGCTACGCTTGGCGCGGACATCCCGGCCCCCATTGAAATATTCTGACATTTGAATGTTTCAATAATCATAAAAATAACAATAATAATAGAAATAATAATAAAAATACAAATTTAAGCAATATTAATACAATTATTTTTTTTTTCACATTTTGAATTCAACATATAAATTTAAGTATTGTTAACAATTGGTAATACAGCAATATTTGAAAATTCCATGAGGTGTGCGTACGAAAACCACACGGACATTATCATCCTTACCGGTGATAATTTCAGAAATTCGTCCTATAACCCATTTACATATAGGTAAATTGCTTTCTTTTACCAGAACCATCATACCTGGTTTTACATTTTGTTTTTGAAACAACCATTTTGATCTTTGTTGTAAATGACTGAGATAAGAGTTACACCAATTTTTCCAAATTGTTTGAACAATTTTTTGAGTTTTCTGCCATCGGTTAAGCAAATTTTCTTTAAAATCAATCAAATTTTGCTCAGGAAGTGCATTAATTGCTCTTCCAATTAAAAAATGTCCAGGAGTTAAAATTTCATAATTTTCTGGATCAGATGACATAGGAGAGAGAGGACGGGAATTAAGAATACCTTCTATTTGAATAGTTATAGTTAAAAATTCTTCGATTGTTAATTTCGTAGAACCAATGGTTCTTTTAAGGTGATATTTGAATTGTCCGACTCCTCTCTCCCATAATCCACCAAAATTTGGTGAACGAGGGGGTAGAAATTTCCACAGTACTTGCTCCGATGAAAGGAAACCAGATAAATTATCTTTTTTAGCATTTAAAGACTTTAAGAATTTGCTTATCTCCGCCGAAGCGCCAACAAAATTGGACGCATTGTCACAAGATATAGTACAACTTTTACCTCTGCGGGCAAAAAACCGTTTAAGTGTAGCTATCAAAGCACTAGCTGTTAAGTCAGACAATAATTCAAAATGTACAGCTTTAGTGACCATGCATATGAAAATAGCTACATATACTTTGTTATATAACCCCTTTCTCTGGTTACGATATTTAATCCAAAATGGACCACACAGGTCAAGTCCTGCGTTCGAGAAGGGTGGGCTAGGAATCACCCTCTCAGGAGGGAGATCACCCATTATTTGAGAAGAGACTGTTGGCCTTATTTTAAAACACTGCACACAATCGTGCACAACTTGACGAGCTAATTTTCTGCCACTGATTGGCCAAAAAATTTGTCGTACTGTATTTAATAGTCCTTGAGGACCAACATGCAAATCTCTAAAATGAAAATAAGAAAAAATAATCTTAGAAAGTTTATGACCAGGAGGTAATATTATTTGATGAACAGAATTATAATTCAAATTAGAATTGGTCAACCGACCACCAACTCTAAGCAAACCATCCTGATCTAAAAGGGGATTCAAAAATTTCAATTTACTATTTACAGGAACAGGCTTACCTTTTTTTAAGGCTGAGATATCTGCAACAAAGTACTCACCTTGCACCTGTTTTATAATAACATTTCTGGCTTTATCTAATTCTTTTACATTGAGAGGACCCCTAAATTTATTCACATTTCTACAATTTGAAAGAAACCTAAAAATAAAAGCTAAAATTCTTATTAGTTTCATGTAATTATTTGAAAGATTTAAAAAATCATCAATAAAGTCATTGTTGGTGATTGAAGTCAGTAGCAGAACTGGTTTCAGTTCTTTCTGAAAAGGTTCACAATCAGGAATTAAATCTAGTTCAGGTTCATTGTTTTTAATTATGTTCTCACTCAGGAACACAGGGCCTTTCCACCAAAGTTTATTGGTAGAAAAAACAAAGGCATCTTGACCTCTGGACAAGGCATCTGACGGGTTAAATTCTGATGCAATGTGTTTCCAGAGAAAGTCCTTGGACAGTTCTTGTATCTGTACCACTCGATTGCTGACGAAAGTCTTAAGAAGATGGGGTGAGGTCTTGATCCAAGCTAATGCGATCGTGGAATCGGAGTACAAGATGACTTGATCGAATTTAAATTTTAGAGATGAAATAACTCGATGCACGAGTTGACACAATAGTAAGCAAGCTGAAAGTTCAAGTCTGGGGATACTTATGGTCTTAATAGGAGCCACTCTGCTTTTGCTGCAAATTAGCTGACTGGAAGGCACATTGGAATTGGAAACAGTTTGTATGTAGATGCAGGCGCCGTAGGCCTTTTCACTGGCGTCTGCAAAGCCGTGAAGTCGAATAATCGTTAGTTCCAGGATCATAATGCATCTTGGGATATGCAAAGTTTCTATGTAAGAAAGAGATCGTAAAAATTTGTCCCATTTTTGGTAGACGTGAGGTGGAATCATTTCGTTCCATTCACATTTTAAAAGCCACAATTGCTGCATGAATATTTTTGCACTGCAGATAACAGGACCAAGTAGGCCCAATGGATCGAAGATTTTGGCAATTTGGCTTAGCACTTCACGCTTAGTGTAATTCGAGCTTAAAACCGTTGTGACATTGAAGTGAAAAGTATCCTTTCTACTATTCCACAGTATTCCCAGAGTTTTTATGGTAGTATCTGCACAATCTTGTTTGAAGGGAAACGATTGAGATGATTCCGTTGAAGTATCAATGGCATTACAACGCCATTTATGTAATTTCATTTGTCCCTTTTGAAGGAGCTTAGTTAGTTGTTGTCTTAGTTCATTAAATTCCTCAATACTGCTTGACCCCGAAAGGCAGTCATCCATATAGAAATCCTCCATTAGAACCTTAGAGGCAATAGGAAAATCCTTTTCTTCATCGGTTGCAATTTGATGTAGAACTCTTGTAGCAAGATAGGGACTGGATGCACAACCATAGGTAACGGTTTTCAAATTGTACACCTTGAGAGGTTCCTCCCTCCCCTCTTTCCACAAAATTTTTTGATATTTAGTTTGCAACGGATTTATTTCGATTTGCCGAAACATTTTATTTATATCGGCCGTAAATGCGAAAATATGCTTTCGAAAACGAACCATAATTGTAAAAAGATCGTCCTGTAGGATTCCGCCTTTACATAAAAAATCATTTAAGGACATTCCATTCGTAGTTTTACAACTCCCATCAAAAACAACCCTTAATTTAGTTGAAGTGCTGGACGGTCGCAATACACCATGATGGGGTAAAAAATATCCTTCATCCGGAATTGAATCATCGCAAATTTCTTCCATGTGACCTAAATATTCGTACTCGCGAATAAAACTAATGTACAATTCTTTTAATTTAGGATCACGATCTAAGCGATTCCATAATTGTTTTAATCTCTTAGACGCAATTTGTTTTGAATCACCTAATGAAATATTAGCTGAATATTGTTGTTTAATCGGCAATTCAACCACGTATCTACCATCTGTTTTTCGGTAGTGAGTATTTAAAAAATGCTCATTACAATAGTTTAATTCGTCATCAACCATTGGTTTATTTTCGTTTACGTGTTCTATTTCCCAAAAGGAAGTTAACGCCTTATCAAGATTTTCGGTTTCAGCAAGTAAAAAACACGAATCGTTAATTTTCTCTAAATTAGAATTAAAGTTGTTCGCAACTCCCGATACAACATGACCAAAAAACGTTTCAATTAATATTAATTGGGAATCTTTAATTTTAATTTTATTCGTACCCAATAGTTCGAAGAATAATTCTGCTCCTAAAAGAGCATCAATTCGTTTTGGTTTATTCCAATTATTATCGGCAAGTTTTATTCTTTCAGATAAACTTAAATTCGATATGTTTACAAATGTGGGTGGAAGAACCGCAATTTTTGGAACTATTAACAAGTCTAAATAATAAGATTTATTATTTTCTTCATTTGTTAACTCGGTACGAACGAATGATTTAGCTGTAATGCACGAGTCATTAACACCAGAAATCGGAACATTTGTTTTTTGTTTCTTTAAACCCAATAAATTAGCAGCTCTACTGCTTATTAAATTCGAACTTGAACAGCTATCTAAAGTGGCTATTAATGGTCTAAATATGCCCTGCCCATCTTTAATATAAACAACCGCCGTATTTAAAATCACGCAATTAGCATTTTCGTTTTTATTCGTAAACAAAGTGTTCGAAGGAATGAAAGGAGGGGAGAGGGGTGACAAGATGTCTGTCTCTCTTTTCTCTTCTACTGCTGTATCGAATGTAAATGACTCATTTCTCATATTTTCATGAAGTAAAGAATGATGATCTTTGCTTTTACAAAAGCAAGTGTATTTAGACATGCAAGGATTAGGAAAGTGCTTATTTAAGCATGAAAAACACAAATTATGAGTTTTTACTATTTCAATTCGCTGATTTACACTCATTCGTTTGAATTTATCGCATTTATAAAGTTTATGGCTTTCCCTACAACCTAATAAGCATGGGTTATTCACTTTCGATTTAATTAAATACATTTTCTCTGTATTTGGCCTTGAACTAAAATGGGGCTTCTTTCTTTCCTCTTTAATATTAAGACCTTGCATAATTCTAGAACGTTCTTCCAAAAAACTTAGAAAATTGTCTAGTTTGGGTATTTCGTTTTTCGACAATTTCATTTCAAAACTTTTTCTAACTTCTGGATCGAGTTTTTGGAATAAAATGTGCATGATCAATACATCTGATAGTTCATTTGATTTAAATTCAAGCAAGTTTAATGCTCGTAAATTACATTTAGTGTTATCGATTAATTGCATGAGCTGATTAGGAGCGTCAGGGACTCTTGAAAAATTTAATAATTTATTAACATGGCAATCGATAACTGCTCGTTTGTTCTCGTATCTATCTTCAAGGGAAGACCATAAAGATTCAAATGTATCTTGGGCTGACTCAAGGCGTTTTGCTTCACCTTTGAGGCAACTTTTAAGATAGCACAGTCGTTGTGTGTCGCTCAACTCTTTATTATTTCCAATAATAGAATTAAATTGAATTTTAAAATTTTGAAATTCTTCATATTTTCCGGAAAAGAAAGGTAGGGGTAAATCCGGAATTTTATATATATTGGTACATGAAGCATTTGATTCCGTTTCATTAGGTTTATTAATATCAATTTTAGAGAGTAAAATATTAATCTTTACCTCTATTTCTTCGATTTCATCTTCTATATCTTGAGCAACATCTAGATTATCTTTCAGATCAATTTCTTCCGGAAGTAACGTATATCCTTTTATCAGTTCTGATATCGATGCTTGTAGTTCCATTGCTACTTTCAGTTTCTTTTTGAGAATGATGGCAGCGGCGCTTGCATCCTGCTGCGTTGAATGTTCTTCCAAAAATTTTTGGATTTTGTTTATTTTTGTTTTAATTGCCCCACGTTGGCGATTAAGATTTGTTATTGACTTAATTGTGCTCATATTGAGGCTAGTTCTGCTCCAGGTCGCTAGGACCAAAGATGTCGGAGCTAATAGAGTCTAGTGGACTGTAACGTTTGGTAATTTTTTATTGAATGAGAAAAGAATGTTAGAAAGCTACGCTTGGCGCATTACAATCTCGCCAATGTGGGCGCGGACACTGCCAACCAGGCCCATAAAAAATGAATTATTAATTGAAGCGTGAATTTATTTTTACAGAGTTTCCTCATTTATTTAAATTTAATCATTAAATCAGATTATTACAGTAAAGTCCAAGTAAACAAAAACGGAGGGCCATGTAAGTATAGGAGAGGATTTGGCATTTGCTTATTTTTGTTGAACAGGGGAAGGGGTTCAAAAATTACCGATAACAAGCTTACGTAATGTTTGAAAGGTCCTCTTACGTGGGACGGGAGTTTTATATTAGTTTTAAAAATTAATTTCTTTTAATGTTATTTTGTCTTTTAGTGATTTTGGTTGTATCTCTATACCTTTCAAAATTTTGTTTATTTTATTTGTGTTGTTATTATTCAACTTATTATTTGTGTTGTTATTATTCAACTTATTATTTGTGTTATTATTATACGCCTTAAATGTTATTGTTTAAGAGTTATTTCATTGTTGTCAGTATTTGAAAAATAATGACTTTAAAATTCAAATTTATTCACCTCTTAGAATAAGAACAAGAGGCGTTGTCTATGAAAAAAAAAGTAAAAAAAGCTGTTAATCATCGTTTTTAAACTGAGCAGGAACAAAGTGAACATCCATTTAAGCTGCTAGCAGCTGATTTATTACAAAAAGAAAATAGCACATTTCATCGTTACATAAAAGAAACTAATTGTTTAAAGTTCCATAGTAAATATTGGCACTAAGCGATTTTCTTCTGGAGAAAAACGTGTCTTCATTAACATAAAAGGAAAGCGAAAATGTAGGAACTGGACACGTTTTTTCTCATTGGAACTAAGAAAAACGAGGAATGTATCGACAATGGCGCCACCAGTGAGAAAACTGAACTAAACTATATTTCCTTCATATAATACCATCGCCCATGACATTATCATTATTATTATTTTGCTATAACTTAATTGGTTTAAATTAAGTTATATTAATTTTAATAACTTATTTGACCACTTCCTCTCATTTATCTATACGTTTAATTTTTTCCATAGAATGCCTGTGGAATATTTTTGTTTTAAAATTAATTTGTTTCATTTGTATGCTGATCCAAAATTGCTGCTCATAATCTATATTTTTAAAATCCTTGTAAAAAATATATTTACATTAGGAATCACAAATTAATCTTGTAGCATGAGAAAAATAAAACGTTACCGAAATCGGATGAGTAACTACTGAGGAAGGCAGTATTTTATTTTATTTTATTTTATTTTATTTTATTTTATTTTATTTTATTTTATTTTATTTTATTTTATTTTATTTTATTTTATTTTATTTTATTTTATTTTATTTTATAACGGGCGTTGAACAGCTGACTAATATACTGAGTTTACAGCTATCAATCTTCGACTTCGTTGCGTTGTAATTTTGAACCCATTCCGGAAGACAAAGGAACTCCTGGACTAAGCATTGGGACACTAAAACTTTGTGGAGGATTTTTAACCTGCATTTGAGTTCCACGGGGAGAAAAACCTCCCACGGTTAGACTGACAGCAAGGGAACCCATATTCCGTCTGCCACAGAGGACGCTTTACGTCATCATTGTAGTCGATGTGAGCCGGAAGTAGAATTCGCTTCAACCAACCACGGCTGGGATTCGAACCTGGGTAATCTCTCTGGGAAGCGAACGTTCTAACCCCTATATATATATATATATATATATATATATATATATATATATATATATATATATATAGATAGATAGATAGATAGATAGATAGATATATCTAATATATATAGATATAGATATATATATATAATACAGAAATTAAATACTTTTGTATTAATAAAAGAATTAAAACTTTCGTTTTCATAAAATGTCTTTGTTAAAGAATAAGCGTAGAGAGATTCTATTTTGGGAATTCAAGGCTGAAAACATACCATTGAAATATAAATAGATTTATATTTCAAAGAAAGAGTTATTTTTAGAATCGTTCCCTCTTTCACTTCCATATAAGGAAGCAGTAAATGATTTTCCTTAATGCGTAAGGTTACAAGGAATGTACGAAGTGTTCCTTTTTACCTCAAATCTGTGTTGGTATAAAGCGTAAGAACGCTAGTTTTGCGTGTCCCTTTTCATCATGATGTAATCCTGATAAGCTGTTCCGGAATTGTCAGAAGTCTTGTCCATTCCCCTCCCGTAGGGAGTGTGGATTTGAACTGTTATCAATACCAGCCTACATTTAAATAAACCTGTTTAGAACGTCTGATGGCTTACGACTGCATTATTTCAAGCTAAATACAACACTGATAACAGGGTTGTAGCCCTGTTAATACATATATATATATATATATTCATTCACTTTCTAAACGTACAAATAGTTATCTCTTTCGACATGCTTGGTGTCAATTTCATTGTAAATTCTATTTTTCTAGCGTTTTTTTGGCACTAAGCATTTCCACATGGTTTTGAAATCTCCGATATTTTTAATATGTATTACGACACTCGAATCGTACATTTAAATTTGTTCCTTTTTCAGACCGATTTCATCGTAAATCTAATATATTCTTTTTATTGTTCTTTCAACAGTCATTACTGAGCTTTTTCACGGTGTTTCGAAAATCCTGATATTTTTAATCCGGTATTATAACGACTTACGATTTTCGAAATGGGCATTTTATTCAGTACTTTTGGCGTGCTTTATTTGTGCCGATTCCATCGCCACTGCATATTATTTTTTCAACAATCGTTTCTTTTTTATTTTGATATTTTTAATACAGTTTTATTACAAAACGCGAAATTCGAATGTGGGATTTTAAACTGTCTACTGATTTTTTGAGCTTTGTTTCTATTTTTTTTTTTTTTTTTTAAACTTAAAAGACCATTTTAAGCTTTAGCATTCATAAAATCTCTTATAATTCATTAAATATAAATGTCCTTTGGCTACAAATATAATGATCTTAATCTCCCAACTAAATGTTGCATCTCATTTTGAGGTATAATGGGTTTTGTTTTACTTTAAATCATTTTAGACCCCACACATTTTCCTTAATTAAAATATTAAATTTGCATTTACGTTGCTCAAAAAATATTTATCTAATTTTTATTTTTTGCTTTCATTCAAAAATGTTACAGTCACTTTATTTTAAAATATACTTTTGTGTTATGTGATGTAATAAAAACCATCACTTTTTTCCCATTTTAATATTTTTTACGATGTTTTTTATTTTTTCTAAAAAAAGGAACTATTTTTCTTTTGAAAATATCTGTTTGGTTTTCTTTAATTTTAAATGAATTTTAAGTTTTAAGAGATTTTAATTTTATACACATATATAGTGTTAAGTTGTCTGATAAAAAGAAATAAAGGAATTAATTAAATGAAAAAATAATTATTATTATTTAAAAGACTAATTTCACTTAAATATATTGCTGAGATGACTCACAAAAAGAACTATGACTACAACACTGATGTTTACTTGTTAATTATCATAATTACCGTCAACATACCTAAATACTTGGGAACATATGAATTTATAAAGGATGAGAACCCTTTTATATGAATTTCAATAAAAATATTTTCTTAGTAAGATATTTTTTCATTCACTTTACAAATAAAAATAACCCTTAACTAAACTTTGAATATAATCATTGTAAGATAGTGAGTATTTTCCTCGTATTATTAAGATAAATTTCATCTTAATGTGGTTAGTCGGTGAGTGTTGGTTTATAATGTTCCATTTTAGTTCTCTTACTACATTCTGCCTTTTCATCGCAATTATTAATTCCTTTTTGATTAATATCAAAATAATTTAAAATTATAAATTATTATAAATTGAAATAAAATGAATAATTATAAAATCCTGAGCGTCTCTTCATAGTGTTCATATTATAATTTTAATAAACTTCTGTTAAGTCTAAGATAGAGAGCATTTGAAACTCTTTCAAGAAGCGTACCTAAAGTCCATGTACGTCACTGGTTGGAAGACATATAGAATCTCTCATCCTCTGCACCACTCTCCCAAACACCAAACTATGCGTGAGACACGCGATGGCCCAGGGGATAAAGCATTCGCCTTCCAATGAGGACAGGGTTCGAATCCACATCCGGCTTGCACCGACCACAGTGCTGACGTAAAATATCCTCAGTGGTAGACGGATCATTCATGGGTTAGAGTCCCCTCACAGTCAGGCTAAACCTGGGAGGTTTTTGTGGTTTTCATTTCCGTGTAAAGCAAATTCGAGTTAGTTTCATCAAAAAGTCCTCCACGATCTCAAATTTTGCCCAATACTTGATCCAAGAGTTCCCTTGTCTTCTGGATTGGGTTAAAAATTACAAAGCTACGGAGTTGAACATTAGTAGTCGTATACCCAAAAAATTAGGTCGGCTGTTCAACGACGGTTAAAAAATGAAATATTATAAAATAAAACAATGCGTGAACTTTTTCGGTTCTGAAATCACCAGGGACTGCATTATAGGGGATTCTAACCATAAGGATAACGATTGGAGAAAATACAATTCAGCCATTTGCCAAAGGAATGAAGCTCCGGTCTAAATCATGATTCACCACACCGCCTAGGCGGTAATACTTGAATTATTAAAATATTTTTGTTAATTTTTATTCGTTAATTGAAGCAGAAATTACCATTTCGTCAATTGACTTAATGAATTAAATTTGCTTTCAAATTATCCACATATATTCTTTTTCTTTCAATATTCCTAGAATAGCTCTGCAAACTGATCTGAAGTGAAACTGGTATAGACAGGTTGCTTAAAAAAATAAACAGTAGAAAATAGAACTATTCCTTTGTTATCGTCAAAAGAAAAGATAATAAAGAATAAAATCTTTAGAGCTTAAAGTGAAAGATTTTTTCCTCTAAAAATTGTTATTCTTAGGGGTTTGTTATTCTTATTCTCTTTCTGCGGCTTTTTCTAATAACTACGGTGCGAGCCAGAAAAAATAACATGAAATGTTGTAAAAAATGTTCAGTGCGCAAAAAAAATTTTTACGGACCATCCTATCTTACTTTTGATCTAATGATCAGATTTTCATGTTCTAGCACTCAATCTTAATGGTTTGAGGGGGTGACCTCAAATAGAATAACTAATAGTACAGACTATATTTTTTTCTTAAAAGCTAGTTAGAAGCAGGCTTTTATTTAAAACGAAATCCTGCAAAAAAAAAGACTTTGGGTTTTAAAATTTTTTTTAAAATTAAACTCAATTATGAAACAAAAGTCTAAAAATAAAAGAAAAAAATTGGCACCTATTCGTTAAACTGTCCCATAAAAAATCTCCATATGTTAAATTCTTGGAACCTAAAAGTGTATATTTTTAGATAAATTTCATTAAGCAACATATTTTTTATTTTATTAATAGTTTTATTAATGAAATTCGTTTGAATTGGTCCCGCAGTGGACTTATCGTTAAGACACGGTTCCCAGCAGATCACCGAAGTCAAGCATCACTGACTGCGGTCAGTGTGCAAGTGGGTGACCACTTGGATCAGTCTGCGTAGGGACCGAGGGTGTGCGGTATTGGTCCTCGTTAACTTGTTCCACCGTAAAGTGCTCGACTTCGCGTGCAGGTCGTCGGGCTACCGAAGTGGGGGTGCCATCCCCTCTGCAGAGGATCAAAATTGTGATGGCATGTCTTCGGATCATCCTCAGGGATGTTTCCCAGACCGTCGCCAATGTGCAGCTCTAGTGCGACGTAAATGAACAAATCAATCAATCGTTTGAATTGTTTTTAGTGCGAGTTTTGAGATGATCTAGAGTATCTTAGTAGAGTCGATAACTCAGTTGGCAGAGCGGTGGACTATTAATTCATGATTAAAGATGCGGTCATTTATAGGTAGCTGGTTCTTCCGCGGCTCCGCGGAAGATAATTTTCAGAGCATAAAAAATATAAGGTCAATTGCACATTTGTCGAATTCTTTAAATATTTAAATGTATACTTTTCGCTAATACTTTTTAAACACTTTGATGTTATTATAAATGGTTATACTTAATAATTTCTTTTGAAAAGTTTTCTTTACGTGTTCTGAGCAGATAATGTAAAACATCCTTGCAGCAACGGTCGACAGCTCAGTTTGCAGAGCGGTCAACTGTAGATGCTTAAAGATGCTATAATTCGTAGGCCGCTGATACGACTCCAGTTTGACGAAAGATCATTTTCTTGTTTTAATCGCACTTACTTCAACTTTATGAAATACTCAAAGTATATATAGATTCTTTTCAAATAACTCTTTCATGTAATTATAAATAGGTTTATTCTGGAATTTACATTAAGTTGTTTTTCAAACTAGTTCTGAGTAGATGATCTACAGAATCTTCGTAGGCGACCGTCGACAGCTCAGTTGACAGAGCTGTGAATTGTCGCTGATCCAATCTAGAAGTCGCTGATTCAACTCCGTCTCGACTGAAAATCTTTTTCTGAGCATGAAAATGTCATTTTTTTATTGCACATGTGTCGACTTAAAGAAATATTTCATACTATTACAAATAGTTTTATTTAACAATTTCCTCCGAGTTGTTTTTATAACGAGTTGCAAGAAGATTATAGGAAATAACTTTGTGGGTGTCGGTCGATAGCTCAGTTGGCAGTGCTGTAAACTGTAGAGTAAAGACTCGGTAATCCATAGGTCACTAGTTCGACTCCGGCACGAAGCAAGATCTTTTTCTCAGCTTGATAATTATAAATTTTTTGTTGTTGTACTTGAGTCAAGTTCTTTAAATATTTAAGTATATACGTTTACATACTAGATCTTTTTAACTAAATATTTATGTCATTATATAAAGTTTTATTCGGGAATTTAATTTCAGTTGTTTTTTAATGTATTTTCAGTAGATGATGTAAAGCATCCTTGTAGGCGACCGGTCCATAGCTCAGTAGGCAGAACGGTGAACTGTAGATGTTAAAAGATGCTGTAATCCATAAGGTGCTGATACAACTCCGGCTCGATCGGAGTTTTTTTTTCTGAAAATAAAAAATATAAATTATTTCAATTACACTTAAGCAACTCTTTTATATCATTATAAGTAGTTTTATTTAGGAATTTCCTTTGAGTTAGTTGTCTAACAAGTTTTGAGTAGATGATCTAATGAATCTGTGTAGGCGACCGTCGATAGCTCAGCCGGCATAGTTATGGACTGTAGATACTTTAAGACTCTGTAATTTGCAGATCGATGGTTCGACTGCTGCTCGACGGAGCGTCTTTTTCTGAGCATGAAAAATATGTTTATTTTAATTTTTTTATTGCATACGCGATAAACTCTTTAAATATTTAAGTATACATTTTTACTTAAATTCTTTTTAAACTAAACTTTTTAATCAATATAAATAGTTTTACCCAGGAATTTCCTTAGAGTTGTTTCTCTAACGATCTTTAAGAATATGATATAAAATAAATTTGTAGGCAGTCGTAGATAGCTCAGTTGGCTGAACGATGGACTGTGGATTTAAAACAGTGTAATCCATATGTAACTTGTTCGACACCATCTCGACAAAAGATTTCCTTCTGAGCTTGAAAAATATAATTTTTTTTAATTGCACAGGCATTGAGTTTATTATGAAATATTTAAATATATATATTATATTGATTCTAGCGTGCTTTGATTTGATGATTTTAAGCAACCTTCCAGGTGAACATCGATAGCTCAATTGGCAGAGCGGTGGACTTTAGAATAAAGCTGCTGTAATCCATAGGTCGCTGGTTCGACTCCGGCTCTAGCGTATTTAGAGAAATTTCATCTTGCAAGATCTATATTCACTTCTTCTAGTCATGCTATTTATTTAGCGCTTGAGCTTATCTCCAATCAATGTTATCGTAAATAAATAATTTATGCTGATTCCAAAAACTGCCTTGAGGTACCGCAAAATCCCAACATGGAGCTATATTCTATTATAATTCGTATTTTAGAAGGAAAAGTCATCAGCTCGCCCGATTATATTCGCAAAAAGTGTTTTCTAATATTGTAATAATATATCCAAAGCAAAATATATCAATAGTGTGAGAAGCACCAAAAAAATCGACATAAAAGTAAAACATATCACGCAAAATATACAAAACAAATAACAAAAATAAAAATTAAAGAAGAATACAGAATAAAACATAAAACACGCATACATATAAAACGAGCAGCAACGAGCAATTTAAACGTCTTTTTATTTACTGGTTTCCAGCAAAAATTATTTAAGAATATTTTTGTAACTAGTTAGCCAGATTATAAAATATGAAAATAAAAGCGCAAATAGGGGAATTGGGATGCGTTTTATGGCGTGTTCTAACTGGCGTACAGAACCGCATTTGATTTGTCAGTTTGCTGATTTGAATATTTGTTTAGAAAATAGGTTTTAGAAGTGGAATATGCAATTTCTTTTTATAATTATGCCAGCAGAATTTGCACTTAAATAGAAATTCTCGAAATCACTTAAACGTAAGACAATTAAGTAGAATTCATATTCTTTGGAAGACAATTTTTCATTGCCAAAATAAAAATTTAATCAGATAAACTAACTCATTTAACAACATTTGCTTTTCATGAAAATCTCTTAAGAGTTCAAATCAATAGTGAATAGTCTTTATTGTAGTGAGAAGTGAAAACCTTGGCTACATTTTTTTCTGTAAGTCCTAGAAACCTTGACGGGAGTTAAATTTAAGTCGCCATTGTTAAATGATTTCTGTTCGACCGCCCTTGAACTTAAGCGCTTAAATGAATTGAAATTTCGGATGCTGCTTTGGAGCAATTAATTTCGAAGAGAGTATCTTGAAATACATGTTTTTCACCTTCTATTTCTCGTTGGTGTAATATCCGACATAAATAAAGTGTCGATGATCGGATCGAATTTTTTAAAAAGCTTCTTTATCATATCACCAACAAGGCAATAATTTATACCAATTATTCAAAATAAATGGTAATAACCTTCCCTTGGAGTATTAAGAGATTACCTTAGAGCAGTGTTTCCCAAATTTATGACTTTTGTGTACCGTTTCTAAATTTTTCGCAACGCCGTTTACCACTAACAAAAAAAATAAAGGCATTTTTTTAAAAAATATGTTTATTTTTCTTTTTTGGTACAAGGTTTTGTAGATACTAACCAGCGATCCATATTCTATGCTAGGAGTAAGAATTAGATTTTATAAAAATAATCAAAATAAGAAGAATTTATAACAAACCTTTACTTTAAAAAAATTGCACAAAATTTAAAACTCACAACTAGCTGTTGACACCACTAATTAACTGTTAACTGTGTAATCATAAATTTTCATGCTAGCTTTGTTTTTAAATAATTTTTTTGAAGTGATACTTCTTATGCGACTTCCAACAAGGTTGGGTTAAACGTTTAACGCTACATTTTTATCGGCCGGGAAATCACGTGGCAGGATCCAGTTTTACCTCATTCATTTCCATATTGTTTTGGTTCTCACTAGCATAAAAATAATAAAAGTCATAAAAGCATTGTTTTTCTATAAATATTTTTTTAGTTTGTTTTGATACACATATAATTTAATAGGGTAGTATTTTTTATTTTCAAATTTAATGGATAACAATTGTAAAAAATGAGTGAAAACAATCCCTCGGACAATGCGACGGATTTAAGGATATGTCAAGGTACGTCTCTTGTGAATATCAATTGATTGTTAGGTTTTCTCTTCTGAAATTATATTATGACGCATTCACATACATTATTAATACAAATACATTTTCCAGGGTGAGACGATGAGGCAACCACAAGCACTTCCACTGGTTCAAGAGGTTCACGAGGGAAAAATGCACAATATTACCGTGATTACAGAGCACGGAAGCGAGCGGAGCAGGAAAAAGCATGGAGCTCCTAGCTCCATGGGAAAAAGAGTCGTTGAATAGAACTAGTGATCCTTCTACGACTGCTGATTCTTCTACAATTAACGTCGCAGGTTGCGAAGTTTAACTTCTTCCGAGCGGAGTGACTCCACGCACTATTTTTTTAAATTTTCGTTTGTTGCAAGATATTTCGCATAAGAACGAATACCCCCACTAAACTGTTCCCATACCCCTGGGGGTATGCGTAACACACTTTGGGAAACACTGCCTTAGAGTGTATAGTTATTTCCCCTTGGATTTTTCACTGAACTTAGAAGCTTTTAGTGTAGTTAAAATATTCCATTTCTCTATTATTTCCATCTCTATTTCTTTAATTTGAAAATCACACTTTTAAAAATAAGAGAGGCACACTACGGTAAATATTTACTTTTTCCTTCCATATCGGTATACATTTAATTTGATGAAATGAACCAAGTATATTATTATTTCTCCTTCTCGTTTTAATTTCTGTAATTAAAGAGCATTGTTGCTAGTAACAATTAACAATGTAGGAGAAAATTATAAGAAAGAGGTCCTTGTAACCCATCTTTTTAGTTTAAACAATATTTGAATTGTTACGTTCTGTTATAAGTTGATAGTTGAAAGTATTTTTATAGATTTAAATCCACTCTAATATCGTGATTTTTTTTGCCTCTCTATTGGTAATCCGACCCATATCAGATTTTATTTTACAACCGGCGTTGAACAGCCGGTCCATTTCTGAGTTTACGACTACTAATGATCAACTCCGTTGCCTTGTGATTTTGAATCCAACCCGGAAGACAAGGGAACTTCTTAGATCAAGCATTGGGACAAACTAGCCTTCGTGGGGAACTTTTTGATGAAACAAACCCGCATTTGCATATCGCTCATTCGGTGAAATAATGACGTAACTGCATAATCAAGCTACGTCATTGCTTCACCAAATGAGCGATAATTAATAAGACCTATCTTTTATAATTCAATATAGCTCATTTGGTGAAACAATGGATTAACTTGATTTTGCAGTTACGTCATTGTTTCACCAAATGAGCGATATTATGGAGAGGAAAACCACGAAAAACTCCCATGGTTTGCACAGTGGCAAATGAATTCTAACCCATGATCAGTCTATCACTGAGGATATTTTACGTCAGCACTGTGATCAGTGCGATTCAAGAACGGAATTCGTACACACTAGCCATCTCTGCGATACAAGCCTGTACCAACTCATTGAGAGGATAACACTCTATCCCCTCTCGGCTCTCTCATATAGCAAATTATTGCGGATTGGAAAGGTAAAATGAGCGAGCGTGTTCCGTTCCAAAAATTGGTAAGCAATAGCGAGTAGATGGCCGAGCCACTAATAAAATTATAATAAACTGTAAAAGACATTAAAGTATAAAAACTGGGTTATTAAACAATGCTAAAAACAAAAGAGTGAGCAAAGCGAGCTAAAGTTAGCGAGTAGGAGGTGGAGCACAAAAAGTTTGTTGAAGTTTTTAAAATAACAAAACGGTTTGTTTAGTTATATTGTATGGGAATTTACATTTTTAGGAGTCTACCAATACTGTTTGTCACAAAATTCTAACAACAAACGGACCGTAGCGTAAGAAACTGAAAAAAAAAAGAAAAAACACCACAGAAAGGGACAGAATTGAGAGATATAGTTGTGTTACAGTTAAACCAATATATACTTTTATTATTAGTTGCAAGTAAATAGTATAAGAACTAAGCAACGATACTTTGGCGCCTTGGCGATGGTAGTTGGCTTGGACAGGTTCATTGGTGATTAGGGGAGTAAGAAAAAAAATATTCCTCTTTTTTTTCTTCTTTTTTTTTAAACTCTTGAACCAACTTTGTTTTTTGCAGGATCAAAGAAAACAGAAAGTAGAAATATCAATAATTGATAAAAGGAAGAAAAAAAAATACTATTTTGAGGGAGATGCCAGTTTAATTATTTTAAATACAGTTCTTATAATAATTATTATTATCGGCTTTTATTCCTCAAAGATAGCATAAATTTTGAGTTATTCCCAAACTGCGTCCAAATTTTCTAGAAATTTCTAATAGGATACTTTACTAGTACATTTTTACATTTCAAATGTCAAAAATAATGAACATTAATTTAAAAACTTGCGTCAATTTCATACATTCGAACAAAAACAAGGAAAGTTAAATTTGATAAATTATCCTGTAATAAATGCGAAGTAGAATCAAAAACTTCGTTCATAAAGTAGTTACACACATTCAAAGGAAAAAATAAGGAAACGATTTGCTGATGTTATTTTCAAGAAAGCTTATTAGAGATTAAATATCTAACCTTGTAATAAATTCGAGAAAGTTTAGTTTGCTACATTAGCTGCCTCTTTCCACTTGCTGCTATGATTTGAAATTATCAACAGAAAATAAATGTTTAACAGCACCGACATTGCTATAAATTGAATTTTTAAAACGAGCTTTCATTGTGATTCTAAAAGTTTCGACGAGAAAAGGTTTAAAAGATAAATATTCACTCATTAATATTGATAGTCCCCTTTAGGGACTATTCTAAACTACCATGTAGGGGGAAAAAAAGGGCAGGGATAGCCTGGTGGGTGGGGCGCTGGGCCTACGTCCGAGAGTTCGTGGGCTCGAACCCCGCAGGCCAAAGACTCCCAGTGTAGTAAAGTGACTGATGCACGTTGAATCTGTCGAGTCGCAAAAGTCCTCCTTGTTCCCATAACAAATCAATACCTCTGGGGGTACTAGATTGGAGATCGATTGTTCTCTGATTCAGGTCAAAATTACGATCTGTGAATGAATGAACAGATGTATGAATGGGTCCGCCCTATGAATGGGTGCGACGTATGGTGTGGCAGAAATCGAATTCTTGGCCATAGATGGCGCCACTGGTAAACAAGAACAATCGCACCCCCTCTGCCTAAGCAACAACAACAAGGTGGAAAAAAAGCGTTGAATCAAATATTAAAAAAGTCGTATTTATCTAATTCGATATCCCCAGAACTATTCGACCGATTACGCTCACATGTTGAATTTTGTTATGTAAAATTATATTCTTCTAAATTTTGCAGAAAAATTTATACCTTACAATTCAAAAAATGTTTACAAAATTATTAAATAAAATAATAAATATTTACTGAAAGTTATTTTCTGCATGGAATTTTCCTTGGATAAGAGAATTTTATAGAAGCATGCAAAATTTTTTTTAATTCGCTTATGAAGTTCTCGAGATATGGCGAAGTACACAAAAAGTAAAATTAACATTAAGGAGTCCGAACTTTGGACCCTTTTCCTGACCAAAGGACCATATTTCCCAGATTGCGGCTACCCCCTACGATCAGAAATCCAAATCCGTTGAAAAAGGGTATATTTATTTAGAGAAAAACACTTTTGTGTCTGATTTTAAAGTCTAAAATATCGTCTGCAGTAATTAATTAGCATATTTGAGATCATCCCTTCGAATCATTAGGATTGAGTCCTAGAACGTGAAGCTCTAATTATCGAATCAAAAATTATTCTTTTTTTTCTTGTGCGCATTGTATATTATAAGATTATATAAATGAAAAAGAAATCTTTAAATCAGTATTGATCCTGCCCCTAAGAATGTAAAAAAGTGACCAATTTAAAAGTAAAAGCATAGAAAATTGACTGCACTTTCTTGTACATTTCCTTCAGTTTAGTTATTATAAGCGAATGATACGAAACCTTTCTTTTAAATACATATTATTGGTAATCTTATAAATGGTTGCAGTCATTATTGAATCATTAAATAGAAAAAATAAATGAAAATGAATTACATTCAGCCGCTTTTTACATTTCTGGACTCCAGTATCGTCACTGTAAAATGAATATTTGCTCTTAAAAATCATATAATCATAAAGCTCATATAAATTTTTTAAAAAAATATTAAAAAAATAAATACTTCAATAAAATTAATATTTACCAAATTTTGTTAATCGTTTCATTCTCTGTTTTATAATGCATCATAAGCTCATATAAATTAAAAAGGGGGAAAAAAGCAGTTCTTTAAGATAAATATTTACTTATTGAAGTCGATCATCTCTTTGTGAGACAGTTCTAAAATGCAGCCTTGCGCATCGCAATCTCATATAAAAAAAATTTTATAAAGTTGTGGATAGATATTCACCCAATGATGTTGATTGTTTCTTTTTGAAACATCACAGGCTCATATAAATTAAATTCATCATAAACTCATATGAATTTAAAAAGACAAAAAAAAAGAAGAAAAAAGACAGTTTTATTGGGAAAATATTTATCCACTAGAACTGGTTTTCTTTTCCTTGGATTGTTCCATAACTCTTCGTAAGCTCATATAAATTTTAAAAAAATACAAAAAATGTATATAATAATATTTCATAAGATAAATTTTTACTCATGATGTTTGTCGTCACTTCCTGGAATTGTTCCATAATGCATAACTAAATTAAAAACAGATAAACAAAAAACAGCTTTATAATATAAATATTTACCCATCGATGCTGATTATTCCTTCTTGGGACTGTTCTATAATTCATCCTACTCTTGTGTAAATTAAAAAAGATTAAAAAAAACAGTTTTATAAAGTAATTATTTACTTATTAATGCTGATTGTTCCTTTTTGGGACTGGTCTACAATGCATCATAAGCTTGTGTAAATTCAAAAAGATTTTAAAAAAGTGAATTAGCTTTTGTGAGGGAACTAACCCGCATTTGCGCTACATAGAGAAGAAAACCTTTAACGGTTAGTCTGACGGACTCTAACCCAAGATCCGTTTACCCCTGAGGATACTTTTTGTCAACACTGTAGTCGGTGCGGAATTCGTATCGACTAGCCATAGCTGGGATTCGAACCAGGTCCACGTCTTTGGAAGACGAGTGCTCTACCCTTTGAGGCACCACGGCTCTGCAAAATGTTATTGCGATTTGAGCTCTGGTGAATTAAAGCTATTGTAATTCCTCTCTCTCCCTCTATTTGTAACAGTTTTCTGGCTCTAGAAAAATAATGAAATATGCAACAGGTCTTCAAAATTTAGTTAAAAAAAATTAACGAGATTAATTTAAGCATGACTTTTGAATCCAAGAGGATTTCGACAGTGAACAATACACTATGAACTTAGCACTGCTACGATTCGCAAAATATCGAGATTAAACACGCCATGGGCCACGAACAATTAAAGAAAGAAAGAATGAACTTTTCACACAGTCTGATTTTAGTTCGAAAACACACCGGATTTCTATAAAATGGTTGAAAACAAAATTCCGTTTTGGTTTTTCTTGCTTTAGTGGAAATGGATTTTCATGAATGGATATTTCCATTCGTTAGTTCTTATTTATTCTAGTTTCTCACGGTATTCAAGAGTGACCGATTGAAAAGGTTCGTTGCTACGCTATAAATTACTGAGCTTTGAATCATCTAGCTTTTATATATTCTGAAAGAAGAAGAAAAAGAAAGAAGAAGAAAAAAACACTAAAGAGGGAAACAAACTCATTAGTTATTAAATATTCTGTGTACAAAGCATGCACAATAGAAATAAATCTTCAGCGTTATGATCATTTTAAACGCATAATATTGCACGAAAGAGTTGTGGAATCTGAAATATTAATGAAACTTCTTATTTCATTTTATTTTATAACCGGCGTTAAATTCTGACCCAAATCTGAGTTAGTCATCAACTCCGTAGTCTTGTAATTTTGAATTCAACATTGAAGACAAGGGATAACCTGGATCGAGCATTGGGGCAAATTAGCCATTGTTGAGGTTTTTTAACGGAACGAACCAGCATTTACGTTACATGGAGAGGGAAACCTCTAAAGCAGTGTTTTTCAACTGGCGTCCCGGGGGCCGCATCCAGCCCGCGAAGCCTTTTTTTGTTGCCAGCTAACTAAATTACATTAGTTGGCATTTTTTTGCGGACAATTTTCGTAAAAAATCTGTATGGGTTTAAAATACGTTTCTCGTTAATAAAAACCTAATTTCTTGGTTTCTGTAAAATTTAACATACCAACGGTGCAAAAAAAAAAATTTATTTCTCAGGTTTTGCATCCAAGAAAATACTTATTCAAATGCAAAAATAATCGTGTACGTTGCTCTTTTTTATTTCATTTTTTCGTATTTTGTAATTGTAATTTAGCATGTGTGTATCACAAATTTTCTAGAAGAAATTCTCCGATTTAACTTTTTGAAACCACTCATTTTGGACGAAAATATTTACACACACATTTGTGAAATTATAAATTTAAGATGTAAATATCCATTCTCAGGTATTTGCAACAGACAAACCTCAATTTTGTCATTGACCATTTTGTGTGTTACTATGTAAGTTTTAATACCAAACTTTTTAAAGTTTTATATCTTAACAATTAAATATCTGTTGCACATTAATTGCTTAATACATAGGTGCACATTAAAGTTATTGTAGCCCGAATTTTTTAACATGCAATTAAATATTTTTAAAAATCTATTTCTTATTTTAACTTGTAATTCAATACTTTTATTTTGTACTGATAGTAATCTCTGTAAATCTGACAGTAACATTTAATATTCCTTCAAACATAAAAGAGTCCTACATAAAATTTTGATAAAGTTGCTGCCCGCCATTTGGTTTCTGTTTTTAATTGTGGCCCCCGGCCTCATGTAAGTTGGAAACCCCTGCTATAAAATCTCCACTGTTAGCCCGATGGCCAGTGGATCTTAGCCCATGATACGTTTGCATCTGTGGATATTTTTACGTCAGCACTGTGATCGGTGCGAATTGGGAGTAGAATTCATATCAACTGGCCACCGCTAGGGTTCGAATGTGGGTCACCTCTTTGAGAGGCGAACGCTCTATCCTCTGAGCCATCTTGACTCTTGTGAAACTTTAATCAGTTCATAAACAAACAGAATGGAACATTTTGATTAAAATTTTAGCTAAACATTATTATGAAGAAATCATTTGATAAAATTATCACCTCATAAAGTTAAAGTGATTGCTAAAACGAAGAAATATCTATATTACTTTTTAATATTGTTTGTCACTATTTTTTTTTCAATAAATGTTTTAATGGACAGTTAAAAAATTTATTGTGAATATTTTTTTAAAAAAATACTATCAGTATGATTTGCATTGAAAATAAAAAGCTGGAGTATAACAAATAATAATAATAACTATATCCAGAGATGATTGTGCTCCGGAAAAAATCTGGATTTCCGGATTTGTTGCTAACCGCGATCCCGAAGTTTCTGGAAATCTAAGGTCCAGAAGTTTTAAGAAATCACCGATCACATTTATGAATAAAAACTCTTGTATATTTTATTTAAAAATATTAGAACTACAATTTATACTTGGCATCTCTTTGATTTGTAAATATTTTTTCTGGTAGAATAATAAATGTAATCAGAGATAAAAGTAAACTTATTCATAATTATTCATTTAAATTAGGTTGAATATAATTTATTTAGAATTTCATGCTTTGAAAATATCAATGATTTAAATATATAAAGACATCAATTTTTTGAAGTGCGTCATTAAATGATTCTACTCAAGAAATTTTCAGGATTTTGGAGTTCGGTTCTCAATCACCCTTCTATATCGTACCGTTACGCGTTACCAATCCCCGTTACGCGTCTATACCAAATTTTATTACATTAAGTTCTGTCGTTTTCTAGAGACAATACTTTTTCGGATAACTTTTGAGCACACATCAAATCAAGTATTGATACTTGATTTGTGCTTGATTGATGTGTGCTTCTAGACTATCTAGAAGTACCCGTTCTTTGTCTTATAGCAGAGATGTACTTCTAGAATTATGAATGTGATGGATGACTCAACCATAAGAAATATAATCCAAAGTATTGGTACTTGAGTACAAGAGTAGAATTTGTTGTTGTTGCTGACTTATTCCTGTTTTGGCGGAGGGGTGCGATTGTTCTTTTTTTCCAGTGGCGCCATATATGGCCACGAATTCGACTTCTGTCACACCCATACGTCACACCCGTTTATAGAGCAGACCCATTCATTCATCCACAGATCGTAATTTTGACCTGAATCAGAGAACGATCGACCCCCAGAGGTTTGATTTGTTATGGGAACATGGAGGACTTTGCGACTCGACAGATTTAACGTTCATCAGTCACCATTTACTACACGGGGAGACTTCGACCGGCTGGATTCGAACCCACGAACTCTCGGACACGGGCCCAGCGCCACTTAACAAATAAGGTACCACTAATGCGAATTTAAATATTTATTAAACAACCGCTTATTAGCACAATGAATATATGACAGCATTTCTGCTTACTAGTTAAATCACGTTGTTGAATTTGTTGTTCGGTAGTTTGATCACTTTTCTGATTTTACTTTCTCTAGTTTGATCACTTTGTTGAATTTATGTTTGCCAGTTTAATCACTTATTGAATTTCTACACTCATGTAGGATTATTTTTGCTCTTTATACCATGCAAATTCGTATCATTATTCCTGCGACTTATTTACGTATAGCTTAAAAATAGAGTATAATTTTAACGCACTACATGATGACAACGCTTTGGAGCACATCGGACACCGGTGTCCCTTTTATATATTTTTGTATGATGCTCTAATTGCAAACAAAAATATACTTAAGTATTTTTTAATTATAAAAAGCATAATAATAGATATTTAAAAAATTTGTTAGATTAATGGAATTATATTTGTACTAAAATTTAAAATCCAAAAAAAGTTAGAAATTTTTTTTCCATTGATATTTAAAAACGTATCAATAATTGATTTTAAGAAATTTCAATTTTAAGAAATTTCAATGATGAATAACCCTTTCTCATAGATCTAAACAACTGCAAATAAGTGCAAATTTGAAAAATTACTATTTGGAAGAAAGCCGTGTTTGGAAGATTTTAGCTTTAATACAGAAAAAGACACCGATGTTTTGTGCTGTATTTCATAACCATAAATTATTAAAATGATAAATATAATATTTTTCACTTATTTTGACCGAAATTAATCCAAAAGAATGAAAAAATATTAAAAATATGTTTAATAAAAATTCCGCGTTAAAGGTTTAAAATAATATTACAGATTTATTTGTTTAATCAAGGGTAAAAGGTTAAGTATTGTAATGTAATTAAATATCAAATTAACTCCATTTTTCTAGTTAGATCAAATTTAAGTTCCTTAGTTTGATCATTTATCGAATTTCTGCTCACTTGTTTTATTACTTATTGAATTTCTGCTCTTTAGTTTGATTACAACCTAGTCATATATTTCTCTTCATCAACTTGATAGCTTTCCGAAAGATTCTTAGGCTAAGTTTTATTCCATGTGACATTTCTAACTCTAATTTTCTACACTTACTCTTAATTACTCATCTGTTAATTTGCTCAATGGAGTCTAAATTCTAACGTAATTGAGCAACTAGACATTTATTTGGAAATAAGAAAACAAAACAAAAGAAAAAAAACACACAATTCGTGAACTCGATGTGAAATAACAAATTTTTAATAATACACGCTAGGTAATTTTAGATTATCACAAAGGTTTCATAATCCGCATGGATTACCTCTACAAACAATGAAATAGACTGTTACAGTGCTAATCAAAGATAAAAGTGTTTTGTGTATCTTTTACTAAAATGTCTGTGATTTGCAACCTAAATATCTTTTATTGTGTTACTAGAGCAGATCTGTCTAGAATCGACAACACAACGAATAAGGTACCTTTTATGCTCATCCAAGCGTTCCATATAACCGGTTATACACACCCACTTTAGATTATTTTAATTATTCTAGCTCATCAAGCTTGAAGACAATTGTTTCTAGCAGATTTTTAAAAAAATGAGTCAAAATTACCTAATAATGGTAATTCGTATCATTATTCTAGTGGCGTATCCACGTATTGCTTAAACAGGAGATTATTTTAACATACTTATAAATTTTAACACAATTGATAATTTTAACGATAACTAGGGTAACACTACTGTTTTAAATTTTATTAGGAGAAAAAAGCTGCGCATTGATTTGCTTTTATATACTCTTATATATTACAGTGTGCCACAAAAGTTTAGGGACGCGTAAAATCTTTTCTAGAAATTCTTAAATAATTAATTTCTTTCCAATAATTTTACTAAACGTGTAATATGATAAAGATATTACTGAAAACGAAATGAATAGCTAAAAAGAAAAATAAAGCATAGAAAATTATTCACATTTTTACCCGTTTCAACTGCCACAAGGTTTAAAAAACGTATGTCAATATTTATTCTGAGAAAAAAAAATACAGAGTTTTAGTAATTCCTTTTTCAATCAATTGAAACAAGTAGTTTTCCATTGAAAGGACAAGTTTTAGCATGTTTTCTAAATCGATATTCAACTATAATGTTTTAATGTCTTCTTTCGATTACAGTACGAAAAAGTACAGCTTTCCGTTCTCATATACAGCTCGTAGTACTATATGCCAAACATTTTAATACGGGCTAAAAAGGGGAGGTGTAGTTTAAAATGCTGTATTTTTAACTCTAAGCCATTCTAACATTGCTTTTAGGAAAACCCACTTCGGCCCACCTAATAGACGTCTCTAATAGTCAAGCTGACGTCACTTTACTTACCTGTCCATTGGAAGTTCATCAATGATATGTCAGTTATAAATAGCAACCAATAAGAATTCGCTTCTATTGAGATGCAATATGAATTGTCTAATAGGAATAGGGCAAACAGCAATTATTTGATTTATTACACTCAAGTGATATAGTTCAGACTCAGTCCTGGAAATCTCTATATATCTCAGAAAGGTAGCAATTGCCTCTCAGGTGTATTTCAATAGTCAGTTCAGGTTTAGATAGGGTCTGTAAAAGATTGTCCGATTAAACCCCTACTTTTAAGGCACTATTCAACCTAAATAGAGCCTGGATAAATTTTCCGTTTTCACCTCTAATTTCCAGCCACTATTCGGCCTTGAAAGAGCCTATGTATAAACTTTAGACTCATCTAATACCTCACGCATTTTGCAATCACCACCCTTGTTATACATTTATATATGGTGCTTAACTATTATTATTGTGGTGCTTATTAATTACAAAATCATGTCTATTGCAATTTGATAACAATTATTAAATGAATTAAAAGAATTGTTTTACATAAAATATCAAATTTGTTCATTAAGGAATGTCACTTTTACTTCTGATCTTTAAAGTTAAAATGCAAGCAGATTTTAAATGGAAAATAATCTAAAATTCGAGGATTATTTTAAAATAATTGAAAATATGTTTTTATTTTCAGTAATAAGTAGAATCGACTTTTATTCATGCTGATGGCAGCTGAAGATACATGGATCTTATTTTTTAATTTTGTTGTCTGTGAATTGTTTCTCCATTAACAATAGTCAACACAAGCAAACAGTAATTTAAAATAATTAAGTTTAGGACCAGGATAAATCAGAATATCATATTAGACGTAGTATTGACATTTTATTTAATTTTTACATTCTTGTTTATCTTTTAGTTTCATATTAACTTTAATTTGGATTTAATGTTTAATTCTAACACTTTTTAACTCTGCGAGCTACAAGCTGCTTTACTTGTAAGAATAATTTTGAAAAGTCAACTCTGAACCCTTAGAGAGCATTTAAAATGTAAACAAGAGGGGCATTTTTGGAAATTAAAATTCATTATTATAACCTGTATAAGTATAAATTTCGGAAGAAGTTAGGTCATTTTTTTAATGCTTAATTTCACTAGTTTATCCACAAGTAGAGTCTCGATCTGAGGTGTGAATTGTGGTTTTATCCGAATTTTTTGTTGTACATATTCTGTTCATTTGATGGAAACAATGGATATAGATCAATCGTCTCAATCAAACTCCCAAAGAACGGAGTTTATAATATCGCCATTCAATGAAACTCAGCCTAAGGCTGCTAGAGAATATGAAGAAACAATAAATCAACTAAAAAATGAGAATTTCGATCTGAAAGTAACATTATTTTTATGTGAAGAAGCACACAAGGAAACTTATCACGTCGAAGGGAGTTATAATGATGAAAAAGAGGATTGCATCCAGATTATTGTAAATTTAAAAAGTGAAGCAGAAGTTTTAAAAAAGGAGTTAAGGAAAAAAGAAGACAAATTACAAAGTGTTATTGAGGAATGTTCAGAACGAGTTGAAAAGCATAAAGCAATGTTACTAGAAGCGCGGAAAGAAATAAATGAACAGAAAGAATTCATAGGAATACTGGAACAGCTGCCAACTATTAACGATTATAACGAGGTCAGTACACAGTATTCTGAAATGGTTAGTGAAAGCGAAAACATGAAAAAACTTTTAGCTAAAAAAGATCAAGAAATTAAAAAAGTTGTTCTAGAGTCAAGGATATTACAGGACAAAATCGTACTTTTGAACAGAAAAGTTAAGCTTAGAGATGAAGCAATCAAACGTTGTGCTCTAAAGTTTCATGAAGAAACAGACCACATCCCCAAGCATCTGAGACCAATTATCAAATCTTCTATTGAGGCTGCTGTGGACAATAATGTAACAGAACTCATTTCTACTCTGGAGGACTTAAAAATGTCTCTAACTGAGAAGGTGGATACAGCAATACCATCAAATCTTCAAAGTGCTTACGTAGGAGATTTCCTGGCAAAGAATTCTTCGCCTGTACATTCGATTGCATCAACAGAAAACTCACATGTGAAAAATGATTTATGTGCTAGAAATGTTAGCTTAGTTCAACAAAGAGATTCGAACCAATCAGAAATAGTTTCTTCTAATGAACCTAATGGTTATCAGAACAAAAACGTTCAATGTAATTTAGGAGCACAAGATATTGAATCTAGTGAAAGTGATTTAGAAATATCTTGTAAAAGTGAAACTTATGTTGAAACAGTCTTAGAACTAGAGAATGAAAACTTTAGTTTGGTACAAAAGAGTGAAGAAAGCATATCAAATATTGAAAATTTTACAACAGCTTTTTTAGAAATAAAAGAACGAGAGCGAGAACTCCATGACAAGTTAGGGGAAGCTTACACAAAAATAAATTACCTAGAAGAAGAACTTGAAAATAAACAAAATTTACTGGACTTGGAGATTGATGTGCCATTTGTCAGCTCAGCGGATAAAGCCTCTCAGTATGACTTAGTAAATCAGACTGAGAGTTTGATACAAGAAATTAATTCAGGAATTATTCAAAACTTAACTGCGAGTATTTCTGATTTAGAAAAAAAAGAACGAGAACTCCAAGACCAGTTAAGCAAAGCTATGTCAAAAATCAAGAGTCTTGAACAAGAGTTGGATGTCAAAGATTATAAGTTAAACACGGACGCCAAATAAAATACTCTAACTAGTTGTGTTTTTTGTAGTTTTTATTTTGCTACATCGATATACACTTTAAGACTGAAAAGGATGTGACTGTATACTATTGAAACATTGAGAGATTCGGTGCAAGAAAAGATAAGTGCAGATTTGCAAAGTGCTTGAAATTATTTCATTCTATCAATATTCACTCAAAACGCAAAAAAGCATGCGACTGTTTATAAGTCTAGATTCCCAAATTATTTGCAGTTTTTTTTATGACATCACTATTATTTCAAAACCCAAAGAGGATGCGTCTGATTCGTAGCAAAAACAATGAAACTTCCGATTCCCAAATTGTTAGTAGTTTTTATGTTATTGAACCATTATACACACTAAAGTCAAAAAGAATGTGCATGTATATTATTAAATAATTGAGGAATTTTGATGCGAGGACAAAAGTAAGTTCAGGGTCACAAATTGTTAGTAAGGAGCCAAATAAAATTTTTAAAAAAAAGAAAAGAAAGAAAACAATAGGTTTACACAGATTATCATACCACACAGGAAAGGAATAGTGTAAACATTTGTATTTGGTTCTTGCATTGTTCGGAACAACTGTATTGCTCTCAGCCAAAGATGTATTAAAAAATTTTTGAAAATTTGAACACACACCAAGCTTATTAACCAAGCTTCTTAGTTATGAGCATTATAAAAAAATTTCATTACTTCATCTCTATAATAATTACAGACATTTTAACGGTGAGTTATTTCGCTTTTCCAGAAGAGATTTTATAGAAGTACGTTCTCAGAACATTTATAAGTTTCAGAAAAATGTAGTTTTTTAGCATAATTTAAAAGTATATAGCATTTTTTATTATAAAAAAAATTCTTAATAAAAATTAGATCCCTGTTAATAAGTGTATTCTCAGTAGTAAACATATTATGAACATAAATGACTGAAAAACTAGACTTCCTGTTATCACTTTTAAACAATGCTTAAAACAACCACATACGAGCATCAGATGCTAAGTATTCTCTCCCATAATCATGAAAAAAATCGTGAGCATTGTTTGAAAAGCTTACGATCGAGTATAAAGAAGAAAAAAATATATGAAATGCTTTCACTATTTTTTGTATTCAATTTCACTATCTAATTTTGTTCGAAAACATTTGAAAGCGTCAGATATTAGTGTCATTACGAATTCTTACATTATGTCACGTGGCACATAACTTTTACTCTTTTTATAATGACTTTTTTGTTTTTTGGGCAACGTGAACAACGTGAGAAAATAGAAAAAAAGGAACAATTGAAAATAAATCTTGAGTTCGCTGTATAGAACTATCTGGCAAACATTATGGCCAATTGTAAAACATCATATTTAAGAATACACGTATGTCTCCTTCTATTATTTTGCGTTCTTCATTTTGTTCCGGCAATTTATCTGATAGTTACTTAAACTGATGTTCCTTCGAAGATGTAATTCGGTGGATTAATTTAATTGAAATTTTCATGGAATGGATTTATTTGATTTTAAACTCTAAGTCGAGAATTTCTAATGCGATAACTAAATGGACCATCTTGAATAAAAAAAAAACCAGATCTTCACGTTCTATTTTGAAAACATCGTAATTTTAAAATTCGATTTCTCAGGAACTATTCGATTAATTTCTCTCGAATTTTATATTTTGGCATTTAAAATTGCATTCTTTAAAATGATGTAAAAAAACTGTGTGCCTTTACGATTCAAAATGTTTCCGATAATTACTAAATAAAATTTTAAAAAAATATTAAATATTTACTAAAAGTTAAATTCTTCTTGGAATTATTTTTGGATTGACGCACTTTATGATTGTGTGCATAAAATTCTCAATTCGCTTAAAAAGTTCTCGAGATATGGGGAAATACGCAAACAAGTAAAATTGCCTTTAAAGGGTCACAACTTTGGACCGTTCTGCTGACCAAACTATTGGGGCCATATTTCTCAGATTACGGTGAATCCCTGTAGTTTGGGGGTCAGAAATCATAATTCGTTGAAAAAAGGTATATTTATTAGGCGAAAGTACGTTTTTGTGCCTAATTTTGAAATTTATATCACCTGCACTATTTAGTTAGCATATTTGAGATCATCCCCTTGAGTCATTAATATTGAGCCATAGAATGTCGAAATGCGATCATTAAATCAGAAATAACTTAGGGTAATCCATTTTTTTTCTTAGAGCAGCGTACAATGCGTGCCTTTATTTCGACCCAATTTACGACCCAATTTTTTGAAAATTTTGTCTACCCCCCCCCCCTAATTTAAGTATCTAGATTCTAAATATGCAAAAAAATGTATGTTTATTCAGAGAAAGTACGTTTTTGTATCTGATTTCGTAACTTAATTAATAGTTAGCACTAATTAATTAGCATATTTGAGGTCACCCCCAGGAACCATTTCTTAGAGCAACGTACAATACGTATCTTTATTGCGACCCAATTTACGACCCAATTTTTTGAAATTTTTGCCTACCCCACTAATTTAAGTATCTAGATTCCAAATATGCAAAAAAATGTATGTTTATTCAGAGAAAGTACGTTTTTGTGTCTGATTTCGTAACTTAACACTAGAAAGACGGAAAATTAGTATATACCTATATTGCCTAAAAGCAGTCAAAATGACTGGTTTGTGAATGCGCAAATAAATTTGTTTAAAATTAATTTTCAGCATTTTTTATAATATTTACAGTTATATAACAAGTTATTAGTAAATATTAACAATAATAAAAATTATATGTCGTACAAAAAGTCACAAAATTCTAAGAAATTGTGTCATTATATGCATCATTGTTTTTCTAATTGAAATTAAAAGCAGTCAAAATGACTTCCTTAGGCAATCTAGTGTTAATTAATAGTTAGCACTAATTAATTAGCATATTTGAGGTCACCCTCAGGAACCATTAAGATTGACACTTAGTTCGTGAAAATCCGATCATCAGAACGAAAGTTAATCAGGGTGATATCTTTTTTTTTTTTTTTTTTTTTGCGGACTGTACAATACGCAAAATATTAAACTACTCGCAGTGAAACTTTAACTTTCTTTCGCTGAATAAACATGCCTTTTTTATGGATTTGTATTTTTCCATCTCCAAATATGGGATATAGGATATATTTTCTGGAAGCCGCAATCTAGAAAAGTTGGGATCCTTTAATTTTAATTCTTTACTCTTTGCATATTTCGACATATCTGGAAAACTTTTTATGAGAATCGAAAGGAATTTGCAAGAAATTACTGCAAAATTATTGCAAAAAAATAACTTGTTATTGTTATTTACTATTTTGTTTACTAATGGTCAGAAATTTTTTTTTAATCATAGTGTATACAAATTTTTACATTATCTTAAAGAATGTAACTTTTAATGAGCAAAATACTAAATATGAACTAAATTGGATAATAAATTAGATTGCAGAATAAATTGATATTCAATATTTATTGTCTACCATATATGTATTTTAAATCAATAGATTCATGGTCTGAAACCCTAAACTATAAGTCGAAAAAAATGTAATGTTTTCCAATGTTTTTGGCACATTTTTATTAGTTGGAAAATCACTTGGTAAGATCCAGTTTTCCCTCATTAATTTCCATATTTTTTAGGTTGTCTTTAGCATAATCTATATATATATTTCTCTTACACGGCACCAAAAAAAAGCCTCATTACAACTCCCCGAATGGCAACGTTGGAAAATCGACCAATGATTGTTGCTAAAAATGTCACATGGCAAATGTCACATGAGGTGGCTCAACATATAGCGCTTTTAAAAACGGAAACAATAACCAGAGTGAGCATTATCAGGTTGTTCAATTCAGATTCATGCCCTAAAAACATGATAATATTTAATTTAAATTCAATTAGGAATTAATTAGGCTGGCCTTCTCCATGACTATAAATAAGTCACCAGGTCAGACTTTAGAGAAAATCAGTTTAGTATCGACTAAACAAGTTTTTAGCCATGGACAACTTTATGTTGGCCTGTCAAGAGTTAAGTCAATTGACAGCCTTTCAGTAATTACTCCAAGATGACAAATCTATAATTGTGTTTTCAGAGAAATTCTAAATGATTAGTGTTAATTTCTTAGAGCTTTGCAGAAAAAAATGTTTTTTGGAAAAAATTTAATTGAAACTTCTATTGGCAGTAGGCAAGGGGAACTGCCAAAATCAAAAATGTAGCATGGCGACCTCCACGTGGTATTTCTCGGGTACTTCTATTGGCAGTAGGCAAGGGGAACTGCCAAAATCAAAAATGTAGCATGGTGACCTCCACGTGGTATTTCTCGGGTAATGCTAACAGCCATGCATTTTAATTTATTGTATGTAAAACATCCTTATTTTTCTAAAATCTTATGTACTTTATCACAAATGTTAATTAATATAGAAATTGATTTCAATAATGCTGATCACCAAAAAATATTTCATTTGGCGATAAAACAAATTTTTGTGTTCTTGAAAATGAAAGACTTTTTGAGGGTTATTATCTCACAAGGAAAAGTTAGGGTTTGAAGTTTATATTTTTAAATAATAAAATTTTTTTCTAAAACTTTCAGAATTTCTAGCATTAACTAATTCATTATACACATTTAGTTGAATTTAGGTGAGTAATTGCAATATTTGATAATTTATTTTGCTAATATGTTTCTCATTTAGCTAATGTATTGATTTTTTCACCATGTACAATCTAAGTAGCTAATATACTTTTTTAAAAGGCAATAAGAACATTGATATAATTCTTCTACATAAGTACAATACTATGTCTTTGTTGATAAAATACTATGTCTTTGATGATAATATACTATGTCTTTGTGCTAGAACATTGTGTTCATTGGCGAGCGAGCGCAGCGAGCCATGGTTCACGGCGTGAACCACATAGGATTGCGTAGCAATTCTCGGGGGTTGGCGAGCGTTAGCGAACAGGGGGCGGAGCCTCCTAGTATTAATATAAATCATCAAGTTATGTCCAAACCAGAGGCTGAACTATGGCACTTGAGTAAAATCAATCAATCAATTGTAGTAAATTTTCCTATTGGACGTTTCGGATTCCTATCACAAAGAAACGTATTCCTATTGGTTACTATCCTTAACTGATCAATGATTGATCATTAATGGGTTGCGAGTGAACTGATAAGTGAAGTAACGTCAGCAAGACATCTCTATGGTTTTCCTGTAAAATATTTTGGTATCCCAAATTTAAAGGTATTTGCCAGTAATAATTAATTTTTCTTACTTTACTCTGCTATTATTACTTTTTTAAGTTTGATTGTTTTAAGCAGGGGTCTGCTTAGAAGAAATTTGGGTCCGTTAGCGGACTCTTCACAAAATAATTTATCTTTTAATCGGACGCTTCACAAATTTGTTTATTATCATTATTGTTTTATTAATCGAATAAATCCTTCTCAGGAAGGGGGGGGGAGAAAGACAAACGCAAACGAACTAAGTTTTGTTTTCGGCAGAAACTCCCTCCTTTTTTTCTTCTTCTTTTTTTTATCGTATGCCTGTTTAGGCAGGCGATTGTCCCTGTTTCTCAGTGGCGCCATCTATGGCCAGGAATTCGACTTCTGCCACGCCATTCACACAACTACAACCCGTTTAGAGGGCGGCTCACAATCACACACAAAGGAGAAAGGACATAGAACACACAGAGAGAGAGAAAGAAACATCCATGATTTGCCCGGGATTCGAACGCAGGATCTTTCTGATGCAAGGACAGTTCCCTGCCCCCTACACAGGCCGGTTGGCTAGCTCCTTCCTTTATTCGTCCGAAATGAATATTCTGCGTTCAGCAGTATAGGCTAAATACCAAATATTTATATGTTGCATCGCTAATTTAGTAGCTGCAATTGCTGTTTATTTTTTAAAATTTAATTTTTTTAATTATAATTTTACAGTGTTGAGCATAATCCTGCATGTCTTTACAATTTAAAAACTCCTCGAAAAAGTTTTTTTGCAATAACAGGACCCTATTTGCACAAATTCACAAAAGCGGACCCTGGTTGAAAGAATGTGACTTAACGTTTATTTTATATTCACTAATTACGAGTAATTTTTTCACAATTTTACAAAAACGGACCTTTCACAAAATTTCTGGACAGACCCCTGTTTTAAGTAACAAGTGAAGACAAGCGATTTTAAGGGAATAATTTAAACATTCGTAAAAAAACAAAAACAACTTTATGCTGAGAAACTTCAATTATTGCGAAGCAATCATTCGGGTTGGTGAGCGACAGCGAACACTCTATTGAAAGGAATTGAAATTCTAACATTCTCTAACAAAAATCATCTTATTTTTGATTAAAACAAAGAAAAGGTAAAATGCCATGCCTGAAAGAGGTAAATGAAATAATTTTTAAATAAATTAAACAACATTTTTGAACAAGAAAAAAAGAAAACACTCTGCTCTTAAGAATGTAAACAATAGTAATTTCAAGGAAATGTCAATCACCGCTCTTTTAAATATACACAAACGATAGTGAAGTTATAAATGAAGCATCTGTCGAAAAAAAGTTTCCTCTGAATTTGGGTCATTGCCGGGTTGCACTTATTTTCAGTGGTGCTCTTGACTGATATAAATGTTCTCGTTCTAAACTTCGAAAAAATGTATATCGAAGATTTAGGGCGCTTCAGTGTCAGATTTTCTAAACGAAAAATATGACAGATAACTGTTAAATAGAAGTCTGTATTACATTTCGCAGAATTCCATACAAAAAGATGTATTGTTAATTCGTTATGAGTATTTCAGGGACGTTTTAATACCCATAAGCCATTTACTGAAGTATTCATAGAATTATAGTAATCAAGCAGTCAATGTTTAAGAATACCCTGTAATGATAGTGGTAATGTGTAGGAAAAAACCCTATGATGATATTGATGGAAGTAATGAAAAACCCATTCAGAATTTCGGCAGCCGTGTTCAACTCAATGTTCTCCAACAAGGACCCATGTAGGTTGAAATAGCTGTGGAGGGGGATTTAAAAATTAATTTTATAAGTATTCTTTGAACTCTTGAAACGTTTTTTCAAAAAACTAATTATCGAAAATGCACTGTAAAAAATTCCGGATCAAATTACGGTAAGATGTACCGGGACTCAGGGTGCCTGATTTCTTTTTTTTTTTTTTTAAATGTTTTTCTTACCAAAAAATACATTTTTACATGAACTTGTTTCGGAACAATAATACCTTTACCTTACTTAATACCTTTGACACTTTCTATTTTTCAATCTTACCTGGTGCCACAGAAAAGTTTGACACGTTTCTGCAAAAGTGTTGTTGTTGTTGTTTCGAATGCCACTTGCCACTACTAGCAAGCCTGTCTGGAAAACCCAGCTGTGGCCAAGAACACGACTTCACACACACACACACGTCACCAACTATTTCCTTTCATTTCTTCACCCACATATCGTAATTTTGACCTGAACTAGGGAATGATCAATCTGCAATTCAGTAACCCCAGTGGTTTTGATTTATTTTGGAAGCATGTACAACTTTGTGACTCGACAGATATAACGTGCAACCAGCCACCATTTATTACACATATCGCCAGCGGGAATGGAACTGACTACCTCTTGGACATGGGCCCAACGCCCTACCAACCAGACTATCCCGGTCATTCCTTTAAAAGTTCCCATCTATAATTAGATGTCGTGATGGCTCAAGGGACAGAGCGTTCGCCTTCCTATGAGGTGAACCGGGTTCTGGCTGGTCGATACGAATTCCGGATCCGGCTTGCACCGATCACAGTGCTGACGTAAAATATCCTCAGTGGTAAACGGATCATGAGTTAGAGTCCCTTTGCCGCCAGGCTAACCATGGGATGTTTTCGTGGTTGTCCTCTCCTTGTACTGCAAATCCTGGTAAGTACCATCAAAAAGTCCACGACAAAGGCAAATTTCTCCCAAACTTGATTCAAAAGTTGATCCAAGAGCTCCCTTGTCTTCTTGATTGGGTTCAAAATAACAAGGCTACGGAGTTCAACATTAGTAGTCGTGAACCCTAAATTGGGTCGGCTGTTCAATAACGCTTTTAAAATACGAAGAAAAGGCTATGGCTTTTAAACGTGTAAAACGTTTGTAATCTAATTTATAATAAATTCAAACATTTCTCCGACGCGGCATTGTTGGTGGTCAGAAATTTTGCACAAATTGAAAAATATTTATTGATTTGAATAATTTTAATTTAAATTTAAAATGGAAAAATTTCACCAAATTGGTAATTTTTTTAGAAGTAGTATTCTTTTAAATATTGAAGCTATTTGCAAAAATTCTCAGAATATTTTTTTCCCGCTGCTAAAGTTGCCTGACCTCGTTAATTGGAACCTTAAAAAAAACTTTCTCATGAAAACTTAAGAAAATGTTAAAAGGGCTATTTTTCTGACAAGGGAGGAGAATTTAAAAATCATCAAAAAAAAAATTTCCTGTGATGATATTTTTTTTTCAGAATCTAACTTCACAAGTTATTTATATATTAAAAGGAATTGAGATGCTATAAATTAATTCTACCTTTTTCATTAAAGGAAAAGCAAAAAAATAAACATTTCAAAAAATAAATAAATGTATAAAATAAATTATCTAGAATAACCATAAATAGATAAATCAGGAATTGATAAGTTTTTAACGGAAGACGAAAATTCTTCGGTGAATCATCTCTAGCATTTCCTGTTATCATCAAATCACATGAGGAGAAATAACGTCAATGCATTCTAAGAATTGCGCTGTCTGATTTCTCTTTTTTTTTTCAGAATAGATTTCCGGAAGATATTCAATTTGAGAGCAGAAGAAACTAAGTGGGAAACGGAAAATATATTCATTTTATTCTTATACGCGAAGTATATTTTTGTTTCTTGTTTTTTAGAGAATGTTCTAAAAATGTTTAATCAATTTTCCCCAGGGTTTTCACTAGAATAATCTGATTGGAATTCCATTATAATGATTCATTATTAAGGGAATAATAATTTGAAATAATTTTAATTTAAAATCATTTTAATTTAAATTGTTTAAGCCCGATATTCAGATTAACATTCTAACATTCAGATTAACTTTATTCACAATCAGATTCCCTTCAGACTTCATATTGCAGATACAGCCCATTTGACATTTACATTACCAAAGATCTTGTTTCCTAATTATTATTATTACCAACCAATAAAAAGTAACAGAACCGATTTCGAATTCCAACGACAAAAAAATAGACATTGATGAGATGGTTTTAATTTGACCTTATGCCCTGAGTGCACTGATTCGTTTGTTAAACCTATGATTAGAGGTGTACCGGGTACCCAGACCCGGCAATTTTACCGAGTATTCAGTGCCGGGAAACAATTATTTATATTCAACACAAACATATTTTGAATTATGCAGGCACATAATAAATTACCTTGAATCATATCTTGAAAAATATTTGTTCCACAGAAAATTACATGATTTTTACATTGTTTTTGCATAATTGTTATAATACTCCTTCAGAGACCTGAAACCGACCGGGTAATAAATCCAAGTTTTACAGGGAACCCAGAACCTGCTGGGTTATAAACTAAATTTTTGCTAGGTACCCGGCGCAGGCTTGGTAAAAGATGCAAGGTTAACCAGACTCGGTAAAATTTTTGGGATCTGTACATCTCAACCTCTTATAATGATTGTTAAGTCTTGGAGTTCGCATGGCGGTGAGAATTTAAAGAAAGTGATACTAGCTTCAAAAAGGTGAAGCAGCAATCACGTCGTCTAAAAGGAATTCTAACTACATTGAGGATCTCTTTCAGAAATTTAAGGTATTTTTTAGGTTTATTTGAGGTCGTTTTGAGGTTGCTTTCAATGTTGATTTGAGGTTTATTCGAAGTTGATTTCAAAAACAACCTAAAAAGATCAATCTCCCAAGGTTTATAATCAAGGTGTATGAAGTTGATTTATTCACACTTGAGGTTGTTTTGAGGCTCGTGGAGATCTACTTTAGAGCAACTCAGCTTAGGAAGGCTGTTTTTGAGGTGCACGGATTAAATTTTGCACACTTCAACAAATACGTAATACTTGAGATGTGAATAATTTTTCCCTATCTAAACTGAAATTATTTCGGAGTTATATACGTGGTTGATTTTGTGAAGTGTAAATGAGGTTGAAAATGAGGTTTATAAATGAGGCTATTTTTGGTGCAAAACAACGCCATTTTCTATTTTTCACATCTGTCAAGCTCAAACTCAAAAACACCTCATTTCTTGTAAGGGTAACTTTTGGCTAACACCTAGCATATATTTTCAATACATCTGTAGTTTAAACCATAACATAATCTAACCTTTTAAAAAAAGAATAATACATATTTTTTTCTGTAATTATTTTTTTATCAATGATAAAAGTCAGATTTTAAAGAATGCTCAGAAAATCTCTTTTTTTCGGAGCCAATACCACGTCATAAGACAAAAGAACACGTTGCATTGTCATTACTTTGTTGGAATATTTAAAAAAAAACAGAGCGCAAAAATTTAAAATACTGACATTAGTTACTCTTGCATTAGATTACAAATATAATCTTGGCATTTTCATTCATAATTATGAATAAATTGGGTGGAAATAATGCATTTAGAACAGTTGTTTAAATAATTATTTTAAGCTGAAATAAAATAATGCAATCTCTTTTTTTAAATCTTATTCAGTTAATGGTATTTTAATGATTATTTTATTTACATTTTACTTTACTTAAAAAGATATTTAATTTTATTGTTTTTGATGATAGCTATTTAATTCTTCAATAAAATAAACGAAGCGAACCTTTCTATTCACTTTAATATTGTTGTCTCACAAACGATGAAATATTCCCATTGTTTGTGATAAAAATAAAGGCAAGTGAAACAAAATAAAATAAATAAACAAAACACCAAACAAATGGAATTATGACGACTCTTGAATCTCGCCAAGTGTTATAAGACAAAAATCAATAAAACCCAAGCACACCATGAGTTATTTTTAGACGACAATGCTAAAAATAGAAGCCCTCCCTACCAACTTACATCTTGTAGCAATAACGCTATCACAAAATTTATAACTTAGCTTTCTTCTTGGAATATGGTACAAGACGTTTGCATATTAATGGCTTTATGTTCATAAAAAAAAATCGTTCGTAAGTGTTATAATTAATATTTAATTTTTCTGAAATTTAGTTTTATTTCAAATTATTTTTAAAGAGGCTCTCGAAAAATTTGATAGCATTAAACTCAAAAAATGAAACAAATTTCTGTTGCGAAATTTTTACTTCATAAATTTAAATGAAACAATTATTAAAAATAGGCATCACAAATTCGCATTAGAGGACTACTTATTATCGCCAAAATTATCACCGAAAATTATTCTTCTGTTTGCTTATCAGGTTATACTTATTTCGTTTATTTGTTTAAGTTCAATCAGGATAAATTTAAGTTTTAAAGAATTTATATGCGTTTTGTACATAGGAAAAAAAACGATTAACAAAAAAAATCGTTTTCATGCTATTTTAAAGAAGTATAAAAAATTCGTTCGATAAGTTTAAACCACATCCTACTGTTTTTTAAAAACATTACACTACTAGTTTAAAAATAGTAAACTTTTTGTTTAAAATAAAAAAATGTTTTTTACGAGTTAGGAAAGTGCATTGTTTATGAACTCAATAAATAAAAGGAAATAAAATAATAATAATAATAAAACGAAATGTCAGTTGAAAAAATTTTATCTATGCTCTTATCTAATTATGATTTTTTTAAAACTAAAATTGTTTCTTTTCCGATAATTAAAAAAAATTAAAACGAATTAAATTTTATAAATATTTCATTGAGTTGATCAATGCCGAGGAACTGTGGAAAGGGCATTAGTTTTAGCAAATTTACTTTACCAATTTGAAAATTTACTTATATTAGTAAAAAATAACATGCATTACTAATTTTTTTAAAATCTTTTTTCGGAGCTATTGTAAATTTATTTGTAAATAGTTTTAAATATAAATATCATAATACATAACCATTGCGTTTTTTTAACACTACTCGGAGTTTATTTCTTTTTATGCATTGAAAAAGATATATTGGGCTTAACGTATCAGACTATTTTCGACAATTTTTTTTTTGAAATATTAATTAAAAATTTTAAAAAACTATTTGATTTGTTCTATTATGCGTATAAACTAATAAAACTAGCAAAAAAAATTTATTATCTTTTTAAATGGCCATTTTTAGGTAAAAATATGACATTTTTTTTGCATATACGCTAAACACTGCAAAAAAAAATAAATAATTATCTCCTGAAGCAAAATAGTTTTTGAAGATATTATTTAGAAGGCTATCATTTATGCTTTGAATTATTATCTTAAAAGCAAGTGCATATACTACTGAGTTAGGGATCAATGTAGTTAAAAAAGCAAATTTTTAAATATTTCCGCATATGTCTTCGCGAAAAAACATTCATAAAAATAAATATCTATTTTTTTTTCTCTTAGTCTGGAGTTCAAAACACACGCGCTATAATCATAAACACTCATGAAAAATTGTTGTCAGTTAATTTAAAGGCGGTATTAAATGTGAAGGAAAAAAAAATCTAATTTTGAGATAAACGCATTTAAAGTCTTTTTTAAAATAATCATCACCTTCCACAAAAACTGCTGTAACGTTGCAAATAATTCGAGTGCAAACAAAAGTGAAGTATTTTTTATAAAAAGTACAGAAATTCGAAATTTATTATGAACTTTATAATGAACTTGCCCAAAATCACGTTTTTGCACTTGTCGGATTTAGATACCTTAAATCAGGAGTTTCCAACTTACATGAGGTCGGGGGTCACAATTAAAAACACAAATCAAATGGCGGGCCGCAACTTTATCAAAATTTTATGTAGGACTCTTACATGTTTGAAGGAACATTAAATATTACTGTCAGATTTTTACCAAGTTGTACAAAACAAAAGTATTGAATTAGAAATTAAAATAAGAAGTAGATTTTTAAAAATATTTAATTGCATTATAAAAAATTCGGGCTACAATAAGTTTAATGCGCAACTATGTATTAAACAATTAATGTGTAACAGATTGTTAAGATATAAAACTTTTAAAAGGTTGGTATTAAAACTGACATAGTAGCACACAAAATGGTCAATGACAAAATTGAGGTTTGTCTGCTGCAACTACCAGAGAGTAGATATTTACATTTTAAATTTACAAATGTTTGTGTAAATATTTTCGTCCAAAATGAGTGATTTCAAAAAGTTAAATCGGAGAATTTCTTCGAGAAAATTTCTGATACACACATGCTAAATTATATTCTCAAAATACAAAAAAAAGAAATAAAAAAGAGCAACATACACGATTATTTTTGAATTTGAATAAATATTTTCTTGGATGAAAAACCTGAGAAATAATTCGTTTTTGTTCTGCGGTATGTTAAATTTCACAGAAACCAAGAAATTAGGTTTTTATTAACGAGGGAAGTATTTTAAACCCATGTAGATTTTTTACGAAAATTGCAAAAAATGACAACTAATATATTTTAGTTCGTGGGCCACAAAAAAAGGCTTTGCTGGCCGGATGCGGCCCCCGGGCCGCCAGTTGGAAACCACTGCCTTAAATGAAACAAAGAGCTCTGTAATAGTAAAAATAATAAAGAATTGATAAAAAAAACTAGGACTAGACACAATTTAACATTGTTTTAATTCATGTTACCCAAATAAGTCTAAAAATTCTCCGTCGAGCCGGAGTCGAACCAGCGACCTATGGATGTCAGTGATAATTCCTCTACAGTCCACCGCTCTGCCAACTGAGCTATCGACGGACGGCAAAACTAGGACTGATTATTAAGAAGACAAACCTAAACGCTTAATATGGTGTTTTAAGAGTAGTATTTTGGTGATTCGTAACTTTTCCAATCAAAATTTCTAATTAAATCTACTGGCGCTTTGTAATACAATTAATCTTAATTAATTCTATAACAGTTTCGATTTGTAATTACAATTATAATTCTACGAAGTATTTTTTTTTAAATAAAACAAAAAGAACGAAAATAATTATGAAAAAAAAGTTGGCATATGGAAATAATCTATGGCTGAAATGCGATTTAGTATGTTCAAAAAAATTCTTCTCAGATGAATCTGTTAAATTTTTCTGTCGTGTCGGAGTCGAACCAGCAACCTATGGTTGTCAGTGACAAATTTTCAATAGTCGAACTCTTCCGGTACTTAGTGGTGCGGTACTTTTTAATTACGTTGCACTATTGGCGAGTCCCGCAGTGGACTGATCGTTAAGACACGGTTCCCAGCAGATCACCGAAGTCAAGCATCACTGGCTGCGGTCAGTGTGCGGGTGGGTGACCACTTGGATCAGTCTGCGTAGGGACCGAGGGTGTGCGGTATTGGTCCTCGTTAAACTGTGCTACCGTAAAGTGCTCAACTTCGTGTGCAGGTCATTGGGCTACCGAAGTGGGGGTGCCATCCCCTCTGCAGAGGATCAAAATTGTGATGGCATGTCTTCGGATCATCCTCAGGGATGTTTCCCAGACCGTCGCCAATAGCCCATTGTGCAGCTCCAGTGCGACGTAAATGAACTACAACAACAACAGCACTATTGGCGACGGTCTAGGAAACATCGCTGCGAAAGATTTAACTCTTCCAATTGAGCTATCGACTGTTGTAGGAAAATATGATACAAAAAAAAAATGAAAATGGTGAACGTGTAAAAGTTTTGTTTTTGCCGTTATGTTATACGAAATGTTAGTTTTTCGTAGGTAAAGGGAGTTTTTAGTTTAAGTATCAACTTGATGTAGTTTATAAACTTTTTCTAAAAGGCAGTTTCATTGCTGCTCATTCTAAAAAGTTTAAACTCAAAATATTAATAACAAAGTTGAATGAAAAAAAATATGAAAGAATGAATAACTCTTAAATTAAAAATATTCATTGTGAATTACTGGCATGTATTTTTTTAAAGGGCTTGTAACTTTGATAAAACTAATAATAAATGTATTAACATATTTAATATATGTTAAATAAAACTTAATTGCCAATTGATAGTTATGTATCAATTGGCCATAATTAATAAATTATTTTTTGTTTAATTTGCCAGAAAATTATTTTAAAACTCTGCCATCAACATTATAGTTCATAATTAATTATATGCATCCTAAGGATATGCATTATGTAGTAATAAAGAACAGACGTTTATACAATACCTGAAACGACATTTTATTGATAGATTGTATAGCTGTCTTAAAAATTGCTGTTTAGTTTAATTAATTGCATTAAGTTTCTAGTAGTATATATTAAGGGAATAATAAAAATTATTCTTTCGAATTATAATACCGTATTAAAGGTAAAATTATGATAGCGTGTGTATAAAAAAGTTGGATTATGAGTATAAAAAAGACATCTAAAGTCACAGACACGACGTACATGTAATTTGTGCGGTTAATTAAGTATCCAGAGTTCTCAAAACAAGGATAAAGTAAATGGAATATATCGTTAAAAGATAAATTAATGACATAACTATATTGCGCAGCAATTTTAAAACGCAATTTTATTGCCAGAAAAAGTTGTTATCTGAAATGACCTTAAGAAGAAAATGACTTCATAATTTACATAGCAATAAAAGTAAGAAACCCAAAACTGTCTTAGTGACGAACATCCGAAAATTCTAAGTATTAAAAAGAAAACATTTAAAAAGTTGCAGGTGCTGCGAACATTTACCTCTGAATTCGAAGAATGCGTTCGCTGATATCAATTCCTTTTAGTTATTTTTCTTTAAGTCTTAATGCAATTGATAAAAAAAAAAGATTTTTAAATGATGATAATGCGTTAAACGAAACTTTTAAAGTAGCATGTATATCGTCAAGTATTAAAGAAAATAGGAAAAGGGCTCAAATATTGAGAACGTTTTCCTTTGAATCTTAAGAATGTAATTCTTATAGTGGATATCAGTCGCTTCCACTTATTTTCCATTAAGCCTAAAATGCTACTGATAAAAAAAGACGTTTAATTGATCCTAATGGGGAAAAACCGAACTTTTAATTTTAAGATAACGCCTATATATGCCCACCATCAAATGCAGCAAATTAAATCACGAGCGAAAAAAAAATTTTTTTTTTTTTTTAAATCCCATCTTTACTGGCATTTCTCGAATAAATTCACACGAGAAACCTATAAATTACCTCTAAAAGGTGTCATATAATTCTGTGTATTCTGTTCGTACTTCTTGAACAAGATAAACATTGTTCTAGAAAGCTATACTGGACTAAAAGTTTGCGTTTTTTGATGTACTCATTCCAAACAAAAGCAATTCAAAACCAGAGAAAATAAAAATGGCGCAGATGTTAAGAATGTTTACCCTTATACCCAAAGAAGGACGCATTTCTTATTGGGTGATATTAACGGTTTCTTATTTTCCATTAAGTCAAAATGAAATTGATTAAAAAAAAAGACGCTTAATTGATGATAATGGAAAAAAAACAGAATTTTTAATTTCGTGATAGCGTCTATTCCCATCATTCTATATTGCAGATTAAATAACATACGAATATTAAAAAAAATCACATGTTTATTGGCTTTTTTATAATGAATTCTCCAGTGAGGGTATTAAACTAACACTAAAAGCTGATATTATTCTTAGCATTTTAGTAGTTTTTTATCAAGATATCAGTAAACACTATTTGTAGAAGGTTATATTGCGCAGGAATTTTGTATTTTTTTATAGCGTTCTTTACTAAACAAAGCAATTTGGTCACAGTTGGTTGCTCAGCCGGAACATAAATAATATCATAATTAGTCGGAGAAAACACGGCACATGCTTAAGTTCTATGAATGACTTTTTAATTGAATTAAATCGGACAACGACGATAAAGTTCAATTCGTTTACCTGATTTTAACTTCTTCAATGAAGTCTTAAAAAGCGTGTCGTACCAAGTTGAAATTATATGATAAATAGTTTTGTTTTTCCTTGAATAGATTTAGTACTCATTTGGCTAAAAATTTATTTTAGAATTGCGTGTTAGCATATACATTTGCAACTACAAAAGCATAATTCTGTCGCAAACCATTTTTGACAGAAAAAGAAAAATTCATCGTGCTTAATTAGATTTAAACAATGAGCTAAAGGAGATTAAAAATAAAAGGAAACTTCTTTTTATTTCAAGGTTTAAAGACAGCTGATAAATTAACCCAATTTTGTTGAAATATTTTAAAAAGAAATATTTCCCAATGCTTCGTATTTTTTCAATTGTTTAATACTTATGATCATTCTTGTTAAATACTACTAAGTTTATTTCACAGATCAAACATGAAGTTTCAGAAAAAAACAAATGGGAATTTGACCACGAGATTAAGTCAGAACTTGATTAAAAATAGAAAATAATTTGGCACAAGGAAAATCATTTCGGGCGCCACCACAAACTGAATTTACGTCATATGTTTACTTGCTAAGAAAACTGAAGAAGGATTTAAACACAAATTAAAGAAATATTTTTATCAAACGTAATACGGTATACACAAAATTAGTTTCTACCGTAAAATGACTAGATTTATAAATCCTCATTCGAGGACAATTCAGCAGAGCGTCCACGAAAACTTTTATGATTTGAGGACACCAAATATTTATGAAAAATATTAATTCATGTGTGCAGCAAAGGTTTTTTTAATTGATAAGTAATATCAGATGCCGAACCATCTTCATCAAACATGATTTCATTTCTAAGCAGTTTTGGAATGTCATAATAAATTTGTTAAATTATAACTTGTTTATTTTTTGTTGAAATTATTTTATAACGAGTATTGCGTTTTAACATTGTTTAACATTGTTTTAACATTGTTTTTTTAATTATTTCATTTCATTTTTATTTGTATTTGCCATAAGACAAAACTATCTAGTTTAGCACGTTGAATGCCATGGGGGTCACCGGTGACCGGCACTGAGTTTGTTCGTAGAGCCACGGGGGTCACCGGTGACCAGCGAAGGCAAGATTATTAGAAACACATAATTCGAGTAAATTTTTAATGCTTTTAATATTTTTCTATATTATTATAGTTACTAAAATGGTTTGAAGAAATTAATGCAATACATACTGAGAAAATAATTTTAGCCAGACGGGCAAGCCATGTAAAATTAGTGTGACATTCAACGTGTTTAAAAAAAATACGCATTTCTGACTTATAATACAGGGTGTTTATAAAGTCCCGAACCCATTTTGATGTTCAATAACTCATAAAATAATAAAGATAGATTAAAATTAATAACATTAATGGTAAGATAGACTCAAAAAGTTTCATGACCCTTGTCAATGAACTTCCATGTGTGCCCCCTTCGTCGCACGGAGAATATCAAGTCGATAGTCAATTTCACGATAGGTAGCGGCAAGCATGTCGGCAACCACTATTGCGGTTGTAATTCTGGCTTTTAGGTCATCAATGTTCGACACGATCCTCCTGTAAACATTGTCCTTTATAAATCCACAAAAAAAAGGCCAGCGACGTCATATCAGGTGATCTGGGTGGCCAAGGAATTGGACCTCCTCGCCCAATCCATCTTCCTGGAAAATGGTCGAACTACGAACGATGATACCCCAATGAGGTGGTGCACCATCTTGTTGCAAAAAGACATGTGGTTGAAGCTCTTCTAGTTGTGGAAATACGAAGTTTTCCAACATGTCTAAGTATACGACTGATGAGACCGTCTTTTCTGTAAAAAAGAAAGGCCCAATGACTCGGTCGTGCATTAGTCCACACCACACATTGACCTTTGTGGAATTCCTTTGTGCCTCACGGTATTCATGAGGGTTTTCAGATCCCCATATGCTCACATTATGGCGATTAACAATGCCCGAAACACCCATTTTAGACCCATTTTGATGTTTTATAACACATAACGCTTGCCGCAACCTGGCGTGAAATTGACTATCGACTTGATATTCTCCGTGCGACGAAGGGGGCACACGTGGAAGTTCATTGATAAGGGTCATGAAACTTTCTGAGTCTATCTAACCATTTATGTTATTAATTTTATCTGTCATTATTTTATGAGTTATTAAGCATCAAAATAGGTCCGGGACTTTATAAAAACCCTGTATATTTCACTGCATATTAAGTAAATTATTCGGATTCGAAGAAATTCGACAACATTTGAGGACACGCGTTGAAACTTGGGTACATTTTCTGTCCTCAAAGTGTTTAAGCGTTTTCGAAGATAATAAATGTAATTCGAGAACTGTCCTCAAGATTAGAGGATGTCTGGTCACCTTAACGTATCAATTAAGAATCAAATACTAAAGGATGTGAATATGAGTTTAATTAAAGAATTGGAGATCAAAGATAAATCGGAAGTCGTCATGGAGAAATCTTCAGAGGAAGACATTGGCTCACATTGGGCTGTCTGGCCAACTATGATGATGATGAATATGAGTTTAAAGAAATTCACATGCTAAGAGTAGCTCCTAAAGGGGAATTAATTATTTATTATTTTTGCTGACAGGGAAATGTGCAATGCTCAGGTAAGATATTAAAATCAGCAAATATTTAATTTTTAAAAAAGCAAAATAAAAATGTAATTTAAAAAAAAGGGATACCCGTGGAAAAGTTTCAAATTTGGAATAAAAGTTGAGTTTGGGAAACAAAGAAATTGGAAAACAATTCTTACAAGAATTTCAGAGATCAAGAGTTTTGAAAACAAATCAAAAACACGATTTTTAAACAATATTCTACAAAAAAAAAGTTTATTAAAAGTAAATTTTGTTTTAACACATTAAGTTATGTTTTTTATTTTAACCAAAGCTATAAGTTCGAGTAAGTATCAAGTTGTTGCGTTCTTCTTACGTAAGCATGAGGGGAGGGGGGTTGAGATTTGCTTATTTTTACTGACAAGAAGGGTGTCCACAACTTCTATAAATATGCTTACGAAATATTTGAACGACTCCTTATGGGAATATGAATAAGAATTTGATAAAATCCATGCGTTAAAATACATGAATATACATTCGAAGAAATTAATTATGGTAAATCAAAGAGATTCATGATTCTGAAGGACATGGATATTGATTCAAAGAAATTCATATCCATGTCTTCTTAAAACCTTAATTTATTTTTGAGATAAGTGTCATGTTATGCTCCTATCTTCTTGTAATCGATTTTTCATTTCAGTGTTTAGTATTCATATTAAGTCGGCCATGTGGCCGAGTGGTTAGCTTGCCGGACTGCGAAGTCAATGGCTGCGGGTTCGAATCCCGTCCTGGACATGGATGTTTCTCTCTCTGTGTGTTGTCTTCTGATGTGTGAATGTATGAATGTGGCCCACACTATGAACGGGTATGTTTGGCGTGGGTAATGTTGTTCGCCTCCGTGACTTTGGTTCACAGGTGCCCACTGGGTAACGATAAATGAGCAACCCTTCCGGCATCTTCTAAGGCGAAGAACGAAAGTTCAGTGCCTGCCGTTATTTAAAAAAAAATATTCATATTAAATTTCAACATCTAGTAATTGGTGTTGGATTTCGATATTTAGTAATCAGTGTTAAATTTCTATCGGTAAATGCTGGATTTAGATTATTAAACATTGAATTTCAATTATCTAGTGGTTAATATTGCATTTCTTCTATTTATGGATTAATAGTGCATTCTGATCATCGACACCAGTGATTCCCAAAGTGGTCTATATCGACCCCCAGGGGTCGATGACAACATGCAAGGGGTCCACGTCAAGCGAAAAAAAAAATTGGGGTTTCATGAAATGAAAATGGGGGTGAACGAAAGTGGATTTCATATAAGAAAGGTCGTCACTTTAATTTTGGCATTTCATGAATGGAATAATTAACATACACTGATAGTACCTATTAACTTACATTATACTACCTTATAATATAAAGACTTATATCTATCTAAATTCTACGTAATTTATAAAAGTAGCTATGAAGTAAAAATTTCATTAAAATTTAAGTCATTAGGATTATTTTCTGATATATGAAACTGAATCTATATTATATTAAACGCTAATACGTATGTATCAATAAAACCGATGATATTTCTATTCTCGCGTTGGCAACAGTTTTCATTTTTAATTGATAGGCTTCGGCGCGCAAGAGCACGTAGTGAGCATCATATGGCTAATCTATATTATGTAAAACGCTAATACGTTTTAATTGATAGGCTTCGGCGCGCAAGAGCACGTAGAGAGCATCATATGGCTAATCGGGGGAATTCTCACCGAATTATCAAAAAAATTCTCACAAAATTACCTTCATCGAAGCCGATGCTTTACATCCGGCGTTCAGTACTATTTCATATTGTTTTACAACACATGGTTTTAGCCCTCTGGTGGGAAAGACTTTAAAACAAAACTTACAACAGTTACTTTTCTCAACAACTGAAATTTAGAATAGTGTGATTAAGAAAAATATGTGAACCGTTTGCAATTTCAAATTAATATTGAAATGCACAGGTTTAGAATTTTCTACAATGAAAAGTTTTCGGAACTTCAGTGTTCAAAAAAGTATACAAAAGCTAGACGTTAAGAACGTATCCAATGAGCGAGCAAAGCGAGCATCGGATTGCGAAGCAATCCGAAATAAACCGCGAAAGCAGTTCCGGGGGTTGGCGAGCGCAAGCGAGCAGGGGGCGAAGCCTCCAAGTTATTATAAACTAGCAGTTGCCTGCAGCTCCGCCCACGTACGTTTTTATTTTCTCTGCGTGTAAGGTTTTATTTTGTAACGAAAAAGTATTTTTCCGCGGTAAATTAGTTTAAATTTTATCAATAAATGTATAAAATTAACATAGGTTTTTTCTTAAAATTTTCACACTACACTTCACTACAGTTAGAAATTCAAATTTTTCACAGTGAGTAGCACTATAACAGCTGTCAAAAATACATTTGAAGTTGATAAATTTACAAAAAATCAATATCAGGTAAGTAGGGGGTCTACCCAAAACCGAAAAACATGGCAAGGGGTCTATGAGACAAAAAAGTTCAGGAACCACTGATCTACACCCTCCTCGACCACTCCATCAGTTGAGAAAAAGCATCGTTCAAGAATCCACATAATTAATTGTGTTCCAATCAAGTTATGCAACATATTCAAGCTATTGTGGTTGCACAATTTTTCTGCTAAAATCTGTAGAGATGATTAATGTTATTGGCGTTATTAAGAAAACCTATCTCTATGCAAGAATGATACAGGAAACGGTGAAAAATTTATGTACACCCTGTACATTAAAGATGCAGATTATATTGGCAAAAATATGAATTTGCTTCCTCGGTGAAAATACCCTATCATTGATGAAGTTAGCATATTGATCTCGAATTGATCGTTGGAAAAACCGATTGGCTTTCGTAAAAAAAATATTAAGGTTTTGGTGTAGAAAAACGCTCCTATGTTTGCATTATATTCTATTATATATTACATTATATTTATTACATTATTTAATTAGTCAATATTTTTATTATAATATATATATTATAATAAATATATAATTTATTATATATGTAATTTAATATTACGGCAAAACTTCTAGTAGAGGTAGGTCACATCATAAAGATTAAGAATTGCATAGGAACCCATAACTGGATATGTGATTGTACGCCGCTGGGGGCACTTTTCTACTATGAACTTTTAATTCGCGTCTTCCTGAGCTGTACTTTTATTTATCTAAAGTATCTGAATTCCATCGTTTATCTAAAGTATCTGAATTACCGTTTTTCTTAAACTTGAATTTGTGAAGGTACCGCTAAACGGTAGTAAATTTGGCTTGGACAGACCCCTGTATATATATATATATATATATATATATATATATATATATATATATATATATATATATATATATATATATATATATATATATATATATATATATATATATATATATATATATATATATATATATATATATATATATATATATATATATATATATATAAGTTCAAAATGAAGAATAAAAACAAAGAAAAATTATAGACATATGAAAAAAAGGGGGTGGGAAATAATAAGTAAAAAAAAATAAACAGCATTTTATTAAAAAAAAAAAAATGAAATGTTAATTAAAAAACCGGAAAAAAAAAACGAAAAAAAAAAAGATATAATCTTTTCTTCAGCTCACACGATTATATCCGCAAAACAGAGTGCTTTCTGATATTGTGTTCTTGTTTATTGTTTTTCTTAACTTTCTTAGTGTTTTCTTGTATTTATTTATATATATATATATATATACATAAGGAGTAAATTTTTAAAAAATTGTATAATTATTTACTTTCTTATACTTTGTAAATTGAGTTAAAACTCAATTTGGGCGTTGAAAGTTCATTTCTTATATTTCTCATCAACGAATGATATGTAAGTGAAAATAAGAAAAAGTAGCTCAAAGTGATGACTGATACAATATTTTTTTTGTTGAAATATATATTATTTTGAATAACATTTCGATTAAACATTGCTACACCCAGTATAACCAGTATATAGGGAAAAAGTTAATCGCATAAATAAAAGAATACTTCTCAGATCTTTGTCTTTATTGCCAACAAATGTCAGTGATAAATTAATAATCTCTTTGGAAAAACCATCTATAATATATTTTTTCCGATAACTCCAGTATCCCAGTATCTTTTTTGTTTTCTGTCGCCACTTAGTATATTGACTGATCGATCTATTGATTACGTGTGGGTCCTTACTATTAAGTAATGAACTTTTCTAACCATGATTCTTTCAAATGAATCGATGTTCTTTTTTGAGACTCTTTAAATATTGGCAGAAGTTCGCTCTAAACTTTTAAAATTTATGCCTCATTTAGAATCTAATTATCCAACCATAAACAATTAAAAGGAACTCTTTAATAAAATAAAAAGGATTATTTACGAAATTTTTAAAAATATTTCAATTGTATTTTGTAACTGTATTTTTTAACTGTTTTGTAATTGTATTGTGTAACAGCGCAACCATACATGTAGAGTTATAAAACACTTCACAGGTGACGTACCTCATAAATGTAACTTTGCTTCTAATGCGCATGCGCTAGATTTTAGGATATATGATGCCCTGCTACATCTGAGTATATTGCTCGTCTTGTAAATTATTTTTCTGGTATATAGCATACCATACCGAGCAGTTCCTCGCATTAGTTACGTATTGAAAGAGCTGAACTACCTCTCACTTTTATATTCTTAACTTTAACTGTGACTTTTTCATTTTCCTTGATAAAAAACAAGCTTAAGACAGCAGATTGTTATTGTATACAATCTTTAGTAATCGATTACACAAAATATTATTGAAGAATTTTAACTGGGGGATTAAATGCGTCAACTATCATATTTTTTTAATCGTTTCGCATATTTTGGTTATTTAAAACTTCCACAAACTCAAAGAGATACGCATATTATAGAAACTTCTATGTGACACTAAAAGTTGTAACAATTGTTTTTTGCTGCGCATAAAAAAAAAGTTTATGAATCGTAAATATACAATTAAGAACTTATATAATTGACTTGACTCAAGGGAAATTACAGAGAAGTCCTACTTTAAGAAGTATGTATTTATCTTCATTACGATAATGATGTTTTTAGCTTGATGTCTTCATGACGTACAAATTAAGTACTGGGATTTTGAACATATTAATGGTAATAAGAATTCGAAGATGATTAACAAAATATTTACGTTCGATATTTAATTAGGAATAACGGAAAACAACGTACAAGTCTTAAAATAGTAAATTTGCGTTAAAATGTATTTTAGACAATTATATTACAAATAAAATTTAGACACAAATGTACTTACTCCCTGATTTTACAGACATTTTAACTCCCTTTTAGTTACATTAAAAATTTCGATTTTTAATTCGTCCCATAAACTTAAAAAACATTAAGCATCGAACTAGCTTAAAATGCATTAAAAATTATTTAATTCGATTGTCTCAATACGCTTCCGGTTGCTTATTTCAATCGTAGGTGGACGTTGAACTACAAAGCTTGCTGTCAATTTCAGAATAAAACTTTTTAATTTAAGTTCAACCGAAATTTAACTAAAACCATCACAGTTACTGACTGAGCCTTCTGAAAAAATATTATTACTTTATGCTAATTTATTTTTGCACATTTTTAGTCTATTCTCAGTTTAAATTTTCAAATTGATTCAGTTAAGTTAGCTCATTAAACTTAGTTAAATTTTTAATTTTTTTTTCAAATTGATAAATTTCCAAATATCTCATTATTTTAATTTAAATTGCAATGTGGAAATTTCGTTTCGCATTTAGTTTCGCCAGAAAACAGTTTAGTTAAACATAAATACACATAAACATTACACAAGTTTATTACAAAATGCTAGTAATAAGAATAATATTTGAGATTGAAAAATATCTATAACAGAAATCTTGTTTTACTTCAAAACTGAAAACAACATTCCAACTGATTAAACACAAATGTTTTTGTAATTTATGCAAAAGCGGTAATAACCTTTGACATCTTTCCGCTTTATTTCTCATTTGAATATCATTTCCTTCTGAAGAATTGTACCATTTTTATTCATATAGTCGTTTCAAGTGTCGCAGACTTCCTCTAACGTTTTAATTTCCTGATTTTTAATAAAACGTGACTGTCCAATATTTAGCGGGTGGAAATAAAATAAATATGCAAATCTGCTGAAAAATCCTGTTTAAAACATGGATTTAAAGACATTTTTTTAATAAAATATTTCGCAGTTTACACTAAATATGGTATAAATGAGAATTTCAATATTTTAAAACTATTTAAATTATCTTAGCATTATTTTTAAAAATATTATTTTAATTTATTATGTATTCTATAAAATTATGAGGCAACAATTCTTAGAAGCTAAGAAACTGCTTGCTTATCTTTTTTATCGCTGAGTAAGATTAGTCCAACAAAAAATGCCACAGTAGTAACAGTAACAGTATAGTAACAGTGTAGTAACAGTAAGAACGCACTCGCTTTATCCTTTGCAAGTGCTCAGTGTTGATCTATCGGGTTGTTTGAAAAATAATTTCGCTTTTTTCTAATGAAAATGAACAACGATTCTCTTATAGTGAGTGAATAAATATTTTATTAATTTATATCGTCTATATTGGTTTAGTACCATTCGCCATTTTTCTGGTAGTAGCATGATTCCATGGTCGTAAACTTCAGTTCATCACTGGAAAAATACTGATCCAGGTGATTAAAAAAACTTTGTAGAGACCGGAACAAACATTATAGTTAAACTCATTTCACGTCTTGATAATGATAATGAGCTTCTTCAGTGATAGTGAGCTTCGAAAAATAGATCATTTTCTAGATGTTTGAGAAGCAAATCCCAGAAGTCAGCGCGACGGCTTAAATTTCTTCACGTAAGAACATTAAGAACCCATATGTCAAACTTAGAGAATAAACCTAGATGTTTCAAAATATCATGGACTGTCGAATTCGACAAATTTAATCTCTCTGTGATCTCACGAGAATTTTGGCAAACAAGTTTTGGCAATGGTGTTATAACTACATCTTCTTCATACACATCGAATATTTTTTGTTTTTTTGTTTGAACAGCATTTTTACTTTTTCGATATTAAAAAATTGCCGAAGATTTTAACATTTTGAAGCTTTTAACTCATTGCATGAGGGAAGCTTTTCCAAAATTTCCAAAAAAATTTATTACAGTTGTGAGAGATTAAAATTTCAAAAAAAAAATAGTAGGCATGATTTCATGAAATCTGGAGCAAATTTGTCTCTAAAGCTACAACTTCAATTTAAAAAACATTTAAGGCCAGAGATTACAGTACTAATTACATATATACTGAATCACGAATGGATAGTTTATTTGAAAAAGAGAGAGGGAACGAAGCAATTTTTCTACCACTTTTTAAACTTTTATATGGATTGCAGAAATTTCAAAAACGTATTTTTACGTGACCCGTTTGCAACATGTTAACTTTCCATATTTGAAAGTGCACCAACCAATTACCATTGCGTAGAATCAATCGAAATTTTTCACAAGCAAGCCTTGTTGTATCAGCTGTCAAAATAATGTAATGATCATGGGGCTTAAGTGTGAGGTTGGCTGCGAAAAAATACAATTATGTCCTCTGTTAGGAAATAACGAAATTCTTTCTGAACAACTCAATCATGGATATACAAGTAAATCTGGAAATTATCATTAAAATAGTTTACTTTTCATTATAAATTAGTTCACTGTATGTTCGATAAATCCAATTTAAAAAACATCAGTTTTTGTTTCTATTAGTTTCTGTTAGAGGTTGTAACTCTAATATACGCTTGTAAACTTCGAGTTCCGTATTTTAAGGGCACAGGCGTGTGTAATTGTTTTTTCCTGCATCAATCCGCACCTTAATTTTGGAAATTAAAAGTTCATCTAATATTTTCACACAAATAATATTCTCGATATATCCTAATTCATATCTACGTGGTTTTGACACCAGAAGGTAACACATACTTAGGTAATTTTTTTAATCAAGCAATTGAAGAGCCTCATTTCCAAATGTATCTCAATACGCCTACAAAAATTCAAGCTGATTGGTGTAATTTAGTAGTGCATTACTAAAAATATTTGCTATCTGTTCTTCAATTTGACAAGAGTTTATGTAGCCAATCCTGCAGCTCTAGAGCGACGTAAATAAAGTACTCGACAAGGGCTTATTATTGCTCAGACCCGCAAGCCTGCAGATTTATACATGATATTAGTTAATAAATATATTTATAGATATTAATCTGTCTAGACATCTGGGATTAATTTGCTAAATTTTATGTTAAAATTAATTCCAATCTTTTTATATTCTCAGTTTTATCGTTTTAAAAAAACGTTTAATTGTTTTTTAAATTTGTGGATTACTTATTTGAACGATAGCTTTTTCGATTTTATCATGGCCTGAACCTGTATCTGATTTGGACAATATCCAGGGTTTTGAGTTATAGGTGTTTCTTGCTATTTTTAATACTTAACCGCGTAAAGAAGATTATGGTTAAGAATAGCTTAATTGAATGTGATAAAAGATACGTAAAATTAATTCCTCATTATGAAGCCGTTTAAAAAATTACTTAACTGGGAGGGGGTTTGTGATTCATTTATTTTTATAACAAGGATAGAGGAGCTGAATGAACAAATCTTAAGTAAGACACTGAACTCCAATTAGTTTTCATTTTTAAATAAAGGAAAATTAACAAAAATTTAATTTTGAGAAAAGAAAAAGTTAGAAAAAAATTTCTACAAAAATGACAGAGATTAAGAGTTTTTCCACAGAAAGAAAACGCAAAAGATTTATAAAGAACTTCCCACTCAAAATTTTATTAAATGATTAAATGATAAAATTTTATTAAATTTTATTAATTTTATTAAATTATGTCGTGAATTTCATATCAAGCAAAGTTAAATTTTTTATTTAAGTTTAATCTTAAAATAAGATTATCGTAAGAGACAAGCAAAAAAAAAAAAAAAGGAAAAAAAAACGGGGGAAAGGTGTTGCGATGTATAAATAAGAGGGCGCTTTTGTTTTTCTGGAAAAGGGCAGTGGTTCCAAAATTTCTAAGAAACGTGCTTACATAAAATTTTATTGGCTCCTCATACTCGATTTTAAGAAATAAAGAATTAAAAAAATATAAAAAAGAGTATAGAATTATTAAAAAATGTAAAATTAAATTTAGAGAGAATATATAATTAAAATATAATTAAAAGAATATGGAATTAAAATATAATTAAAAGAATATATAATTAAAAGAATATAGAATTTATAATTATCTTATAGCTATAGAATTATAACTATTTATTATCATACATATGTGGGCTTGTCTTCTGAATGCAAACGCAACTTATGAACCCTTGTCAAATTAAAGAGCTGAAAGTGCAAATGAGAAGAGGGCAACGTAATAATACAAAGGTGCCGCGGAGTTTGAACCCGCTACCTCCTCGCTTCTGTGCTTATGGTGGAAAGACAAAACACCTCGGTCACAGAGGTTCTGAATTAATTTTTAAAATCAAATAGGATTGACGAATTATGGAAAATTATACGATAACTTTCTGCACCATTACTCTTCTCTGTCAGAATATTTGTTTATAAAAGAAACAGATACAAAAACTTTGTATCTTCTTATTATCTTAAAATCTTCTCTATACATACTTTCAAATCAACGGAAGGATACCACTTATGTCTGGTAATACATTACTGATAATTTTATCAGCTTTCTTATTCACGCTGACAGCATATGACGTAAAAATTCCACGTGTTGTTCTCTGCGTCACTCAAGTACAATCACAATGAATCTTTTTTCCCTTATGGTCATAGATAGATAAGAATTAGGAAATTATAAACTTCAACAACACTCTTGGAAACAATTACTTTTTTTTTGGAACTTTCTCTACTGTTCTATGTTCTATGTTATTAAGCTTCTTCCAATTTGAGTCTTGCAACACGTTTTTGCTGTCACGATAATCTAATTCGTCAGCTAGACATGGGTGTTTGCTTTTGAATTATATTTGCAATTACTGTTTAGTTCAGTATATAGATAAATATTGCAATAGGCGAGTGAATTGCGGATTATTGCGTTAAACCGTGTTGTCATACACGGTTTTACAAACAGCTCATTTCGAGCGTGGAAATTTTAAATAGAATAGAGAAAATTACTCACATTTTGACAAGAAATAACAGAGTGTGGCGGAATCTTATACTGAGACGCACTGATGATTTTGGCAAATAGAGTTTAATTAAATTCGATAAGATAATAGAATACAAAATGGAAAATATGGAGGTATTTTCCTTTTTTTTTTTAGGTTAAGCTGTTATTTATCATTTGGAATTAAAAATAATTTATAATTTAATTTATCTGTTGATAATTTCGTGCAAAAATAGTCTCACAATCTGCAATTAATAGCAACGATCAGTGAGTGGGTGGGCTTTGATTAGGAAAGAAACGGGGGTTCGCATTATCTTCCTCGTTAAACTGTACTTGTCCAATGATGTAAACATTGCCCAATGATATAAATATTTAAATATTCATATTAATAATACTTATATTATATGATATTAATAATTAACAACAATGATATTACGTATTTTTATTAATAACTAACAAATTAGACTGTGTTAGTCTTTTTTCTTGCAACCATTTCCAAGTGAAGAATGTAATCAATAGAAATTGAACGAAATTAACAATGAATATATATTTTATAAGTCTACTATTTGTCTTTTTTTTAACATGCAAAGGATTTTTTTAAATAAATAATCCTCAGTTTTTGTTTATTTGAGCTTAAAATCTCAATGCTCGTATGTTTAATTTTTAACCTTTTCAATTAAAATTATGCAAACTAATCTTCATTTTAACCACGAGTAGTTAAGATTTAATTTTAGTATAGAAAATAAACCAAATTACTAATAAAAGATACCTCAGAGAAAAATATAAATAAAATGAATTAACAGGAAATCTTTATTTGTCTTAGTGAAATGAAAATAACGACAATTTTACAATTTATGTGAAACGGAAATTCTTTGCGAAGAATTTTATGGATTCATAAATTTCGATTTTCAAAGAAATAGACTTGAAACTTATATGAGGTATTTTATTGATATTAATAAACAATACGCCGTTCCTCATATTTTAAGATTTTTATATAAATAACTATAAATACTAAAAATAACTCGAAGGTTTACGTACCAAAATTAAATATGCATTTTTCAATACAAAATTAATTTATAATTAATTAATTACAAAAATAATTTATCAAAAGCTTATAATTAATATAAATAATTAATTAATAACTGTGCTCGATTCATTGTAATACATATTAAGATTAAATATAACTTTTCATAATTCCAATTTTTCTCATTCTATAACGTTTGATTTTTCTTATTTATAAATGTAATGTTTTTGTGCTTCAAAACGATTCTTAATGACGTAGAAAGTTTTTGTTTGTTCATTGATTGCTCTAATTGTTCACGTTTTTTTGGAACAAATGTTCAAAGAAAAACGCGTGCTTCAATAGGAAAATTGGTTTTCAAAAGATAATTTCTCTACAGTGTGTACATAACTTTGGCCGAATATCAAGAGTTTTTAATCAATAGAGCGTACAAGGTGTGCTTTCAAGGTCATATCGAACAGATAAATCAATAAGTTTTGAGTTATGCTCAAATTTCCGGGATTGCTACGACGAAACGTCTCAATAATTCATTTGACTGGTGACATTAGTTAGCTTTTCTTGAAATAAAACGACTGGTTAAAACGATTTTACTTTTGGGAAACAGAAAAGCACTTTAAGTTTCACCTATAAAATCTAACAAAAAGAAAACTAACTTGTATTATCCATATCTTTTTCTTTGAAGACTATGTTCTCCTAATTATGGCTTTCAAACTCTTGATGTATAATAATATGTTATGGAATGTGTGATTTGGGAAGCTGTATTTTGTTAAAAAAAATCTCTAAAACGAATTAAAGAATACAATTTTAGAGCAAACGATTGTAATAATTGTGAATTATTTTTAGAGCAAATCATTAAGGCAAACGATTCTAATAATTGTACATTTTCCAGAACAGTTTTCTAGTTTTTAATTTTAATTTCTTAGATTAATTGTTTTTGAAAATTGAAAAAAGTACCACTAATAAAATCAAATATAAAGCTGATTTGATTTGTTTCACTCTCTAGAGGTCAAAGTGAGTTCTCCTAATTTTCGAACTTTGATGTAAAGAAATTTGTAACGTAAAAATTCTCTTCTAATATACTTTATAAATTCTTTTAGTATTGTTTATATATTCTTTTTATCTTTCCTTTAGTATTGCTTTCATATATTATTTTTATCTTTCTATTAATTTTCTTCTTATCGTTCTTTTAATATTATTCTCAAAACTAATTCAGCGGTTAAAGCACTAAGCTGTCATTGCTAAGCACTGAGGTTCGATCATTGGAGACGCCTTGAAGCCCACCCAGCTTCGATGGGTATGGGAAATAAAGGCGATCGGTGCGCAGTACTAACCTAATTGCCACCATCATACTGTTTGTCATGAAATTGTGTCGCCTTAACCTCCCTGTTCTGCTAAGTTCACAACGGGAGGTTGCGGGAATGCTTTACTTGAAACTTATTCAAACTGTCCAAAGTAAGTAAATAGAACCGATTAAGAAGTAAACATATCCCATTTACTGTGAATGAGAATGATTAGGTACTTAAAAGAAAATATTATTTAATTGTTCTTATTTAATTAATATTGTTGTTAGTCGTTTCGTTTTATAGTTAACACAAGTAATTTTGGTCAATTAGTAAGTTTGCTTATTAAGTTTATTAGTTGCAATGTTTTACGTTTTGCTTTATTGTTAATACCTCAGGTAATTTTTTTAACGTTTTTCTCTTCATGTTTCTTTTCTGAGGTTGGAATTAGCTATTTTGTAACAGTTACTGCGGACAATATTTAACGAGTTTTGAGATTTCCAGAAAACATAAAAAGAAAAAAATTTAAAATATGAAAACCGCAACTGCCACGCATAATATCATATCAGTTTTAAGAAAAACTATTCACACCTATATTTTATAAGTCAATATCAGTAAAATGCTGACATGGATTTGACATTCTTTTAGAGATAATAGTAAAAATGTCAAATGTGAGGTGTTTGTTCTGTAATTGGTACTTCATGCCTTTCTTATTTTTGCTAAAATATAATAAGTGTATCATAAACTGTGTCAGAATTTAAGAAAATTCTCTTCCTCTTTCTGAAAATAATCTAATATTGCTTAATACAAATAAGAAGCGGCACGTTAACGTAAACAATTCATTATCAGCTTAAACGTGAAAATTACATTCACGTGTGACATACATTATCATGAAGGGCACATATCGGCACGTTTTTTGGCTTTTATCAGAAGTTATTTCCGTTGAACAACTTTCATGAATTGGATTCTTTGATTAGAAAATTGTTTACCCACCTCAAAATAGGGCCTGTTGGTTATCTTGAGTTTTTCAGTTAGCTCACTTGTTTGAAAAGATAACGTTGCAATTCAAGATGAAATCCGTTACCCTAATTTTTGTCCAATAAAAGTAATATGTTACTCAAGTATTTTTCTGAGTCAATGAGATTTATGAGTCATTTTATCTGAGAAGCTTCTCATCGAAGATTTTTTCTGCAATGATTCCTTATTTTCCGCTTTCAAAGAAGTTTTTGTATTGAATCTATAGCTATATCTTGCCATCGGTATAATGGCGGTCTCGCAATATTAACATGATTCCGTTTCTTTTTTTTCCCCCACTGAAATAAATTTCTAATTTCTAGGATTGTGGAACAATCTAGAAGTTTAGAATTCGCAGAAATGTGGATTCTTGTCTTCTACTTTACAGACTCTTATCCTAAATAATGTACTAAGCAGCAATTGACATTTTTTATGTTGACCCAACTGGAATTAGGAATTGTTTTATGGTTTAAATCCTGAGGCAGGTTTTATGCCTTCTGTAAATGAATTCGTGATTTTTACTTAAAATATTTGTGGTTTAATATAATCCATCTATAATCAGTTATGAGAATTTGATTTCTGTTAAGCGGGAACAAGGATTTCTAACGTTTTTTTCTTCTACGTCTTTATTGCTATCTAATAAATTTGCTTTCTTTCTAAAGTAACGATGGTAAGACAATATCTTCTATGTCATAGCATTTAAAACTCTTTCTATTTTTATTTTTTGAAATGTTCGTGAGACGTTTAAGGACTTTAAAAATGTAAGCTGTTACTGTGGAGAAATGGTCTCTTTTACGTTAAAAGGCGTAAATAAAAACGATTTTGAGACCTTGAATTTAAAGGATAATGAGGAAAAATGTGAAATTTTGAGCTTTGGAAGAGATAACGATTAGCATAGAGATATTCAATTACGTAAACGACTGTCATATACATATGACCTCACACTCATCCATATTTAAATAAACATAAGAAGTAAATACTCCTTTATGCAATACAGAGAAAAATTATTTTCCAGTCGTGTCAAGTTCACGCTTCAAATATTTTCTAGTCTCATATTCTCAGCCTGGAATCATTTCATATCTTGGCAGATAGTGTCAATTTTCGGGCAGAATTTTAATGGCGGAAATCACACGTTTAAAATGAGTTAAGTAACAAAATTGAGTAACAGGTTCAAATAATCTATCTTCAAGGACACCGTTTATTGGCTAAGGAAGTAAAAAAGGTACAACTTCATCCGAAAGTTTGGCTATTGTCCATTAGAGGCACCGATCCTTGACCAGGCCAATCCGTTTCAAGCAAAACTAGGTCAAGCACCCCACTTTCACGAGTAAGCCATCAAGAAGAAAAAAAAAATTTTTTTTGTCACAGCTCTATTGAACAAGTATTTATTATTTTTTGAAGTTTTCCTTAATCTTCGTTAATTATTTCATTGGGTGCGAAGGAATTTTCGTAAAATGGTGGTCTAAGGTTAAATTAACTGTCGTTTAAGTACTTGAATCATCCATTTTTACGAGCAAAACAAGGAAATTATTTTCTTCCTGAATCAGTGTTAGAAATTGGCCACTTTCTGCTGATTGTGATTTGCACCTGCCATGGAATGTTTGTTTTTGAAATGGAATTTTTTACTTATTGTTTTTTTATTAGTTCATCAATACAGTTCCGGCTCATCAAAGTATCAAATATTAGTGAATTGTTTGTATGTTTCCGGATTTTTTTTGTTCTTTCGCTGGTAACAAATGATTTGTACTTTCTTTTAGAGTTAGAATTGTTTACGAACATTGAAAAAAAGGAACTTATAAACTATACATTGAACTGTTTAGTTCAATTGTTTCCTAAATTGTCGTTCATAAATACTTGAAGTTTTTTCATGTTATTTTTATTGCAGATCCATAGAGTAGGACAGATTTAACCATTAATATTGAAAATTCTAATTTTAGTTGAATTTGTTATATTTTTGGTTCTCCAGAATTTAATGGCGTAACTACTTCTGGCTTTGTTTAATCTACTTTACATATCTTCATCAGTTTTTCCTTTGTGATTAATTATACATTCAAGATACGTAAAACTGCTTATCTCCACCAGTTTTTTTTATTTTCTACGAATATGACGTTTTATTGCTTAGGACTTTTTTAAAAATTTTAAGTTTTATATTGGTTGATAGTAAGCTCCATTTTCTTTGCCTCTACGCTGAAAATGTTTGTGTTAAATCGTATAAATGCAAAATGTATTTCAAAATTCAAGTCGTATGTATTTCATAATAGTTTTAGTTGGGCATTTCTTAAATTATTTAATAGAAATATCATGATATTCTTAATTTAATATTAAAATCATTTCATTATTATAATAACTGATTAAATTTCATAAGAAAAATTATTTTATTTTAATGAGGATGATAGATAAGATTTTATACAAAAATAATTTCATTATAATATTTTAAATTTCATATAAAAATCATTCTATTATAATGATGTATTGGATTTAATTTAAAAACCATTTGATTATAATCATAGCTGCATAGTCATATTATTAGACAATCATATTTATAATCTGATATTTATTAAAAGGAAATTAATTCTTATTAAATAATAATTATTGAACGTCATATTATATATGAAAACTCATTATTTTCATGAAATATTCATTAAGAATATTTCTCAAAAAAGTCGTATTGTTATCGCGACTTATTTGATTATATATAAAAATCATTTCATTATAAGTATATGTTGCATGTTGCATTTATACAGAAATCTTTTCATTAATGACTCGTTGGATTTCCTATAAAAGACATTTTGCTATCAGGAATATGAATTGCATATAAACAGTATTGCATTGTAATGGCAGCTTAGATTTCACACGAAAACTTTTTTTTATAAATCATTACATTATAATGGTCATATCAACAACACTAGGGAAACAAATTTAAATTCTTAAAGTAGTTCATTGTAAAACTGTAAAATATAAAATTTCTAGTGTAAAATATTCGAATTATCGTTAAATGTTTCAAGTGTTTACTAAATATTTGTTGTTGCCAACTTTCGCTGTTTCAAAAAATATAGAAATTCTTCTTTTTAGTCATGAGATTTCCTTATTTATATTCTTGGAATAATAGAGAGATTTTGCACTAACGCATAACGTATCGAATGTTCACATACGCATCATTCTGCGCATCAGTTATTACAGAGCAAGATTGGTCTTTGACAGAAATTGCGCTGAGCCTGCGAACGCCCGTGGTCTACTGGAAAGTGCGAAATCTCTTTATCTAATAGTGAGACAGTTGCTATTAAAATTTTAAATCAAAAATACAAAATTCCGTCTCTTTTTTTTTTCCTTTTTTCTTTCCTTTTTTAATTTATTAATTTTTTTATCAACCTTTTCAGGCCTGAAGCCTTATGATTTAGACAATGACTTCTTAGAGACTTTACAATAACCTATGAGGACTTATTAAAAATCAGTGACTTATTAGATACACTATATTATATATAAGTATCTTGAATATGAAATATTATAGCATTCTGACAATTGCCAAACTAATTAAAAAATGTTCTAATAGTAGAACACCAAGCTATAAATAAGCAAAATGAGAACATAATTTCAGTTAAAAGCATCGAATTTTTAAATACTGAACTGGGCATAATCTGGAATAATTTTAAGATGCAATTAATTACACATAATAATATTTTTAGAACTAATAAAATATGCATTTGCCTTTTAGCTGCAAATGGCAAGAGGCATTTTTACTAATTTTCGCTGCTGCGAACATGCTGACACTAACTCAGCAAATTTGATAGGGTGCTTCTATTCTTGCATCTATTATTAGTAGAACACTTGATTTCGACGTTAAAAATCTTAAAAAATTTAGAGAATAGAGTAATGTAAAAATGTGTTCTATTACTAGAACTTTAGTGCCGAAGAGGTTTATTTTGTTACGAAATAGTATTCTCTTGTTAAAAAAAAACATACAAATTAAAGTTTGACCAAGATTCTAAATGAATGTTTCTTTAGCAATACATTTGTCACATTCTGTGCAGTTTGTAGTTCAATTCAATTAAAAACAATTTCCACACGAACTTGTTCCGTTAATGACTTTTTATTATTTTCCTTTTCTGTAAACCTTCTTTTTGTCAGAAGTATTTATTTTTTGTTAACCTGAACAATAAAAGAAAAGAATGAAGTTACGATCAGTTATATAATCATAAACGCATTATCAACAAAAGTAAAAATCTATTTGAATAAGTAGTGTTTCATTATTTTCTTTTCACCTTATGACTATTCTAAAATGGCAAGAAAAAAATGTTAAACATTCCAAAATGACCATAAATGCGAGATTTTAATATAGCCATTTGATGTGGTTGCGTTGTTTTGACCCATTGTTTGTCCTTAATTACCTTCTGTTTTCTTGAACACAACTTTCCAAGAAAGATCTGTCAATTTCAATAAAACCTCAAGAAAAGGCCTTGATCCGTGTCTAAAGGTTAACAGGTTTATGTGACATACATTTTCGGTACCTTTAGAAAAAATTTAAATAAATACTAATTACTGGAGTTTTGGGAATTTTTCTATTCAGAGATGTCATAAAAGATAATAATTAAATTAAAACTAGTGATAATTATTTTGTTATAGATTTACAAACCTGCATTAATCCTAGATTAGAAAATATGGACTTATTTTATCGTCAATTAATAGCAATTAAAATTAATATCTTTTAATGAATATCGTGTCCCACTATAGCAATCGTTACTATGAATGATTCTTGATTTTATGAGTGAGTAGTAGATGAAAAGAAGCATTTGTAAATCAAAGAATTAGTAGCTTCGATGTGATAGTGAATAAACGCATTAGTGAATCAGTGGATCAGAGCTCATCGGTGTCGTAATAAAATTGCAAATTAGAGAATGAACCATTCAATGAATTTGTGGATTAAGTATTCGGTATATTAATGAGTCGGTAAACGGTCTAGCTCAGTGATAGCCAAATTGTGTTCCGCGAAACATTAGGGTTCCGTGAAAAATTCAAAGTGGTTCCGAGAGTAAGGACTTTATTAAATAGATCTTTTTAATTTTTTGAAATCTGATAATATATTTAGATTCAATCAAAAATGCATTATTTACTTAGTATTTTGGGGTTGTCGTTACGAAATTATTTCAAATAAAATGTCTATAAAAAAGAAATGGAGATATTTTTTTAAAGAAATATATATAATTTTTCTAATTATGATGAAATGAATAAGTTTTGAAAAGAACTTTCATTTATAAAAAAATTACATTAATTCGCATCGCGTTTTTCGAATCAAAATTCGCTATTTATTAGCGAATTTTGATTCGAAAAAAAAAAGATTTTTAACGTTTATAACAGTTTATTTTAGTTTTCTTTTCAACGAAAACCATTTTCAAAATAAAGTAGTCTATAAAAAAGAAATGGAGATATTTTTTTAAAGAAATATATATAATTTTTCTAATTATGATGAAATGAATAAGTTTTGAAAAGAACTTTCATTTATAAAAAAATTACATTAATTCGCATCGCGTTTTTCGAATCAAAATTCGCTATTTATTAGCGAATTTTGATTCGAAAAAAAAAAGATTTTTAACGTTTATAACAGTTTATTTTAGTTTTCTTTTCAACGAAAACCATTTTCAAAATAAAGTTGTCTTTTCTTGGTTAATACGTTCACAATTATCTAAATATATGTAATTCATATACTCCGCCGAAAGAAGGTGAATTATTTAGGGTTCCATAACCCAAAAAAATTGGGAACCGTTGGTCTAGCTTTTCATATATCTTAGACAGAATATACATATATGTCTATAGCGTCGAATAAACTATGATGTTCACAAACGGAAACACAATCCAATTCGAGGGACAACGTAAATCTACGGGGCCGTCTTTGGTGAATAGAAAAGGGAAGAGAAAATTAACCTACTACTCCCGTTACTGTAAATTAAGAAGAATTTGATTAAAACGAATCGATGTTTCTGGGAATTATTTACCATTAAGAGGGAATAATGAATAATTTGTAGCTTATGTAGTTAAGAGAAAATCATTTACGGTGAAAATTAGATTTCGATGAACAACATATTTAATGACTAGAAATATCAGTAATAAATAATGCTTACATTTAGAAGACAAAGGAAAATACAACTAACGTAAAGAGAGAACTATGAAAAATAACCACCGAGTCATAAGAAATAATTTCTTTCCCTATGATAGCAAAGAAAAATCATTTTTTCTTATAACAGTTGGGCGTTTCCAGAAAAACAAAGCATATTTTCTCAAGGGAAAAAATTTTTACTTTTTTTTTTCCAAATTATTTTCTCTCATTAATATCAGTAAATGAACAAAAACCAGGCCTAATTGATGGTGAGAAATTTTTCGCAAATTGCTATTTGTAAATTATTTTTAATGTCTATCCTTAGTGTTGAAATATAGAATTCAGATTTACATACTATTGGTTCCACCTTAAAAGCTAGTGTGATCTATAAACTATCATTAGAGTCAATTAATAAACAAAACCTGTTCTAATTGATAGGGAGAAAGATCAATTTGCAAATTATTTTTAATGTATATCTTTAGTGTTAAAATATAGAATTCAGATTTACATCTGAATATGATTGGTTCACCTAGTGTGATACATAAAAAGAAAACTGTGGTCGAATACTATGAAAATTGGATTTTAGAATTAAATTCAAGTAATACGTTATATATGATAGCAAGAATACACAGCAATAAATAATCCTATATCATTATGACAGAATCTAATATAGTTTAATGAAACATATATAAATAGATCTTCCTTTTCGTTCCGAATCGGAGCATAGGGCTTCTATCATTTCCATCTCATTCTATTTGTGGCCGGATATCTTGCCTCCCTCCATGTCTTTTTTATTAATTTCAATCGTCTTGCACCAAGTATTTTTGGGTCTTCCTCTTTTTCTATTGCCCTGAGGGTTCCAATCAAAAACTTGTTTCACTTTGAAATTTTCAGGTTTACGTGGAACATTACCAAACTATTTCCATTTAAGTTTTTTAATTTCCAGATCAATAGGTTTCTGTTGTGCTTTTCTAAGGATTTCTGCATTACAAATTTTATGGAACCACTTGATACGCTAGATTCTTCTTAAACAGTTATTAATAAATACTTTAAATTTTTAATTTTTTCATGTTATTTTCATTGCAGTGTCATGTCTCAGATCCATATAGCAAGACAGATTTAACATTAGTATTGAAAATTCTAATTTTATTTGAATTTGTTATGTTTTCATTTTTCCAGAGTTTATTAAGAATAGCGTAGCTGCTTCGAATTTCGTTTAATCTATTTAGTATATCTTCATCAGCTCTCCTCCCTTGTTGTTAATTATACTTTCAAGATATGTAAAACTGCTTACCTCCTCTACTTTATTATTTTCTACGAATATATCATTCAATTGCTTTCAAAATTTTAGTTTCGTTTTAATTGATTATAAGCCCATTTTCTTTGCCGTTACGTTTAAAATGTTCGCATATGTCTTGAAAGGTGTTGGTGAGCAAACATAAGTCGTTTGCAAAATCAAGATCAGTAAGACATTCAACAAGGTTCCATTTTATACCCCTTTTATTCTCTGATACTCTCTTCTAAACCCAATCAATGGCAATTAAAAAGATTGTTTTTTATGCGGCGATCTTAGGTACCGTGATAAAATCCCCAAATTTTACCCCATTTATCAAATTTTATCGCATATTATAAAACCATATTTTATTGCTAATTTTACCAAAAGCATTGCAGAAGCGCTTCGGTAAAAGTAAAGAGCCTGTCGATATTCCCATAGAGCCAGAAACACGGTAAATTTTACCATATTCTGGTAGTTTTAAACATACTTTTTTCTCAGTTATTATTTGTTTATTAAAATATATTTCCTTTTTATGATTAAGATAGGTTAGTTAGGATCATCAATAGTATGATAAAAAAAATTTTTTACAAAATACTCAGAAAACTTTATTTTATTTGAATAAAATTTTACACTTTTACATGCCTCACACTTTTACATGCCTTTAAACATGCCTCACATTAACCTTATTATTTTAAGTACATCGATTGACCTTCCCTTCCCGGTTTTCGTTACTATAATTCCTAAGAAAAAGTAAAGAGCATTTAAAAATAATTACTTAATCTATTTTTGTTACATCTTTAACAAAATTATTAAAAACCCTTCTTCGCATGCATATTAAAAAAACAAAGAAGAAAAAAAAACATAGTGACTGCGACATTGGATTGTGAAGAAACAGCCTGCTCTATTTGGAACTAAACCAATTCAACAGGATGCATTTAGTAGGGGCTCCAAATCTGCCATTGTTTTTATACGCAAAGGTGATGAACCGTCATTGTCATACGATGTTTTTATGCATAGTTGAAAATGTTACAGGTGAAAAGTGGCGTCTTTCTATAAATGATTCAATGCCTTACGACAAGAAAAAAAAACTGTAAACAAAATTCTAGACCAACAACTTTCTCTTTGGTGCAAATTTTTTTCAACCGTTTGAGTGCATATTCTTACGTTGGTTTTCATTCTGAAAATACCTCGACAACGTTTTTAAAAAAACACTATTCTAAAAAAAAAATTATAAAAGCGCCTAAAAATAGTACATTGCGTTTAAGTTGTCCCACTTATGTCCTAAATAAAAATATGTCGCTAATGTACACCCGGTATTGAAACAAAAACTGTAAACATAAACAAAATTATAGGATAACAACATTCACTAAGGAGCAATTATTTACAACTGTTTGACTACATATATTTAAATTAGCTTTCATTTTGAAAATATCCTTACAACATTTTGATAAGGAAAAACGTTATGATACTGGAAAAATAAAATAAAAAAATAATTTATACACATTGTAAAATATGAATACTCAAATATCACGAAACTTTCTTAGTTTTTTTTTTTTTTTTTGACGAAACCGTTTCCTGCAACCGCTTCGAGCAAAAATTTCGTCAAAGTGACGAAATATCGTCAATATCGTCATTTTTTCAATGAAACCAATTTCGTCAAAAAATTTTAGAAAATTGTTAAATCATATTATTATTATTTTTTTCAAAAAAAAAAAAGAGAACAAAACCCTCTTAGTTTTCAATCTATCTAGTATTTCTAATAATCACTTTAACTTGGGCATCATATAGGGGCACAACACAACAAAACAGAGAGATAAATTACACCCATGCTCGAAGCAAGAATCGAACCTAGGATCTTCCTTGCACGAGGTCAACTCCTTGATCACCATACCGGCTGGTCAATTCAATTCGTCACATAACTTTTGATTGTTTGGTCTCCAATCTAGTTTCGACGTTTTAGAGCACAATGCACTATGAGGAGATATTAAGTTAGGGAAACATTTTCGTCATATAGATTTGAGAGTTCACGTTTCATCACAAATCACATGATTTAGCAACGAAATATTTCTCACAATTAACGAAATACTGCTCAAGGATTACTAAATTGTCATAAGTCAGAGTTTTATTTCTGAGAGTCCAAAAGTAGTACAGTAAAGGGATTACGCATTAATGCATTTTAGCTATCACACTTTTTTGCTAAATATGAAGATATATCTAACACTTGAATGAATTTTAAAAAACATTTTAAAATAATTCTGTTCTCACAGTTTACTCTTAAATAAAAAAAAATTCAACTGTTAGAGTATATACTCTTACTTCGACTTTCTCGAAAACGTTACTTTACGAACTTAAAATATCTCAATATACTCGTAGTTAATGAACTGAAAGACCTATTTCGAAAACGTGTATTTCAATGATAAATTTTTCACAGTTTATCCTGAGGCAATAAATAAATGATCTCTCTTTTTAAAAAAAAAAAATTACTACTGCTCTTTATCAGAACTTTATTAATGGAAACTTATATCAAATACTAAATCTGCTTGCATCAGTGCATCCAAAAATAAATTTTCCAAAATTATTTAGATAGGATCGGTAAGATGGAAGTCAGAAAATCATTGCACTGATTAAATTTGATGATACAGATTTGATGCTGATTTACGTTTATCATATATGTCATTTATAGTATGCTTTGCAGATATCCTATGTACAAAGCATATAGTAGGGATCTTCCATAAATTACGCTACACTTTTTAAATAATAATTACACTTATAATAAATGTCACGTCTTTTTAAATATTTCAGTTCCTTCTCCTCTCTTTTGACTCACGATGCCACAATTCACAATATTCTCTTGTCATACGTAATATGCCATATGACTTAAATTTGCTTGAAATTTAGAAACGAAGCACACAACGTTATGGATTATAGTTAAAATTTATTTTTAAATTTTAATTACGCGTTTTAGTGATATTTGTGAGAATAGTAATAGTAACTACTATATGTGTACTTCTCTTGATGAAATAAAACATATAAGAATATTTTCATAAATGATGTCACACTTGGAGTGGAGGGGTTGTTAACTGTTATTAACACGAAGGGAATAGAAGTTACCAGAGGGCTGAGATAATCTGGCTGGCAGGGCACTGGACACACGTTCGCGAGAGCGGAAGGTCGAATCCAGCCAGGCGAAGACTATCCGTGTAGTAAATGGTGATTCGTGTCCGTCAAATCTGTCGGATCGCAAAGTCCTCCCTGTTCCCTTAACAAATTATACCTCTGGAGGTACTGAATTGGAGATTGATCGTTTTCTAGTTCAGATGACTGGGTTCGCTCTATAAACGGGTGTGACTTATGGGTGTGGCAGAAGTCGAATTATTGACCATAGATGGCACCACTATAAAACGAGAACAATCGCACACCTTTCCTTAATGGCCTACGACAAGGACAAAAGAAGTAACCGGAAGTGTGACATACCACATTTTTATTAAAATAAAAATATATAAAATATTTTTTCCTCTAAACAGATGCACATTTATAAATGTTATTAAAACACGCAAACTTTAAAAATAAAATTTGAAACAAGATCTATAGCATAGTGTTTTGTTATAGAAATATAATTATATGTTTTTGTAACATAGCATCCGATGTGTGACAAAGGAGGGAATGATGAAATATGAGAAATTTTTAAAACCGGTACGCAGAACTTAAAAACTTCCATAAACCAACATACGTAATGGTGTGTTTCTCCTAAATCCATTGACTAATTGAAAGGCTGTGAAAAATTGCAACTAAATTACTTTTGCTTTTTAAGTCATTAATCAAAGTACTTTGTGATGAACTAAACCATGTTTCAACTTTTTCATCCATTTTCTTTCATTATTAAAACTCAACTGCAGAATTTTATTGAATTCGAGTTTAAGTCCATAGTAAGAAATGCGTCAATATTTATGTTATATGTATTTATTTATTTATTTTTAAAAAAACTAATTACTCATGCAACCTCTTTTAAGTCTCATAGAGTTACTATTTCAACCATCTGAAAATCTATTTGAAAGCTGTTATTTCCTTTTCTAGAAATTATTCTATTTATTTGGGGTCTTCTAAGTGATACGAATATATACAATCTTTCTATTCCAAAAATTATCTAAATTTCGTTCAATTTCAACAAATGAATGTTAATCATGATAATATTTTGAATAAATATTCGATCATCATTCTATCAAAGTAGTTTTACATCTTCTTTTTATTAAAAAGAATTATTTGCGGTTTTTCGAGGTCATGACAAACCACCTCTGATCCAGAAATGCAGCAAGGTTATTAGAAATGCAGCATGTTTTTTCAAATTTGTTACGCATAGTTTGTTTGCGTTGTCATTTCTGTGAAAAACATGTCGTGAAAAATGTGCTACCTTATTCATAATTTTTCTATATTAACTTTTGAGGAATAACCATATTTATTTAAAAATAAAAAAATTAACTTGCAATTTTCTCTATTTTTCATGACAAAAATATGAATTGAGAAATGTTTTGTTAAATAAAGTAATCAAGACTAATCACAAAAATCTGAATCAACACTGTTTTCAAAATCTGTATATTAAAGGGGTTCCCAAACTGTGGTTCACGGCACCCTCGTGTTCCACAGAATGAGATAAGGGATGCCGCCAAGTTGATGACTTATAATCTAGTATCAATCATATAATAATAATCTGTTGCCATTAATCTACTCAAAAGAAGAAGAAAAAGTTTCATTATAGAGTTCATAGAGCTCTTGGATAGGGTTGTTGTTGTTCATTTTACGTCGCCCTGGAGCAGCAGAATGGGCTATTGCCGACTGTCTGGGAAACATCCCTGAGGATGCTCCGAAGACATGCCATCACAATTTTGATTTTATGAAGAGGGGATGGTACCCCCGCTTCGGTAGCCCGACGACCTGTACGTGAAGTAGAGCACTTTATGGTAGAACAGTTTAACGAGGACCAATACCGCACACCGTCAGTCCCTAAACAGACTGATCCAAGTGGTCACCCTCCCGCACACTGACTGCAGTCAGTGATGCTTGACTTCGGTGGGAACCGTGTCTTAAAGATCAGTCCACTGCGGGACTCTTGGATAGGGGGATTGACGTCTTTCAATTGGAGAATGGAAGAACGTCTCTAAAGTTCTATATTTAAAAATTTGAAAAAAAAATTTCGTAAAAATTTAATTTTTTTACTGGCTTTACTGATTTTTTTTTCCAGAAAAATATTGCATATAATATACATTAAGTATTACCGTATGATATTTTAAATTTCTTTCATGATTGAAAAAAAAATTTATTTAAAAAACATTGTGAAAAAGGGGCTACACGGTTTAATGAGTTTTTTTTTTTGTTTTTGTTTTTTGTTTTTACACAGTAAAAAAGTTAGGTGAATAGTTGCCGTTATTCTTGGTGTTAGTATAAACTACATACATTTTTTAGTGCAGAACTGTAGTTATCGGGCAAAAATTATATGAAATTGTAACAATAACAATTGTTGAAAGTATTAGTGCGAATATATTACTAAAAATGTGCTTGCTTTTCTTGTTTTTGCTTAAACAAAATGTGTTTGAACAAAATATTTTTGCAATAAAGCTATAAAATTGATCCTTATGCGAATGAAAATGTGTATTGTCAGTAAACAAATAAACAATAAATAAATAACTACAACAGTAAAAAAAATCTATAAAAAAATGCGACTACCTGCCCGGAAATGTGATTACAATAGTACTCGGTGTGTAAAAATTAAAGCACTTTGAAATTACATTCTGAAAATTTTAGAATTCTTTTGAATTTTTCGAATGCAAATTAAAAACAAAAATAATATTTAAAGCAGTTTCTTTTTGTTATTAACTTATTTTAACCATTATAAACCAACCAAATTTGGGCTTATGACTATTACTGCTAAACTCCGTAGCCTTGCAATTTTGAACCAAATTTAAAGGACAAGGGTACTCCTGTATCAAGTATTGGGTGAAATTCGCCTTCATGGAGGACTCTTTGATGGAACTAATCCGCATTTGCGCTAGATGGAGAGGAAAACCACGAAAACCCCCTTGGTTAGTCTGACGGCAAAGAGACTCTAACCAATAATCCGTTTACCACAACTGGGGATATTTTACGTCAGCACTGGTGTCCGTGAGAGCCGGTTCTGGAATTCATATCAACCAACCATCGCTGGAAATGGAAGATGATGCTATTTTTTTTACACGAAAGCCATGATAATAACGTAAACCCTACCGATTTCTAGTTTTTAAAAGCTATCTTCAAAGTAAAATTTTATTTTAATTTTACAAATATATTTCTGAATTTAGAAATATATTTTTGATTTTCTAAGTATGTACGATTTTAAAAGGAAATTTATCAAATAAAAAGCTGTTTAATCATTAATAAAGACTGCCTTTTCTTATAGAGTGATTTTTTTAAAATAAATGGGTAGTTCAAGTTATTCTGCGTAGAAATATTTCTTGATTTGGTGGTGTCCTTCTGTTAATATATAAAGCAGCACAATTTGCAAATTATTTTGTCATTTCAAATGCCATAAAAAAATGGTCCGTAATATAAATTTTATGATTTGTTGTTTTAGTCTTTTTTTCTCAGTAGTTAATAATAACTATTTCAATTTTGAATCGTGCAAGTATTATGTATCGATATAAAACACTTTTTAACTCAATAATACATTTTCAAATAGATTGTTGTGATTTTTTTATAACAATATTTAAATTATAATTAGTTTAAAGACATTTAACTAATTATAAGTGAATTAAGTAAAATATCTCAGAGTACTTTTAAAAAAAATTCTGATTTTAATAAAAAATAAACCCGACTTATACCAAATAAATCAAAAAAAATTTTTTTTTCTTTTTCGAAAAAAAAAATAACACAAAGATTTTGAATTCCTGATTTAAATTAAATAAAAGAGTTAAAAAAAAAACATAATTCTTGTAAAATTTCGCTTTTATAAGAATTAGAGCATTAAGATTCTTTTTAAGTTTACAGAATAAACAATAACAAAAAAAATTATTAATATTCTGAAGTATGTGATGTATATCTTTCATTTTATTGTGCTTGCTTATCAAGTTTTTTCATCACAAAAACAGTTTTTTGAACTTCAAACATACTCGTTTTCATTGCCACATCCGGAAAGTTGCTTCACTTTGCGGATGAAATAAAAACATTGAATTCCTTCTGAGAATTTCCTTTGGTTTGAAAGAATTTCATCAAACGTGATTTTTTACATCCTCGACATCATATAAAAATATCCCAAGTATCTATAAGCGGACAAGATAACAACTAATGAAAATCTATCAATGTCGGACAAAGTGATGAATAACAATAATAATATGTTGCAATATTTCTTAAGTGTGTTATCTTCACTATACTGATATAACTATGGCACTATGGCGTAAAACTTTAGCATCAAATAAAATTTGTCTATACTGCTCTGAATTCAAATATGTTATATAATTTGAGGTTAATTAAACATCCCCTTAAGTTATTTATCATTAAAGAAAAAGAATTTTAACAACCATACGTTTTTAACGTTACAATAGGTGTTGTTGCTTCTAATGCTACTTGCAAGCCTGTTCAGCGAATTTAAGGCAGAGGGTGCGTTCCTTGTTTTCGGTGGCGCCATCTATGGCCAAGAATACGATTTCGGCACACATACGTCACTGCCCGTATATAGAGCGGACCTATTCGTGCACACATTCATTTATCCACCTGAACCAGAGAACGCTTAATCTCCAATACAGTACCCCCAGAGTTTTTGTTATGGAAACATGGAGGACTTTGTGACCCGACAGATTTAATGTACACCAGTCACCATTTACTACACGGGGAATCTTTAACGGTCGGGAAGCGAATTCACAATCTCTTGGATATGGACGCTGTACCAACCAGGCTATCCCGGCCATGGTGCAATTGTAAATATTTAGTAAAAAAAATCTCATTTTTAAAATCCATACTAGCCTTCTTATTTAATTTCCTTGATTTCTGAATTATTTCACTACCAATTTTTATCTTTTTATTTTAAATGCGAATCAAGCTAACTTTCTTTTTTTGCAGATAATTGTTACAATAGGTCCAGTGAAAGGATTTGCCAAATTTATTTACTGACGAGAATTGCCACGGGTCAAAAGTTTAATAATCATTAATAAAAAAAAATTAAATCAATGCAAGCGATAAGTTTCATCCAGAGGTCCTAAGTCCGAAACCCACGTTAGCCTTACATTCGTTTTCCTTGATTCCTCAATTATTCGAGGTATTACTTTTAAGGCATAACAAGTTCAGTTTTCATTTCAAGCGGATAAATGTAATAATTTTAGCTAGTAATTTATCCTATTTATTAATATATTTGTGATAATTATACTGTTAATTTATTCTATCAATTAATATCATGCTTGTGATAATTCTTTCGATTAACTAATTCTACCTAATTATTCCATCTATTAATATAACTGGGATAATTCTATTGAAATGTCTACAAACTAAACTCAGTGGCGCGACAGCTCACGGAGGGTCAAAGCCTACTATGCCCATCTCAGTTTACTCTTGGTGCTGATGTGCAGATGTTCGGGTTGCGTGGCCAGCTGAACGCAGGAGCCCCAGCGTTTAGTCCCCAAGCATGCTTGGTACTCATTTTATCGATCCATTGAAGGGATGGACTGAGTCAACCTTGTAACTGTGGCGCGGAAGTGTGAGACACTACCACTTAGCTACCGGGCTTTATCTAATTGCCTAGCAAAATTATCTTTCAAATTTATTTACTTTTGAAAATTACCTAGTACAACTCAAAAGTTTCATTATCATTGTTGAGAGAAATATAAGGAGTGGGTAAAATAAATCAAACTAAAAAAAAGAAAGAAAACTGAGAACGATATATTAAAAGATAGGAACATTATCGTTGCGGCTTCATTTGACGATTTAACGAACTGACCAATTAGCAAGAATAAAATCAAATTTTTCATAGCCTGCTATTATCACTTTAAGATAAATTAAAGCTGACCCACAACTAGTAATAATAAATAATAAATTTATTGATACTTAACAAGCAACATATACTTCCAAACAAATAAAAAGCATATTTTATTGTATATCATCGCACTCTACTGCAAAATAAGTTACATAAATCTTAATTACACAATGAATTTAAGAACTAAAATCGAAAGGCTTAATTGAAAAAGAATCGACAATATTTCCGCTTCTTTTAACTTGTCTTCCTTTCATTCACTTTTACTCCATCACGAGACATCCACTATTAAACTAAGGGAAAAAACGTCACACTCCAATCGGACGATTTTTACGTCATATAATTTTTTCTTTCTTCTTCGTTCTTTTTATTTACGTTGGAGGTTTAGTCACTTTATTTTTGAGTCATTCAGAATATAGTCGTCTGCAAAAAGTTTCATCTGATGTTCGATGATATGTTTGAAACGAACAATAATTGGGTATAATATGAAAAAAACACAACTACTTCGATTTAGTAGGAACAACATATGACGCAATGCTAAACGAATGGAATTTAGTTGTTGTTTATTTAGTTATTGTTATTAGTAGTTGTTGTTATTTGTTTTAGTTGTTGTTGTTTATTTAGTTGTATTTAGTTTCAATAACTTTTCTTTATAATGCAATAAAATCTGGCGAGCAGCTATTTAAACGATCGAACACTTCGTTTGTTTATTTGTGGCTTGAAGTTAGGCTCGCAGAAAATGCCGTTCATGGGTTAAATTTAGTAGGAACAACACAACCTGTGACGTAGGCTATATTATACCCAATTAAAATGTATGGTATTAAAATACGAAAAATAATTTTTTAGTGTAAGTAAAATTTATTCTAACTGTGGCTGATGTTAGATACTGATAATAGATATATGAAAACGAAGTTTAAAAAAAAGACAGAAGAACAAAGCAAATTAAATTAATTAAAATTTTGCGGTAAAAGAATTTTAAAGCATAAATACACATACCAAAAGGAAAAATGAATAAATCAAATCAACGATAACGAAACTCATTTAATAAATTGCTTACTAATTGATATATTTAAGAATACATTAATCACATATCATTTTATTTCTTCTCAAACACACTATTTTAACTATTCTTTAATTTTACATAATTTGATAAATGTTTTGTTAACAATTTTAAGAGGAACGATTTTCATTAACGATGAGCCAGATTTTCAAATTGTTCAGGTGAACTTTTTTTGATGAAATGAACACAATATTCACGTTAGGCCTTTATCATATCCATGAAATCATCATAATATTCATTTAATTATCTGGAAACAATGCTATAGAATACTTTGATGGAAAATTTTGGCTTATCGTTAAATTCGTCGGCTCATCGTATTGTTTCGTATCGTTAAATTCGGCTTTTAGTCATTGCCCAAAGCTCTGCAATCTTATGGATAGTAAAAGCAAACTAGAACAGATTGCTTTAATTCCTGATTACGAAAATGTTTAATTTGTAAAATTTGACCTAATTGAGTTTAAATTTTTTAAAAAAACAAGTGTTTATCAATTTTTAAATATACCAATTGAATCATATAGAAAAATAGCTTTTATTAAGTATATTACTATACGCTCTTATTGAACAAAAATTTATTACTAGAAAAAAAATTTAATTAAAAAGAAAAATTGTTCCCATCAATTATGTTTTAGAATGCGCTAAAATTTTTAGAAATTTTTTTTCTGAAATCGCGTGAGTTAAATTTAAATAAAAATGTACATAAGATGAGGTGGGTGGCAACTTAACTGCTTTCCTTATTTTTGCCATGCGATTAAAAAAAAAAAGAAAAGAAAAAAAAAAAAAACGCAACAACGTAAGAACTTTACGTTAAATTTCGAAGAAAGCAGCATTTTCTTTCCTTTGCCAACTACTATAAAAGCTAAAGTAAAATTAAAATTTCAGAAAATTGATAAAATTAATTAAGTTAAAAAAAAAATCTCTTTTTTGCAGTATTTTGCTTATTATATACAAAAATGTCAAATATATAAAAATCTCAATTTTGAATTTCTTATCACTTTGATTTTCCTATAGCAAGACAGATTTAATGTACTTTACAAAAGTCTGAATAGTTTTTGAAATAAATTTAAAATTCACTAATTTCAAATTAATGTTTACTTTAAGAAAAAAAATACAATAAACCTGTCATATAACATTGCATTTTATGTTTTTTTGGCATTAATTTCACATTATATTTAAAAAAAAAAAAAAGATATTGTTGAACTCAATTGATTGTCTTTTTCATCGGAGAATGAATATAAAACCTGAGGTTAACTTAATCGAGTTAGGTTTAAAGAAAGAAAGATTTGGAGATTAAACGAAATGTTGATAAGAAAGCGTGACTAAATATGCGGTTACCAGAACGGCGAATTGAAATGACATCGTTGTCACGAAAGAGTTAATATTCCAACAGATTTTTACGAAAGTCGCGAGAATTTACGTGTTTAAAGTTATGTTCTAAATTCATAAACTAGATCGTAGTGAATAAAATAAAATATATTTTTTTCCGAAATAACATAATAAATTCAATTACTCCTAAGCTCTCGCGCACGAGCATGATGTAAACAGATTACGAAAGAAAAATGGAAATTAACATTTAAACATTCTTTTATTAATGATACTTTATTATTATTTTTTTTTATTATTATTATTATCATTAGTATTATTATAATTTATGAATATTATTTCCTTATTACATTATTATTTTTATTTGTGTGCTAAGAGCTATACCATCATCATTGTGCTCTTGAAACTCGAGAAGTGAATTGATTATGCTTAACCATGTGATTTAAATCAGATTTAATGGATACCTGTAAGCAACGTCACACTTGTGTGTCGAACCTGATTGGCTTCTGAATCAACAAATGCCACGATTTACATACGATGGCGTCACTTGCAGGCATAAAATTCTAAATATAGTTCTGGGCTTAATATGCCTCGTTTCATTTTAAAGCATTTTTTGTTTATAATTACGCTTTTATAAACTCGCTTTCGTATGTATGGCAATAAAACATTACAATGTATATTTCGACTACTTTTTCATTAGGTAGAATGCTCAAATTTTAGCTGACGCTATTAAAATGCAAATTTTAATCGCTTTCTGACCGATACAAGATAATAAGTTTCTCGTCATTTAAACGCCAAATCGAATATATCGTCAACCATAATTCCGATTTTTAATTATGGCTCGGTTCCGGAAGACAATCCACCTTCTTATCGTTTTCTGATTGTTACAGGCAGAATTTATCATGACATTATAGTCAAAAGAAATTTACCTTCAGTCAAAATTCCAATATCTTTCAGATTAGATACAACACTAAAATTTTAACTGGAGCTCTGTGCTGACTGACATCACAAATTTTGATCGCTTTCTGGTCACTAAAAAATGGAATTTATTGATAGATTATGTCATTTAGAATTTATCCCCAATCAAAATTTTGACCACTTTCCAACTAGCTAATCCTTTCCAACTTAACTCAAAACGAAGTAATCATGGAGTATAGTATCATCGAGTATAGATCACAATGCTGAAACATTTTCTGAATTTCTTTTTAATTTCCAATTTTTTTATTTTTAAAGGTAAGGGTATTCCCAAACACTTTTTTGACTTCTAATTTATATAGGATGTGTTTGATTTCTAATTTGTATAGGAAAATAAATATATTTATATGCTAGTAATTTTAATTACATTACATTAATTCTTATTAAAAAAATTTATAAATTTATTTTGATAAAAATATTATTGCGACAGTAGTTTGAGTTCGGATGCGTTTTACGAAATTTGAAAACTTATTTATTTTAAATTGTTATCTTTTTTTAAGAAAATATAATTGTTATCTTGTAGAATTTACTTGTATTTTGCTAAAGTACAATTAATAATAAGAAATGCATCATCTTAAAAATAAATGAAAAAAAAATCAATGTTGAAAATTTGGAAGATAGTTATCGCTGACATTCATTTTAAAAGACGCAACTGTTGATTCAATTTATATAATTTAAACTCACATTTAATCCTACATTTAAAATATTTAAAACATAAATAGGATGGCTATTATTCATTCAAGTATTGACTCAATTCAAATAATTTTAGCTCACATTTAACCCTATACCTGAATCTGCGTCGGAAATTTAAAACGTGATTACCATTGACATTCATTTTAGAAGGCGCAACTATCGATTGTATTTAGATAATTTAAACCCAGATTTAAACCTACATTTAAAATACTTAAGACATAAATAGGATGACTATTATTCGTTCAATAAACAAATATTGACTGAATTCAAATAATTTAAACCCACATTTAACTCTATACCTGATACTGCGTCCAAAATTTAAAACATAATTATCGCTGACATTCATTCTAGAAGGCGCAACTATTGATTGAATTTATATAATTTAAACCCACATTTAAAATACTTAAAACATCAATACCATCTCTGATATTTATTTAAGACGCAAGTACTGAGTGAATTCAGATAGTTTAAGCCCACTTTTGATCCTACATTTGAACCTACATTGAAAATACTTAACACATTTATACCATCGCTGACACTCATTCAAGAAGACACAAGTATTGCGTGAATTAAAATACTTAAAACATTAATACATTGAAAATACTTAGAACACAAATACCATTGCTGACATTCATTCAAGAAGACGCAAGTATTTAGAAATGCTTAAAAACTTTAATTCATTGATAATACTTAAGAACTCAAATACCATTGCTCACATTTAAGCAAGAAGAAACAAAGTATTGAGTGAATTCATGTATGTTAAACCCACATTTAACCCTATATCTGAAACTACATTGAAAATATTTAAAACATAAATAGCTTGGCCATCCTTCATTTAGGAAGAATTGAGTAAATTTTTTGAGTGAGAATCTGCGAATATCATTGATTTATCCATTAAATTATTGCCACTCTAAAGAATGTTTGGCATGCAGATTAAAACTCGTTTGAAAGGCCTGTTGTTTGTTATTTTCTTTTTAATCTGAATGATTAATATTCGTAAGTAGTCGTTTGTTTTTTTCCTTCATCATAAATAGCAGCATATGAAGAGGAATCACAGTTGTCGAAGGTTGGGGTTGGGTTCGTTAGCCATCCATGGCCCACATATTGCACACACACACACTCAGATTCGCTTTCGTCTGTAGTAGCAACCTAAGAGGGCAAAGGACCAGAACAAGGTTTCAGAATACAAAGCATTCCTTTGCTAAAGATGTTCACCCACTTATAAAACGCATCCAGGTCACATTTGCAAATCGAATTGCATGCTGAGAGGCTGAAAAGAAAAGTGCTTCTATTAAAATGAAGCAGTAGGCAAAAAGAATACTGCAGCTTTTTTTCCCGCGTGTTTCTATATCCATGGGCTGTTCTAGCATTTGAAATTTTTTTCTTCCAAATCAGCAAAGAACATTCGGATATGTTTTTATCCACACATCAACTTATATAATAAGCTTTTGAAAAAAAAAAGTCATATTGTTTTAAGTGTTCAAATATATAGATAAAAAAACGAGAATATATGAGAAATTCGCAATAAAAAATTTAACAGAGTGATATGTGTATCTTCAAAAAATATCGATATTTTATCCTGTATATTTAATAATTTTATTTACATTATTCATTACATTGCACAAATATTTTCGGTTCCCAATTGCATATTCCTAACTATTTTCATCTCTATTTGAAATTTCTAGCACTCAAAGGAAATTTAGAATATTTAAATAAATAAAAAGCAAAATAAAGAAAACTGCGTAATTACAAATTTTATATATCTAATAACTAGTGATGGGTTATAGCGAATTTAATGGTGTGATGTATAGTTAGAAAATATCAATATCTAACAATATATTTAATGTAACTAATTTTTATTCTTTTTAAATTAAATTCTTATTCCTTTTACATTTTTTTACTAACGTTTTCGTTCAAAAATTCAATGATATTTTATATTTTTATTCATACGTAAACTTGTAATAATAGTATTTGAAAAAAAAATTAAATATTTTATTGAATATTTTAAACATAAAAATAAAAATATGAGAAAAATACGTACTGAAAACTTTTACCACTTGATCGTTATACTGATGGGGGACATAGGAATTTTAATATTGTGTTATGACCTCAAAAAATATCGATATTTTACAATATATAATCACTACTTTACTTTATTTACAAATTGAACAATTACTTTATTTACAAATTCTTTACTTTTTTCCCAAATAGAGAGAAAAAAACCACTTGAACATAATTGTTTAAAACCAATGAGGGAAATAATGCAATAGATTTGTCGTGAAAGATAAGCTCGATGCTTACGATAGTCAGTATTCGAGTTGTTGATAGTCGAAAATCGTTACCGCTATATTTTTGATTTTCCTGCAACAATATTATCGTGTTCAATGAATATTGCTGACGATAAGGATCGTGATTTTACCTTATTTGATAGTTATAGTTGGCGATAAGAATCATATATTATAGTTGATTCACTTGCAGTAATTGAAAACCTTTAGTATCAAATATTGTTAAGTTGGAAAAGGGCGACATTATTTGATTGTTTAAATTTTTTTGCTTGGGACATTGACCCATTGGCCTCAGGAATGCCAGAACTGCTACTCTCTTCTCGTTACCCAGTGGGCACCTATGGTGAAGCCACGGCGGTGGAGCAACGTCGCCCATAGGGCGGGTCACATTCACACAATCACACACACAAAGGAGAAAGGACATAGAACACAGAGAGAGGGAAAGAAACATCCATGCTCTGAGCGGGATTCGAACTTGCAACCATCGGCTCCGCAGTCAGGCACGCTAAACTCTCGGCCACCTGGTCGGCTGATTGCTTAAAATAAAAGCGCTCATTCTCAAGATTCAACAGAGATTTAAAAAAAAGAGAGAGAAAAAAAATTAAGTTTAAAAAAAGAAGGAAAAAAAGGCTGAGTTACTAACAGAAAAATTGAAGTAAAAATTATGGAAAATAACTATAATGCACTCTATATTTATCGAAGGTTTGATATTTACAATGAATCCTATGGATTTATTTCAAAATATTGTTATCGCTAGAAATTACCCATCTATCACGATAAATCGGTTTATTACCCAGCTCTATTGATTACATGGTAAGTTTCGCTGGAACCCGAAAAGAAAGAATCGTGTTCACTTTACGTGATTGCTTTATTTGCGAACTGAAAAGTCTGGAACCTTTCATGCATTCTTTGAAAGAATATTACGAGCTTGGACAATATAATGATAAGCCACATTTGAGAATTGTTCAGGAATGTGTTTTTGGTGAAAAACACGGAGATTTCCAAGCAGGGAATAAAATATTTTTGTGTATTGCACTGTGATCACGTGGAAATTTTTGGAACCTTGTAAAGTAACTGAAAATAAAGGACTAATTTGAAGCAGAACTATCAGCTTAGGAAAAAGTGTGAGTTTTTACCATATTGTTCCAAGTCCTTTTTATGTACATTATAAAATTCCTTTTAATTATTTCTTAAAGATTTTATACAGCAAAAACAGCTCTCATTTTTGTTTTTTATTTTTAGTTATCATGAGCAGCAGGGATAGAGTTGAAATACTGGGGTAGTGAGAGTAGAATAACCCCTGACCCGTGGGCAAGATCAAGTCACATGACTTCAGCCTAAACTTGGGGTTGACTCATAGAGTTGAAATACTGGGGTACTATCTCAACTCTATGGGTTGACCGCGACCACTTCTATTCCTGCCCATTAGCTTAGCATTGCGATGGTCTGATGCAATTAACTGTCTGTCTCTTTAATTAAGAAATTTGAATGTTATTTGTTAAGAAATTACTCCATATGATTTAAAAACCAATTTAATAATCCTAAAGAAATGTGATTAACGAAAATATTTTTTTCCCCTCTCTTTCAAAAGTTGCGATTCGCATCGGTAATATCGAAATAAGGCTGGTGAAAAAATTTTTGTGCTCCAACATTTGTGATAGTGCACTCTTTCCAACATGTAACTTCAGATCTTTGCTTGGTATCTGTGGCTTGTCTTTTCGGAAGGAATAAAGCGAGCTTGGTACCTCTACTTACTATCTTAACTCTATGGCAGCAGGCATCAAAATAATATTTTTTTTTTTTTTTTTAAATTCATTCACATTTATTAACTCATCCATTTATTTGTAAAAAAATTTTTACCCCAAAAACCGCAAAACTAATTTTGAAATAAAGTTTGAACTCTTTTATTCAGCTTCTATTTTTTCTATTTATTTATTTATTTTTTGACATGAACCAAGCTATAAATTCTGGAAATTTCGTCAGTAGAGTCATCAATAGTATGGGGAATTCATAGTACACAAGGACATATATAAATAAAGAAGAAAAATCGTAAAGCAGGTTACTAATATTGATGAAAGAACAGACCTAGTTAAAACTAGGACAAATCAATATGTTTTGACAGCTATGCGTCAAAATTCGTTTCGTCCTAGTCTGGCCAGACGGCATAATAATTGAATAATTATTTCTGACATGCAATAGGAATATAAAGCCTCTCTAAAAGAATAATTAACTTTTTAGTTCTGTAAAGAGTTATTTGAATAATAAAGAAATAAATGCAATATTTATCAATCTCTTATGTGACACATTATTGATTTCATCAGATCTAAAAAATCTTTATTTATAATGTTTTTATTAAAAATGAAGAATCACCGAAGTATAGTTTTAAATTTTTAATTAATCCTGTTAATTTGTTAAAAGTTTTGATAAGGATATCAATTTTTAACTATAGAAGATTATTTTTCAAATTTGCAGTAAATTAAAGTTAAGTACTGATGATAATTTATTATTGGTAAAACAAAATTTGTTCACGAAAGGGCACTATAGAATGTAGTGGTAGTGATTATTATTGTATATTAAACACTATAATTTAATTATGGTAAAAGTGATACTAAACGCATAATGCTATAAGTTCTATGCTTTTTCATTCTGATTAAAATTCTAATTGTCAATAATATCGTAGTGATTTGTAATATAACGCAAAAGGATATGTATTTTTTACATTTGTTTATCTTTCCAATTTTTAAGAAAAAACTAGCTAACTGATTTATTTATTTTCTTTTTCGAAATTGAGTTACGGTAAAATTTGATATCACTGATAAACTTAGGCTCTATGAGTTACGAAAAAAATTGCTAAACAAAAACAATAGAAATATAAAAATTTGATAAATTTGAATCAAAATATCATGAACATTATTATAAGAAACATTCTCATACTTTTAAATGTAATTTGATTACAGAAAAAATATTTTATATGTACGAAACATTTTAGATTTAATCTTTAGCATTATTTTTGTTTATATATCATTTTGTACGAGGAAGGTAAATATTTGACAAATCAAAGTTTCGATTTAGCTTAAAATCATTTGCCTTTGTTTTCAACCTCGTTTGGTATCATTGAATTTTGAGTGACATCTTAATTTGAATATATTAAACCAAAGAAAGAATCGTGTGCTTTGAAGTGTCCAGGGAAATTCACTTCATAAAAATACGCGAAACCACCGTCAAAATGCAAGAATTAACACTTTAATTAATTTTCACAATAAGTGTTAGGTTTACGCGACATAATCGATTAAGAACAAAGACTAATTTATAAATGAATCAAAAATTAACTGCAACAAATTGAGCAAACAGTAAAATCTTTCGATTTTATGATGTACTGTACAGTAACTCTATAATTAGCTTTATGACAGAAAATTCTAAGTGAGATTTACTGTTTCAAGAAAAGTCTTTTTATCCAGAACTTCAGAAACATTAGCTTTAGAAAAAAGAGCTGTAGCGAGAAGCTGTTTACAAGACTAAAAACAGTCTAATTTAAGGAGCTGGCAGAAAAAAAGGTTTCAGATATACAGCTGGTCATAAAATATTTTTAAACTCCAAATAGTGAGTTTTTTTTTTAATGTCATTTTATACCTTTTTCCGCTTCTCAATTCAATATACAATCTAAATATCAATAAAATCACAATCATTATCTGATTATTATTAATACAGTTTATCAATAAAAGCACGAAACTGATCTTAGAGTGGGAAAAACCCGAAACAAAAGTTATCGAAATTATTAAAAATGCAAAATTATACTCGATTTAACAGTTAAGACATTTGATTCGCCTTAAATGGTATCAAAAATATAAAGACTTTACTCATATATTTATAAAATTTTTATTTCCTCGGTTTTTTAAATATATCTAGGCTGTTGATGTAAGTTACATTCAACTCTAGAATAACATTATCAGGACAAAACACCTGCCCCAAGCTATTTTGTCCTAATCGCAATAATGTTTGCGTATTTCAATAATATCACAATGTGATTTCCGTTTCGAGGAAAATTGCTTGAAGGCTGGTAATATCTACACGCAACCATGACACGATAGGTGCCAAAAATTGATATCTGCCCATAAAATATTATTACCCATCTCAACAAAATAGTTCTAGGAAAGTTATTTATTTATTTTAAAGCTTTTGCCCTTCTGATTAGTCATAAAAACGTACTTCTGTATGCTTGTACAAACACCATCATGTAATTGCACAAACACCATCATGCAAAGAACAAGTAAAATATAATTAAAAAAAATTTTTTTTCGTTAAGTTTCGTATGTTTGTTAAATTATAAATAATATAAATTATTATGAAATGCATTGTGAGATGTTATTAATTAGCTTCTAAAAAAGTATCATTTTTAATGTCTCTGTAGTTCTATTATTTTTTTTTTTAGTGAAAAGTATTAATTTATATTTGAAGTCCTATTTTTATGTCTCTGTGTTAGGCTTTTGCTCACAGGAAAATAAATTTAAAGCGAACTAAGATTTTTGGTTCTTTTACTAGTATTTTGTTCTAGATTTCATTTTAATTTATGAGCCTTATCCTGTAACCATCAGAAAAATATATCATTCTTATTATTCATTTTTATCATCATTCATTATACTCAAAATCATACAAACAAATTCTGATCGAATTCATGAAATAGATTTCAGGAACTTAATTCATAAAGGAGATAAATTTTTTTACACATTTTATATGGAAAACATGTTAGAAAAATCTAAGGAGTTTTCAGCTGTAATTGAGGGATTATTTTATCGATTGTTTCCTTTGAAACGAGTGTTATTTTTGATGATTCTACTAAAAAAAATATTATGCTTCTGCTTACAAGATAAATAATAAGTTTGCTTCAATCTAAAGCAAACTTATATTTTCTGAATTTTTTTCTCCCTAGCTTTTTATTTTTATTTTTTTAATAGATTTCGTTTACATTTTATAACATGAACCTCCTCTTTTCTAACAAAAAATATTATACTTATAATTTATTTGTTTAATGTTTTTTAAACTAGATATATTGTGATTATTTTTTTTTATTTTAACAAAATACTTGATAAAGTTCCAACTGAATTCTTAAACCGAGAAACTACTTTAGCATGTTTTTAATAATAAACATAAATAATAATAATAAAAAAGAAAAAAAATTGGCGCTTTCAGCTTTCTTTGACGAATTCGTTTATCGGTTGTCACGATTTATTTAAAAAGTTTGGCAAGATCAAGAAAATGAAGGTGCTTTTTTTCTTTTTTTTAAATAAAATGTATTTCTATATTTTAAGTCTCATCATTAAAATTCACTTCACGTTCAATAGTTGCAGTTGATGTCTGAGTTCATTCGCATCTGTAAAAGAGTTGCGAAATTTATGTTCACTCAAAAGAGATATTGGGTTGTTTGTTTAATGCTCATCGGTCTTCCTGTTTCCCCTTACTAATATTTAAATCAGTTTTCGGAAGAAAACTAGACACTAACGATGGTTTCCGTTTCGTATCCCATTGGTTTAAATTTAACAACCCAGTTAATTAAAAGAAATGTGAGTTTTATCCAATGAAATCAAATCTTTACAATGACGTCATAACCTCCATTGAATGCAATTGGAGAATGTGTGAAATCACTAGACAGGGCAAATAAAATAAAAATAAAAAAAGGGAAAAAAGACCAAAAATTTTAATTTTTTAAATGTTTTTGAAAGAAATGGAATAATGTATATTTTTAAAAATCTAAACCCATACTTTAAATTTATTAATGTAAATAAAAGAAAAAATTATTCTATGGTAAAAAGAAATATTGTTCCTTACGATTTTTTCCCCCTACAAATAAAGAGTAATGAAATATAGTGATCTTTCTCCTTAACATTTTAGCCCTCTGAAACATCATTATTAAATTTGCTTGAAAATTATGTGACATTCTTCATAAAATATTTCCCTTGAATCAAATATTTACGTGTTGAAAAAAAATTCATTTAATAAGAAAAAGGATATTTTAAAATTTTAATATCCTTAGTCCTGTTGCTACCTTGCCTTCTCCCTCTGCATGCCACCGAATACGCCACTTACTATTGTTTCAATCAAGTTCAAGAATTCGAATAGCACACCAGTTCTATTGTTTCTTTCAAGTTCAAAAATTCGAGATTTTAAAGAGTGGAACAAAGTTAGAATGTTCGAGCTAATTGGTAATTGATTCGATCAATTTCTTCTGTAAAATATGCAATGTAATTCTTCATTATTTAATCGCAGAGGTAGTGTAATCTGGAATGCACTATATAACTATTTATTTTCAAACAAAAAATGTTTTTTTTTTCCTTAAAAAATGCCATGAAGTTTCTTAAAAAAATGCAATGCAATGTAAAAAATGCTATGTAATGTAATGGTTCGCAGCCTTGGGCAGCATACTTTGACTGACTCTTCAGTCGTCTTTTTTTCTACACGCAATAAATGATTATTACTTATTAGTGTAAATTATAAAAAGCTATACATATTCAAACAATCAATTGCAAAATAAGAAATAAGTTTCGGTGCACTGTTAATTAAAGAATTAAATGTTTAAAAAAAAAGAAAGTAAAGTGGAATACAGAAAATTAACAGAAAATTTTGATGTAATACAACAAACGATTAACTACAACACTTCAACCATGAAATAAACTTTTTTGATTTTACAATTGGAGACCAATTTGCGAAATTAATCATAAATCTGGTTTTTCATCAATTTTAAATTATATTATTTATGCTTTTGCACAACATTTTGTTTCAGTTCTTCTTTGAAATAATCATAAATACTTCCTTTATTAAAACCGGTCCGCGAAATCATCTTTTCGAGAATCAGAGTCGTGATGGCAATAGAATGTTCTTTATAAAAGATATTTACGTGAAATTATTCTTTATCCTTTATCATCTTAGGTAATTTCGTTCTGCATTTAGTTTACTTTTTTGAAGGGAAAAATATTATACAGGTCTTTTTTATGAGCAGACAATAAAAAAAACTATCAGCAATAACTTTATTTAGAATTAGTATGACGCAATATTCGAAAATTGTCTTTATTCATTCAGTTTTCCTTGCTTATTTTTGCTTGTTATCCTTTAAGATTTCTTTAAGATAAAGAAGAATTTTTTTTTACTATAAATAAATTAACCACAAAGTAGCGTCGCGAAGAAATATCAGTTTACTAGTTTTCATCATTGAATGTAATATATACTGATGTTTATCTTTACAATTGCATTCATGGTTGAGGAATAAAACATTGAACTTCTTTAACAGGTAGGAAACTAGACATAAACGGTAGGAAATTAATTATAATTAATTAAACAATTGAAATGCCTCTCCTGAAACCATGCTGCTACAACAGTTTAAAATGACTAACTTTCAATCGTAATCTCCCTTACCATTAATTTTTGAACTATAATTTATTTTTATTGTACCTACTACTTGGTATGCCACCTACATTAAAAGCCTTTAATGATTTAATGCGTTTTAACCTTCAGCATACCGCTGAAAACAATTGCTTAGCTTTCAGCTTACAGATTGCAATAACAAAATTTGAAGACATTTAAAATAACTTTTTCGTGACACAGTGGCTTCTTGCAACTTTCCTAAAAGTAAAACGTGAGCTTAATACCGAGAATGCTGACTTTCATCAAAATAAATTTGAGACTGTAATTAACTATTGAGCACTGAAACTACAGGTTTGAGAATTTTTAAAAATGCGTGTTACACATTTCAAATTCATGTTGTTGGAACATTTTTTTCGACTCCATTTTAATTTTTATAATTTGTTGCAAGTTAAAAAACTTTGAAAAATAGTTTCCTCAAAAACGGTCAACATAGAAACATTTTTTGAACACTATTTAATGACATAGAGTTGAAAAAATCGCATCTTCGCACCAATACTGCTGATTCCCCCCCCCCCCCAACTGGAACTATTGCAGAATTAAGTTATAATCCGGGTAAGTATTGTACAAATTAAAGTTTTTGCTTAACCATAATTAAAAAATTTAATTTTTTAAGCAAATTATTCAAAGCAATATTTATTTTCTCAACTCTTAAGGGTATAACAGACGTACGTTAAAAAACAAACTTTTTAATTTGTAATACTAAGATCTATATTTCATGTACCGTTGGTATAACATAGCATATGTACCAAGTTTTGTAAAAAAGTATTTGTACAAGGCTGGGACGAATAAATAAGTGCAAGGATACATTAATTAAAACACTTTTTCAATTTCATATAATTAAAAATGCTTATTATTCAACAAATTTTAAAAATTTTTTTAATTTTTTTTAAACAATAACTTTGGTTGTAGATACAATTTATAAGTAGATACAATTTATTTTCACATAAAATGTTTTTAGAAATATAAGTAGGCAATAATAAAATAAAATTCCCGATATCAAAAATGCAAATTGAAATGCGATTTTTTTTCTTTGCCAAAACTGTTTAGATATAAATTGTTACTCACTAGCAATTTATCGATTGTTGTTCAACAGCAATTTCTACAGAAAATTTGTAATAGCATATAAATACTATAGACAAATTATGTATCATTCTTTCGCTATTTTTTTCTTAAACAAAATATAATAAATAAATAAATAAATAGATTTAAAAAAAAAAAAACAAAAAAAAAAGAACGAATAAATATTAAATGAAAAAGAAATCAGCCATGGGAATCAAATTTTACGTCCATGAAATATTAGAACACTGATAATTTAATTTAAAACAATTACTTGCTAATCAGATATTGAAACAGAATTCATTACTCTGGGTTCCTGGTTTCCCATAAAAGAAATAAAAGCGCTGAAAAAAAGTTCTATGAAGGATTTGAAAATCTCTAATAGTTAAAAATTATTCTAAAAAATATATTTTTAAACTATCTATCAAAATTTTAACATTCAATTAATTTTCAATTATTTTTTTTTCTATATTATGACTAAGAAAAAAACAAGATCTGTATAATATTTTTTATCATTCCTTCCCTTAAAAAAGCCCTCCCGTGAGAGAAGCAAGAATAATTAATATCATGCAATTTTTCAACCAATCATGAGGATTCTCGCCATCTACGTCATCTGACCTTATGCTGTCATGTTGCAAGTGAGAGAATGTCTGCTCTCGCTGTTATTCGCGCAGAGCTAGATATGTGATGGTGCTTTGGGGGAAGGTAGATTTTGAAGTGAATTTTACTATTTCTTAGAAGAATATTTATTTCTTTGTTTTGTTTTTCCCCTAGTGAATGATATTATGATTCTACAGTCCTGTTGTCACCCATCCTAGGATTTATTCCCCTTTTCAGAGCAGCATAGCCTCTTCAACTACGATCCTAGGATTCAGTATTTCCATATACAGGCGTTGACGTCATTCTCATAAAATATTTGTTTGATTACTAATCTTACCGAGTGAAAATCTCTGTGATTTTACCATTGTGAAAAAGTTCCTCTTGTATATATGTATCTATAAGTGTAACAACCAACAAATTAAGAAAACATGATACCAACAATTGGATTAGTCCTAATTTTTCTGTCACTGAACTGTGTAAATGAGGTGAGTCATTTTATTTAATCCTGTAAATAGTTAAATAGACGTTACTTTGTTTTTGTTTTTAATTTACATTTTCTATGTTTTTTTTCTCTTTAAACATGCATAACTTGTTTATTTTGATGTTATTCTCAATCGATTGGACCTTGGGCGCGGTCTAAATATTTCAAAACATTAAGCACTGGGCGCTAATAAATTTCTTCAAACTATAATTTTACTATGTTTCTTCTTGATAATAATAAATAATATTATAAAGTGTTAATAAAGTTTTCAATTTGATATTTTTGGTTTACCGACATAATGTTTACCAACGCTCGTTCATTATGTGTCAGATATGACAGGTTTTTGATACCCATCATAACCCTATCATCTATCTGTTATCTTAATTTTTTTTTTCCTTTATGATCAGTTTTGTATTTTTATCTACAGTTGTGATCGTTGGCATTTTGTTTACTTTGTGATTAAATAGATCAAAGACGAGACTAAAACAGAATTCAGTTTCATTCATAACTTTTTTTTTATTTGTTTACATTTCATCAATTTATTAAGTATAAAGAATATATTCTTATAAGTAATTTGCTGAATGGAATTTGACTCTGAAGCCATATTTGCCCCTTTGAAAATACAATTTTACTTTAGGATGAAAAATTCCATGTAAATTATCTTTTCATTTATGAGAAAATAATTTAAAAATTTTTATTTTCTTTAAATTATGATATTCATTCTCTATTTATAGATTTAAAGAATAGCTGACATTTACTTAGATTAAGAAAATTTCTTTAAAATATTTCTGATAGCTTAGAGCTGTGTTTTAAACTGTCTATGAACTTCCGCAATAATTCCAATAAACGAAATTTCAATTAAAGGATATTATGTTTTTGTAGGAAGGGGTTGTGATAAATGATAGTTGAGTAAACATCTTTTACAATATTTTTACAATAAATATTAAGTTAAAAAAAAACTAATATTTTTTTAAAACAATCTCTTACTTTTAAGTTTAAAGCTACTAGATGTATTAAAAGATTATTTGTAGATTAAAATTAAGGATATCTTTTAATCTTATTAACTTAAAACCCCTCTCGTCACCTGGTTCTCCATAATATTTGTATGATCAAACCTCTAAAATACATGATGAAAGGTATTTTTAGTGTATCTGTTATCCTCGCTGTATGTTTTAGTGCATTAAAAAATATAAGAAACATATTATTTTCTACTTTCAAGGACAGTGATGGTTTGAGAGCCCAACCTTTAATAAAAGCTAATCAATTTGTGCTGACAAGTTAAATATCAGTCACAAAACCACGCTTTCTCTATTTAAACATAAATTTTTTACAGCAAATTGTAATTTTTGGCTTTCAAAATATGCTGCAATAATTTAGGCCCTTGAGCTGTCGAATGTTTAGACTTCCTAATGTTAATTTCACTTCTTGCATATTTCGACATAGTAGTGTTTTTAAGTTTAGAGTGGTAGTGTTTTTAATTTTCAGACAGTTTTTGTAGTAATGTTTTTAATTTTTAGACAGTTTTTAAGTTTAAAGTAGTAGTGTTTTTCATTTTCAGACAGTTAAGTTTCGACATTGTAATGTTTGTAATTTTCTACAGCTTAAAAGCTACCTATTCTACTGATTTCTTTCAAAGTTTGGATTTTTAAAATTTTATAGTTTAAATTATTGTAAAAATACCTTAGGTACAGTGCAATATTCTTTTAACCATTAGTGAATTAAAAAGGTGTAAAAAATAATTTTTTTACAAGGAACTATTTTTGGATAAACAATTTTATAATTGTCTGAAAAAACTCTTTGATTCTCTTTATTAAATTGAAAGTTCCAAATTTTTGATTACTGTGATGACCAAATTATAGGACTATATTTTCTAGACTGTAGATTTTCCTTCCCCTTATTATAAGAGTCAAAGAATTCAAATCAGCCAAAAGGAAAAGCACATTTTTGTGTCTGATTTTGTTATTTTAAATATCTGTACAATTTAATTACAGTTTATTACTTTATGCAATTTTTTTAAAAAACTGAATGGAAATGAATGAATGTTGTTTTTTATTTGTGCACTGTACGCCAACACCTTAACTACCTCTGATTCAGTGGGTAGATTTTAACAGGCGATCTTGGTGGTTTTGTGAGTCTAACCTTAAATATCTATATTTAAGGTTAGACTCACAAAACCTATATTTAAGGTTAGACTCACAAAACCACTAAGATCGCCTGTTAAAATCTACCCACTGAATCAGAGGTAGTTAAGGTGTTGGCGTACAGTGCACAAATAAAAAACAATGTTCATTCATTTCCATTCAGTTTTTTTTTAAAAAAATTGCATAAAGTAATAAATTGCAAGTCACATAAATATAAAAATCTTATTATATTAACACAAATATAGGGGTCTGTCCAGGCATTTTGTGAAAGGTCCGTTTTTGTAAAATTGTGAAAAAATTACTCGTAATTTGTGAATATAAAATAAACGTTAAGTCACATTCTTCTCAATACTGTAAAATTATAATTAAAAAAAATTAAATTTTAAAAAATAATCAGCAATTGCTGGTACTAAATTAGAGATGCAACATACAAATATTTGGTATTTAGCCTATACTGCTGAAAGCAGAATATTCATTTCGAATGAATAAAGGAAGATAAAACTTAGTTCGTTTACACCTATCTTTCTTTCCCCCCACCTGGGAAGGGTTTATTCGATTAACAAGACCATAATGAAGATAAATAAATTTGTGAAGGGTCCGATTAAAAGATAAATTATTCTGTGAAGCGTCCGTTTTTTAAGTTAAATTATTTTGTGAAGGGTCCGTTCTTCTTAACAGACCCCTGGTATACATATATATATATATTAAATAGCATAATTTAACAAGCACCCACAATTTTGTATTAAATCTTCTCTTAAAATGAGTAATTTTTTGAAGCATTAGGCAATTCCTACCCCCTGAGTCATCCCTAGTAATAAAAAAAGGGCAGGGTGCTTCATCACAGCTCTAATTTTTGTTTTGAAAGGCCACGCATTTGGCAACTTTAAAATTTATAAAAATTCACAATATGTAAACTGAATTTGATCCTCAATATTTAAATTGCCCCCTAGTACTATTTTATATGTATATCTCACAAAGTAATTCTCACTCATTATCAAAACAGCAGAAAATTTTTTTAAGCCTTTAAAAAGTAATTAAGGGTAAGACAATCTCGGTGTATAAATTTTGTTAAAAGAAATTTATAAGAACTAAAAAAAGATTGATTGATCAACAACCTAAAAGATTTTTTTTACATTGAAATTTGCAAATAATAAGAAAATAAGTGTTTAAAGATGCATTTGTAAATAAAAGATATTTAAAAAAAGGAGCAAAATTTAAAATCACTAAAAATTTCACTAATATACGCCCTCCCCCTCAAAAAATAAATAAAAGTTGTAAGGAAATGAATAGAAGCCCTTTAACAAGCTATGACTACAATGAGATTATTAAGTAAAAGAACACCTTAATTTGAATGCATTTGTTAAAAAAATAATAAAGAAACGTGTGAATAATTCTAATTAATGAGCAGTGTTAATGTACTGTTGAGGGTTGATAGCTGTGTTGCTCTGATTCTTTTGAACCTACTGGTGAGAGCATTGGGATGGAAACTGCTACATCCTTTAGATCAATTTCTATTCCTTTCATAATTGCTTGCATGGAAATTTGTAATTCACAATTGAAATTGTTTTGAAAAAAATTTCCGCATTATGTTTAAAATTTTGAGCCTTATTCCTCTCTTTTGCTACAAGGTAGGACATATCAGAAAGTTCCCTATTCCTGCTACGCATGCTGATTATTAACATAATATGTTATTTCAATGTTTAAATCGATATAATGTAGAAAAATTCTATCTATGTCCTACAGGCCAAAACTGGCTCCCAAAAATAATGATTTGGTCCCTAAACAATTTTAATCATTTAGAAAAAAATATGTGCCCTGGAAAAAAAATACGGTTTCGGAAAGCTAGTTATTCTATTATTTTTTTCTGCAATAAAACTGTAATTGTAAAAGTGTTATGTTCAATTAGGATCTAGAACCTTACATTTTTACAATTACCTTTTTATTTGGTTTGCTATATATATTTGTAAATAAAGATTGTGCTTCTTTAATGTATACACACATATAATAATTGATGCTAAAAAGGTATTATTTTTTTAATAAAAAAAATTACCTCTATTTTAAGCTTTATTTTTTTAATTAATGAAAGTCATATTTTTATGATTTTCCTTCTACTTAAAAGGAAAGATAAAAGGTTAATTTTCAATTCATAATTCTTGCTTAGCATCTGCTTCAAGAATTTAAATCCTTCAACAGACACTAATGTTCTTTGATAATAATGAACTCAACTTAATATTCATACTTACTTTTATTGTTGAATTATCTTATAAGAAAGTACTAGTGATTACATAGTAATAAATGCAGAAATGTTTTAAAAAGGAGTAAAATCTGTTCAGTTTTTCCTTTTTAAATAGAATGAAGAGGATTTTATCAGTTTTTCTGTTACAATTTTTGAACAATATATAGCTGCTTTTAAAATATTGCTAAGCTTGCTTTTAATCAAAATCAATTAGCTGAATTAATTATTGGCTACACTTTGCTTGGAAAAAAATTTGTATTAATTAAAGATTTTAACTTAATAAATTTTAGCAAGAAATTTTTATTATTTCTAATTCTGTCATTTATTTTCTCTTTTAAATGTATTACTTATCTTTAAAACATTTGAAAATTACAAACATTACACAAATTTGAAAATTTTACTTGCTAATAAAAATGCATTTTATTTCTAAATAGTACTTTCTTCCTTGTTCTGGATATCGTGATATGGAGATAATATACATTTTTCAGAAATAATTCTTATTTAAAACTCCTTAGATTTTTATTACTAAACTCACACAAAATATGAAATTAGTGATGGTTTTACCATAATAATGTAACTCTGAAGTCACATATTAAAATAAGAAAAATTGAAGGAGAAGAAAAGAAAAGTGTTTCACATACTATCTTCTGCTAGGAAGTATTAAGTACACAAATTCTTTGTGATTCCCTTGTTACTTATCAATTGCTCGTTTAATGTTAATTTTTTTATTATACTTTAAATGTCCAGGTCTAAAATTAGTGTGTGAAAGCATTTATGCTAACATTTCCTTTTCAAACTACTTATAATAATTAGATACAATAATAGATTACAATGCATGTAATAAAAATTATTGCGCTCTTTAGAAATTACATTAATTTAATAATTTTTTATCAATTGACTTAGGTGCGCAAATATTTGGTTTACAAATTTACTATAATATTTGTAAAGAATGAAAAAATTTTCTTTTAAATGCTTGTCAAATATAACATAATACAATTTCCATTCATGGTCATTGGTGCCCATTTAGACTTGAAAAGTCTGTTCTTTTAAGTGTTTCAAAAAATGGGGAGATTAATATTTAGGAAAAGTTCTTAGATTGTTTAAATTTGTCAGATAAGGATAAACTATAATAGTGTTTACCTACAGTATGAGCATTTTCACAAATTATTCAATTCACACCAATCTATAAGTTAGCCACTATTTTTGTTTCTTATTTATTTATTTTTAGACTTAAAGTTATTTTTAGAGTTTTTTTTATCGAAGAAATAGAGAAGCAATAGTTTTGTATCAAATTCCATCCGATCTTCCATTTCTTCTGTTGAATTTCTTTCATAATGAAGGTATTTATTATTTTTCAGCAAAATTATTGTACACGTAAATTTTTTTAAATGTTAGATAGTTATGATGTATATAATTTATATCCATACAGTTCCAGAAGCAGTGTCAAACAATACCTGCCATTCTAATGTATAGTTTGTCTACGGTAAGAACTCTCCCAGCCACAAAATCTGAGGCCGTCTGCTGCTGTGAGAAAAAAAATAGCGCATTTCAGGGAGGGTAACTTTTCTTCACTCTAGGGCTAACACAGTAGACTGAAGAAAAGAGAATGACTCCACACCCCTACTTGAACTAGTTATACCTCGTTACCATAGTCACCACCACGGATCCAACCGAATGGCTAGGAGAGTTCTTACTTTAGACAACCTATAGTTCACGTTTCGGAGATATATTTTAAGCTAAATTAAAATACTTTTTGTTACTTAGCCGTTCTCACCATATTGCACAAAAGTGTTAAATTGTATTGCCTTTTTTAATTGTAATCTTTTTTTTTTCACTCAGATTTTTCTGATAAGGATCCTATAACTTATTAATTGAAATATTTCTCAATATTAAAACTTTTGCAATTAATCCCACAACGGCGGACAGACCATCGCAACAGCGTTATATATTCAATATTAAATTTACTTTTTCTTAGCGCTATCTCCAAGACGAATAGGTATAAACCAAGTCTGTGAAAAGAATTTTTCTTAGTAGAATAAACAAATGGTTCATGTGCATTCCTTTTTTGAAAACATTTCAATAAAAAAAAATTAAATGTAATGATGATAATCAGACCTTGAAACGAATGTAAGATTGGGTTTCCTCATTGAATTTGGTAGATGCATTTTGATAAAAATTTCATGATGAATATTATGATATTATGGCTGGTATGATAATTATGTATAATTGACATGAGATGACAAGAAAATGCTCAAGATATGCATTTTTTAATTTATTCAGAAAGTTCAATTGATTTCTCAATATTTTTTATTAAAAAAAAAAAAACATACTGTAGCAGCCGTTGTTTTAAGACATTTTCGTTCTTACTCTCATAACTCAAGAACTATTCGAGAATTCAAAAAGTAATTTTTTACATTTCTAAGGTAAGTGTTTAAAGAATGTTCAGTTCTGATGAATATTTAAATTTTGTATTTGTCATCTGAAATTATATACTAGTTTAAAATGGTATAAAAATTTGTGCACCTTGGAATTCAAAATTTTTTCGACTATCTTTAATTAAAATAATGAATAATTATGGAAAATTATTTTTTACATCTTTAGGTAAACGAATTTTATAATAGTATGGAATTTTTTTTTTTCTATTAGCTTTTCTCGAGATACGACGAAATATGCAAAAACTTAATAAGCGTCTAAATCAGTAACTGCCTACAAATATTAGAACCTCATTTTCTGATTGCCCGCATATTTTGATAGTAAATATTTCAAATCCCCCGAAAAAAATGAGTTTTCATTCAGAGCAAGGTTGTTTTTAGTGATTGATTCTGTAACTGAATTAGTTATTGAACAAATTAATTAGCACATTTAACGTCACTCGTTCAAGCCATCAAATTAAGATCTTAGTTCTTGAAAATCTGATCAATAGAAATGAGAGTTTTCTTAGAGTAAGGTCTTTTCTTTTCCCCGTTTGATGTACTCTCGTTCTCTTAATATTCGATTTTCTAGTTTCGTTTGTTCCGCAGAAGTTACCACTGGGCTCCGCCTTCATCGCGTGGTATCCGATGATACTGTTTCGCTATTTTTGGGAGAAGGATGCGAACAATCCTGAATAAGGTTACTAGTTGGCGATCGTATGACAGAAATATTTATTTCGCAATCTTTACGTGCATTTTTTTAACATAAAATATTTCATAAATTTGATGATATTTTTCCCTTTTGAGTGAATAGTTTGACCTTTTTGAGACATTTTACTTAGAAAACAGCAATTTTTAAATTTAAAATATATTTAATTAGCTGGAGTGACAATAGGTATAATAGCAGATGACAAAGCGAAGTAAGTGGCCGAAAAAGAATTCACTGTTAACGCTTGGCTCTCAGTAAGGGTTGTCTCTGTTTCAAGCGCGGGGATGAACTCTGCGCATGAGGAGGTGGGGCCAAGTGTCAACTCCTGGTGAACGAACTATAAACACGAGTTTCGCACTTCAGTAATCTCGCGTTGTTTAATTTTTGCTCCAGATTTACTGAAAACTGGTGATTGATTTCGTTCCTTACTTAAGGAAAAACTTGTATATTTGGCACAGTGTAGTCGCTTTCGCTTTACATTTCAACATAACCATTACTGGCGTTCGTTCGCCAAAAATGGTTAGAAAAATATTGGTGTGGTTACTAATTATTTTCGAGAATTACAATTAATTAATTTGGGTAATAGGTACAAATTGTAAAAAGGCAAAGTTATACACTAAAATTTTATTAACAAATATTTAAAAAGAATATTGCGTATCAAGTGCTTCCGTAAAATTTGTAATGCATGAATCCTTGCAAACGCAAAACAAAAACCGATTGATCTGAAAATTAAAAAAAAGTAAATGGAAATGGATTGATCATGCTCTACGTAAACCTAAAAAAATTTAAGTAAATTTTTTTTTTTTTGATTGGAACCCTCAGGGGAATAAAAAAAAGAGGAAGACCTAAAAATACGCAGGACGCTTGTAAGCGAGTTGAAAACATTAGGAAAGACATGAAGAGAGGCAAAATATCTGGCCACTAATAAAGTGAGATGGAAAGCTATGATCGAAGCCCTAAGCTCCGATTTAGAGTGAAGAAGATTATGAATGTTTACATTAATATATATATTGTTCTTGACGGCAATGTTGCTTAATTAATGGAGAAAAGGCACTTTTTCATCTAGGACAGTGTTTCCCGGGAACAGTTTAGCGAGGGTGCGCGTTCTTATGCGAAATATCTTGCAACAGGCAAAAATTACAAAAAATTTTATTTAAAAACAAATCTAGCCATGAAAAATGAAAATGTACGATTTCGTATTTTTCTATTGGCTATTTTTTGCCGAGTTAACAGTAAATAGTTAGTGGTGTCAACAGCCAGTTGCGATTTTTAACTTTTGTGCAATTTTTTTATAGTAAAAAATACATTCATTTTTTTTATTAGTGGTACACAGCTTTACGAAAAATTTAGAAAGGGTACACAAAAGTCATAAGTTTGGGAAATACTGATCTAGGAAAACAATGCAAAATCCCCTTATTATTGACGTTAATGATGCTGAATTAATTTTAGTAATAGGTTCTACTGCTATTACTATGTTAATTGATATTTTTTAATTAATACTAAATATACTTTGGTTAGTAACAAGATACCTCTGTGGAAATATGTTTTTAAGTTTCACTGAGAGGGTGTACAGGAAAAAAGTTGAAGTAATTATTGACAGTGAGAAGTTGACCTTGAGCAATAGCGTTATTCCAAATGATATTGAATATGATTAATCTTAATTTTGAAGGGAAGAACTTCTTAAAACATGTTTTACTTAATCTGATAACATAAAGCCACACACCGAGAAGGGCAGCAAATTAAAAAAATGGAATTGTTTTATCCTAATAGAATTGGCGTCTTTCAGTTTTGCGCATGATTTCGTTTTGTTGATTAATGCTAATTTATTGAGCATTTACTTTTTTTTCCATCCAGAAAGAAGAACGTGTTTATTCAGCTAGTTATTCAATGAAACTCGTTACCGAAACAAAGAAATATTAAACGATACAGAAGGAATAGAATAAATAATTTAGAAAAAAAGGGGGGAATTCCAAACCTATCTTTCATTGAATATATAGTAGGGAACCGATTATCCGAGACCATCGCTATTCCGGATAACTGCTTTTTTCGGTTTTCTGAATCGCTACAAAAAGCCGTTTTTTATTGTTAAACCCAACTAAAAAAAAAATATATGTGGAAATAATCTTGAAAAAACGAAGTAATAGGCTAATGATTATTTCCAAAATGATGGTAAGGTAAACATCTTTCAAAAAAGAAAGAAAAATCCTAAAATCCCTAAAAAAAAAAAAAAAAAAAAAATGGCGGGAAAATTTATCGAATTTCGTTCCGGTTTTTTGGTTTTCCGGTTTACTGATTTCCGGATAACGGGTTCTGTACTGTATTAGCATTTCATTCAATATATATTTGATATGAAAAAAGAATTGGTCCTTATTTTACATCGAAAATTATAGTTATTTTTCTTATCAATTCTTAGTTTACTCAAATTCGCAAGACGCGCATTTTTTTTTTTTTTTTTTTTTTTTTTTTTGGTATCAGTGTAGATGTGGATCCTAAAAAAAAATATGGCTTTTTCAAAAAAAAAAAAAATTAACGAAAGAAAGAAAATAAAAGCACTGCCATATGATTTTTTTATTTTTTGTTTTTAAATAAGATTTGTTGAATTTCTGTAGCAAGAATGTGAATAATGAAAATAACATTGAAAAAAAAAAGGTTCCCGATCCAGCGTCTTGCATAAAAATTGGACCTTAAGGTCAAACATTTATCCTGCAACATTTCCCCCCCCCCTTCACTATGAATTAAATTGACTTTTAAAAAAATAGTTGAGACTTACACTTTTTTGTAATAGTTTTGCGGTTCAATTACCTATTGCATTCTTACTATATATGCACCTGATTTTCTCCTTAGAAAAATGATAAAAGAAATTGTTTTCCGAAAGTCTTGAAAATACTGAATGCATCTTGTCTCTCTCAATGCTAACTTTTGTCTTTCACGTGTAAGTGTTGTAAATTAAAGTGGCGACTACCTGAATTTCAATGTCACTCAAAATGTAGAGTTATGAACCCGTGTCCTTTGAAACATATTCCTTTCTTCTTATCTTATTTATTTTACTTTTATAAAGTCTTTGTTTATGCTCGTACAGAACGGTATTTAAGATAGATCAGGGGTTTTCAATGTCTTGCTGCAGGGCCGGACTGGAAGCATGGGGCTCAAAGGGACACTTAAACTCGAGGGTCTTGAATAAAATTTCGATTTTAAGGAACTGTTATTTTAATTTCTTTATTCAGTTACTTAATTAACAAAATATATTAGAAATTTTAAATTTTCTTTAGCAAGTTAAATATTTTATGTTTCTCGTTTTTTACCGTTTCGTTATGGCAGTCCGCTCCGCTGAAGTGATTCTGTGCATGTTGGCAAGTTGATGTTCGGATTTTCTTATTTAAATGTTATATAACAATATATTTGGAGATTTCGCAAGCATTATATAAATAAAAATGCAATTTAGGATGATTCAAAAAAATTCTTAATAAATTCGGTATAATAATTTAATCAAAAAAAAGGCAGACTAACTACTGCGCTGTGTGTATGAGCACCAGCTAAATACGGAGCTCGTACACACAGTATCGCTTGGATGTAGACTAATTACGGCGCTCGTACACACTGAGTATCGCTTGGATGCAGACTAATTACGGCGCTCGTACACACTGAGTATCGCTTGGATGCAGACTAATTACGGCGCTCGTACACACAGAGTATCGCTTGCATGCAGACTAATTACGGCGTTCGTACACACAGAGTATCGCTTGGATGCAGACTAATTACGGCGGTCGTAACGGTAGGGTTGTAGACTTTCTTTTTTAATTCACATAGTGAATGTTCTATTCAAGAAAATAGAATTTATTGCAACTAATTATAGAATAAACATTGTTAGTTCGTTGCAGCGTTATCTGTAAAATATAAGATTTACCGGAAAATTCTGTCTGCGAAAGAACACACCTTAATATTCAAGAATGCAAAGTGTACTTTTGTTTTTTATTTAAAAAAAAAAGGTGGTAGGACATTTACCCTTACATGTGTATATCAGATGTACTGCTTAGTTCTGTCGGATATTTTTGTTACAAGTATGCTCATGCTCTTTTGTTCCATGTATGCTGTGTCTCTTTATGTTAGAACATTACCATTGAGTTAAAGAGTAAATGCTCTATAACTTTCTTATATTAAAGAACCTTTTGCAATACTGTAAAAGGAGGCCAATTTTTTCACGGACAGATCTTTGCGGTAGATTTAATATGTAACTGGAAACATGTGTTTAGCTTTCTATATTTCATAAATATTAAGTTCAATTGTCGATTTGCTGTGAGCTATTTTAGAACTTAGTGACCGGAATTGGTCAAAAAACTAATATCTGTTACGAGACATTATTGCTTGTTCGTGAAGAATTTTTTTTCTCTCAAAAAACATCAAAATAAAATTTTATTCCTATTCATCATAGATGCGAAACAATAAGTATTTTTTTTAACAAAAACGCTTAGACGCAAATTATTAACTCAATGAAGCTTTAGAAGAATTAGGAATCGGTGGCCTAAACCAGTAATCCCTTAATTTTTTAAACTAAGCGTCATCCTGACTTCTTACATGAAGTCTCAAATGCTAAAACTTGGCTTGCAAATATGTAATTTGAAGAAATCACTCCATACACCTTACACCCCTCCTCATCTTAAGATATTTTAGAAAAACTGTTCATTTTTTCCAGTTAGGGAATAGTTTTAAAAATTTCACTGTTTTAAAAGATAAATAAGTCTTTTAAAATTTTAGGAGGCGTTGTGAAAAAAAAGAAAGAAAGAAGAAAAAAAACGTTTTCGATTAACTTCAAATTATGTAAAATAAATTGTGCTACAAGAAAAAGAATCCTTCGTTCAGAGTCGTGACAGCTCAGGGAATTCGAGTTCGCCTTTCAAAGAGGTGAACCGGGTTCGAATCTCAGCAATGGCTGGTCGATACGAATTCCGCATTCGGCTCGCACCAACCTCATTGCTGACGTAAAATATCCTCAATGGTAGACGGATAATGGGCTAGAGACCCCTTGTCTTCAGGCTAACAGTGCGAGATTTTCCTCTCCATGTTACATAAATGCAAGTCAGTTCTATCAAAAAGTCTACTACGAAGACAAATTTCCTTCAATACTTGATCCAGGAGTTCCCTTGTCTTCTGGATTGTGTTCAAAATTACAAGGCTAGGGAGTTGAACATTAGTATGTATTCGTAAACCTAAAATTACATCGACTGCTCAACGACGGTTATAAAGTAAAATCCTTCGCTCAATCACTAGCTAATTCTATCTATAAGAAGTTTGCAGTTTCAATTCGATGGGTGCTTCAGTTTTTTATATTCCCGCGGTCTACAAAAATAGAGTTTTGAGAAACTTTTGTTCTATTTTCGCTCCAGTTGGTAAATCCCTTATACAAGGAATTTCCAAACGTTCTCATCTCCGAGAGTCGCACTCCTAATCACTTAAAGCGTAGGGAAAGTATTTTTGACATGATGTAGTATTAAATAAAAATAAATTTTTTCGAAGTTGAGTTTTTTAAAATTTCAAAACCTTTGTCACCTTTTAATAGACCTTATAGGAGATTTGAAATCAGAGACATTTAATCACAGTGAGAAACAAGAGTTGATTAAATTTTTTTATTAAGTCAATTTGAACGTGTATATCGGAGCATAAAATACAATACTTTCCTTTCGTATTATTTTGGATGTTTTTTTATTAAGAAATTTAATTTCTACATTATGAAGTTTATCATTTTTCAACTTCATATTTATTAGGAAAGATAATACCGAACAAATGATGACATAATATAATTAAAATTTACTTAAAAAAATAAGGCTTAGTTAGTTATATTATATCCAGTTGTGCGAACTAACGCGCTCAGTCAAGTAACGGGACTACTGTAGTCGTTCCTTTTTTCGTAGTTTATCTCTTTGACGTAGAATATTTATTAAACATACTTTTTTCCTGATTTTGTATTTATTTAGGTCAAGATAAGTGAGAAATATTATCTTTAGCATTTTCATAATTTATGGTTATGAAATACAACATAAAACACAAATGTCTTTTTCTGCGTTAAAGGTATAATCTTCCTAACACGGCTCACTCCCAAGCAATAATACCTCAAATGTGCACTTATTTAAATAAGAGCGAAACAATTATTCATCACTGAATACAAAATCTATTGAAAAATATTTGAATATGAATGGAAGGAAACTTTTTTTTTTCGAACTTTTTTTTCTGGATTTCATATTTTAATGCTAATATAATCAGGGTTGGGTTTTTGCCGTCAAAAACTGGTTTTTGACATGACAGTGGTAAAAACCGTGTTTTTACCGGTAAAAACCGTCAAAAACCTACCGTTTTCTTTAATTTATGGCATATAGCGGACAATATATTATTTTCACATAATTGACTTTATACTGTAAATAATTGCTATTGATTTTGTAACTATATACATGTATTCTTATAGAAGGATATACATTCATATAGAAATATTGTAATATACTTATCGAAAATAGCGATTCTTACTTTTATCATTATAGCTTGATTTGCAAAGGATTCAAAATTTTGAGCTTCCTAATTGTTAGAAATAAGCAAACAAAAAAGCTTGGAACTATTAATAAATTCAAGAACTAAAAAGAAGAATTTAAAATTTGGCATTTCTTAAATATTAGAAATAAGCTAAACAAAACTTGTAACTACTAACAAACTCTAAGTCAAGAATGACTTGACATTCTTCAGTAATGTAATATGCCAAACAAAATGATGCTTGGAAATGTTGAAAATTTTGTTTAGTATCCTAATATTTTATACTTCAAATCAGGGTTGGCAAGATTTTGCCACAGGTGGAAAAAACCATGGTAAATACCGGTAAAAACCGTCCTGGCAAAAATAGGTTTTTGCCCAGCAAATTGGCAAAAAGTGGCAAAAACCTATATTTTCCAAGATGAGAGGACAAAAAATCATTTCTGATACAAAATTATTCCTAAAATTGAAATATATACTATAAATATAAATAATTACAAAAAAATTAACAAAATTATTATTCCATAATTAAATGATAATGTAATAATATATCATTTTAGTAGTTTAAAACATTATTGATTGGAAAATTTGTGATAATTCTTTTTTTTTCCAGTGAAATGAACTTATTTTAAATTAATATAACTATAATTTAAAACATAAAATATCTATCAATATGTGTAGTTAATTATTGTACAAATAATAATTTTTTATAATAAATAATAATAATATGCAAATAATAATATTTATTTATTTGTAAAAAAACATTTATTTTAGGATTCTAAAATGAAAAGAGATCACAAACTTTCAATCTTTTAAAAATTATTACCATTATATTAATTATTAATATGTTGAAAAAAAATTTTTCATGTAATGTATCAAAATTATTATTCCTTATGATTGATTTAAATTTGTTTCAAGTATTTTGTAATAATATTTAATCAGCAATTTAGATATTTTGGTTTTTTCCGGTTTTTACCAGTTTTTGCCGGTTTTTACCAGGTTTTTGCCACTGTCCTGGCAAAAACCCCTTTTTGCCGGCAAAAACTCCAACCCTGCTTCAAGATTGTTTTGATATAATCATGTTGGGAAAATGCAAGAATCTGTTCTTAAATATCTTTTAACAACTTTTTTTCTAACTTTAGTGCCCAAAAATGAATTAATTATAAGCAGTTAAAAACTCAAATGAAAATACAGTTTTACCAAAACTATGGGTTTTTGACATGACGGTAAAAACCATGGTATAAACCGGTAAAAACCGTCATGTGTCAAAAACTTGCCAACCTTGAATATAATTCCAACAATTTAACAGATTTTAACTATTAGACTGTTTTTTGTAATTAAAAAATACCAAAATAAATTATTAGCTATTCGTTCTTAACATATTCGTACTCTCAAATGCTAACATTGAGGGTAAATTGTATCCTGGAGGAAAATTAGTCTCAATTAATTAAATAGTGACTACATTTGGGGAAAAAAATAGTTAAAAATGCAGTTGATTACAAAAAAAAAGCGGTTTTTCTGACCACTAATGACAACCAAGACATCCATCCGCGTTAGGAATCAAAATGGAGTCTTCCATAAAATTTCAAAACTTACTTTATCCATCAGCTTTTAATCTTACTAATATCGGTCTCGCTTTTATCAAAAAATTCCTTTCATGTTTTTTATATAGTGTTTTTTTTGTACAATGTTTTTTATTTTTGCATATTTTGATCGGATGCAATGCACAATCAACAGGGCCTGATTATCACCTAGGCCCAATAGGCACGGCCTAGAGCCCACACTTTCTGGAGGGCCTCAAAAATTGGTAAAAAGTCCACAAAATTATTTTTTTTTTAAATTTCAAATTTTCTTTATATTGTGATAAACCAAACTCGTGGAAACATTGCTGTTAGCAAATTCTAAAGTACAGCTGAATTTTAATTGGTGCAATTTTTACTCCATCGGTTTAAAAATAATCTTAAATTGTCTGCTTTCAAAATTTTTTAGAATGTTTCTCTTGAATCATGCAGTTCAATAGATTCTTTTTATTGTTAGGACTACTCTTCAGAAATTTAATTTCAAATTATTTTGTTAGGGGCCCGGAAAATTTCGTGGGCCTTGGGCCTGAATTTGTCTTGATCGATCCCTGACAATCGAGATTATTTCCTTTTCTTAAAAAGTATAAGTTGAAAGAAACTTATTAAATCATTAACCTAATAGGTGAAATCAACTTTCGCGCAGCTCGAAATGGCGTTTTATACGACGACGTTTTTCAATTCCAACTCGCTGGCTCAATAAATTTGATTTTGAAGTTTTTGTTAAAAATTAAACAGCGTGCATATTGCGATTGTAGCTGGTTGTTATGTTTATTCTTTAAGTGGTGAATTTTGTTAACAAAATTTTAAAAAAAAATTCAAATCCTTCATAATAAAGAACACTGTTAGAATTTTTAGTATGCTTGATGAAAATTAATTCTAGTGGAATCTACTTAAGGAAGGAACCTTTGTTTACAAAGCCTAGCAGAATCGCTGCTCGACCTTAATTTCGCTTAATTAAAAAAACAAAAATACTATGAAGACTTGTAAAATTAAATATAAACTTGTGTATAATAAGTGTGCACAACCTTTTTTTTTTTTATATAATTGCTGGGGAAGCGTGTTTCAAATTTTAGATTTGCTTATTTTTGGTGATTTTAGACTACATGTTTCATTGTCATCGAAAATTAACAATATGTTTAAATTTTGTATGCTTACTATTCACATCAGACGGAGAAAAATTTCGATGTTTTGCTATTCTATGGCAATGACTCTCTCCGCTGCTCAGATCCCAGCTTTATTGAACTCTTTTGGTTGGGAAGTTCTGGACCAGCCCTTGGACCTTTTGCTGAGTGATTTTTCATCTTTTTCTATATTTCAAACATTTTGGTGGCAATCACTACAACAATGACGGATACGTGAAAATGGCCGTGACCGCTTGGTTAACGGAGCAGGCGGCAAGTTTGTATGAAGAGGGTATTCTAAATCTAGGTTTAAGTGTTTAAGCAAACTTGTAAACTATGCTGGAAAAAAAAAAGAGAAACTTATGTAGAATTTGAAAATAAATTTGCTTCTTGAATTTTTTTTAAATTTTTTATTTTTAAACGGTCTTTACTTGAAAATCAGCCCTCGTAATAATAAATAATTAATAATAATAAAAAAAAATATTTCAAAGGATCATTTATTAATATTTTTAAATATTTTTGTTTGTCATAAGTTCAATACTGTAAAATAAGGGTTAGTATCTATTTTACGTTCCAGGTGCTTATAGCAAAGTTCGTATGTGTCTTGATTTTACATGATAAAAAGATTATGTCTTGATTTTTAGTTTTTTTTGTCTCGATATTACTTACTGACTTTTGTGTCTATTCAAAACAACACATTTTCTACGATTACAATACGGATTTTAAAATTGATTTGTAGAATTTGGTTTTTCGTTCAAACATCTTTTTACCACGTTTATATAAACTTGCCTTCGTGTATGTCTGTCCGGGTGGAATTTTGTAATCAATTTTAAACTAACTTCCCGACTAGCTACAAACTTCAAATTTGGTACATAGTTCAGAATTGGATGACAATGCATGAAAATGAAGAGAAAAAAGACATGCAAAGTAAAATAAAATTAAAATTTAAAAAAAAATTATTTTCGAGATTGTCTTTTGTTGTCGATTCCATTATTTCAAATTAGTATTACATGTCAGGTGAAAAGATTTTTACTGTCGGAGTATTTTTATTGGCTGAAAAATCACGTGGTAGGATCCAGTTTTTCCTCATTCATTTAATTTAACGCCAGTAAAAATCGCAGAATTCTACAGTTTCAAACATAGGAACCGTTCACTAATTGTATTGATGGTTCGTGCTTGTAGCCTTACCCGCAGCATTCATTGTTTCAAATTTTTTGGGTATGAAGCCATTTCTTGAAAAAGAAACTCAGTAAACAATTTTACATTATCGAATTTTAATGGAAAATGAGTTCAGGGGATCATTTTTTCTTACTTTCAACAAATGCAGTAACCAATCTTATAGGGTGGAGTTGCGTAGTTTTACAATTATTGATTGGTCTCTTTCATTTAATTTTAAATGGGAATTCTCATATGGTAAGAGCAGTGGCCTGATTTTAATATATGTTCGGGGCGGGGTATCTCCTTCTGACGTAAACATATATGTGTGTGAGTGCAAATGTTTAATGCGTTGAAATTTTTGGTAAATATTTTTGTTTTTGTACAATTGACATTATAAGAATCATCCAAATCGGTTTCCATCAGTTTAAACTGTAATAAGACTTAATTCTAAAAAACTGACAAAAGCGTAGTTTTAAATTTCTCTCTCAAAATCACAAATCGCCGTTTTTTATTGCTTTAAATTTTGAGGAAAATTTCATAGAATTTCTCAAAATTTTCAAGTTATATTTCTCCTTATCTAATAATGCGACCTCTGTATTTTCCACCTGCCAAGTTATGATATCGTTTTAAATTTAAAAAAAAAAAAAAAAAAAAGCGAAAATTAAAAATTTAACCTAAAATCCAAGACAAGGGTCAAGAACTCATGAAGAAATTATCAATCAACCGTCCTATAAAGCATTTTGTAAAAGGTCCTGTTTTTGTAAAATTGTGAAAAAACTACTCATAATTTGTGAATATAAAATAAGCTTTAAGTCACATTCTTTCAACTAGGGTCCTGCTTTTGTGAATTTGTGCAAACAGGGTCCTGTTATTGCAAAAATTGCTAAAAACCTTTTCAAGAAGTTTTTAAATTGTGAATAGATACAAGATTAAGCTCAACAATTCATATTCACAACGATTCATATTCACTGTACATTTTTTCAATGTCTGCCGTGACAGCATACTGATGTTTACGAAAAAAAGCGTAATCGAAAAAGCTTTAAAGAAAAGACTTAAGAAAACTACATTTTTTCAATGTCTGCGGTGAAAGCATACGGATGTTTACGAAAACTAAGCTCTTGCTGTGGAATTTTTCCTTTCAAAAGAATATCATTCAACGATAAGCCCGATATAGTAAGAGTTGATGCGTTAAAAACTACGCGGAGCTTTGTAGAATTTTTGCCTGGGCGGTAAACTCTATGTTGAGGCAAATAGTAACAATTACTAGCCTCTCTCATTAGATTCTGAAACTACTTCTATGTGATTTAGATCTTTATATTCTTTTAAAAAAATCAATATAAAGTGGCTACAGGTTCGATTATCGCGTTAATCTATTCCAAAGTTGAGTTAGTCTTTTTTCTGCTAAAACTCTATTCATTGTTTAAAAGTACGACATAACGACCGTCTAAATCTCTATAATTAGTATTTTTGAAATGTTCGTCACAAAATTCTTCTTCATTACTGAGAGAAGTAAAGATATCAATATTCTCGATTTCCCAAAAATTTTCCAAATTTTTCTCCATTTTATCGTCGTTTGTAATTAAACCGCAATGTTGTATAGTGGACGGCATTCCTACTACCCCATTTACAATGTATCCCAGAGCCGTCTCTTGGAATAAAAGTTTTTCTGAGCTGCAAAAACATTCGGAACCTAATAATATGTCAATTTTTCCAGGTTTCATAAAGTTAATGTCTTCCAAAGAAATATGGGAAGGTATTTTTAGTCCCTTACCATTTATATGCGTTGTTGGTGTCAAATCTGTAATTTTTGGAACAAAAAATAAATTCCAACTCCGAACAGAAATTCCCTTCCTTATTCGAAATTGTGGAAAAAATCTTATTATTTAATGTGATTAATGTTCCATTTATATCAGAAACTGGAGTTAATGTTTTTCTTTCTTTGAGACCTTATTTTTTTGCAACGTCAGATGTTACAAAATTTGCCATAGAGCAAACATCTATAAAAGCTTGTGCTTCAATAAAATTATCTGTATTTCGAATCTTTAAAGTAGCCGTAGATAAAACAACAGTTTTATTTGCAGATGCCAAGTAATTAAGCGAGATAATTTCCTTTACATGTGCCGATGACTCTTTATTTCTCGAAAAGTTCCAATTCAGATTCACTTAGAGAAAGATAATTAATTTTATTGGGATTAGCGACGTCAGTTAACTCAAAAGTTTCTGGAACAAAGGAATGATGTTTTTTTATGGCACGTGGAGCATAGATATTTCGATCTGTATTCGCTTAACAAATAATTCCCATTAAGACATTTTAAACATAGCTTTTTTTCTTTGGCGATATTATATCTTTCATTAAAGTTCATTTTAAGAAAGGAATTACATTTATAAAGTTGGAGTTGTAAATTACAAATATCACAAGGTAATGATGTATGAATATGTGAATGAGTTTTTTTGTTTTTGATTGCGTATGATGAAATATCGTTTGAATTCAGCATAAAGTGTTTGGGTTTATGAATGTTACTTGTTTTATTTTGCAAAGACTGCCCCTTGTAAATTTTCCAAAAATTGACATAGTTTTTTTAAGAATTAAATTATCCCAATCGGGGTAATTCAGAAGTCGTTAAGGACATTTCGAAGAGTTTTCGAGACTCCATATCAATTTTTTGAAGAACAATGTTTATAAAAATAATAGAACTTGATTGTTCTAATTGTAATTCTAGCTCTTATATTTTTGATCTAATAAGTTGCGTAATTCAAAAGCAGATTCATGATTTATTTTTTCGGGATTTAAAATTGAATTTATGTGACAGTTGACAAGCAATCGTTTATGACCATACTGTTCTTCAAGTGCTTTAAAAAGTGATTTAAACGTGTTTTCTGTTGTTTGAATCTGTTTTGCATTGCCAATCACGGCAGATAGCAAATAAAATAATTTATGCTATTCATCTAGTTGTGAGTTGGATGAAATCAACTAATTGAATTGCGATTTAAAATTATGCCAAACTTCCATATTACCAGAAATTTGGGAAGAGGCAGGGGTCTGTCCAGACATTTTGTGAAAGGTCCGTTTTTCGTGAAATTGTGAAAAAATTACTCACATTCTTTCAACCAAGGTCCGCTTTTACGAATTTGTGAAAATAGGGTCCGGTTATTGCAAAAAACTTTTTCAAGGAGTTTTTAAATGGCAAAGACATACAAGATTATGCTCCGGACTGTAAAATTATAATAAATAAAAAAAAATTTCAAAAATAAACAGCAATTGCTGCTTCTAAATTAGAGATGCAACCTACAAATATTTGGTATTTAGCCTATACGCAGAACGCAGAATATTCATTTCCGACGAATAATGGAAGAATCGTCTGCCGAAGACAAAACTTAATTCGTTTACATCCATCTTTCTTGTTTTCCCCCCTGGGAAGGGTTTATTCGATTAACAAAACAATAATGAAGATAAACAAATTTTTTAAGGGTCCGATTAAAAGAAAAATCATTTTGTAAAGGGTCCGTTTTTAAGTTAAAATATTTTGTGAAGGGTCCGTTTTTATGAAAAGATATTTTGTGAAGGGTCCGTTAACGGACCCAAATTTCTTCTAAACAGACCCCTGGAAGAGGTATATGAAGCAGTTTGATTTTTATAATATCAACAATTTTAGACTTGTTTTCATAATTTTCAACAACAGTGTTCTTTATAGGATTTAGAAAGAATTTTAATTTTTTAAAGTTTACCTCTAATCCTTTTTCAATTGTTGATAATATATCATAAATTTCTTGAAGCTCGTTATCTTGTACAATGTGATAATAGTCCACACGTAATTCTTCTAATTAAACTTTTATTATTTCAAGAGCGTTTACTTTCGATTCTAGTAAAATCTTATTTTCGATATTCTCACTTTTTATAAATTCGATTTGTTTTGTGATTTTAGTTAGGATACTTCCACGTTTCCGATTAATTATTTTGGTATCTGCCATCTTCAAGAAACAAGGAAAGTTATTTACAAAAATACGTATGCATAAAAACTACAATTAACCTGTTCAGTTAGTTTAAATTTGAGCAGCTAAAGCATTTTTAATTCCACTGCTGTGGTAGCCATTACTTATGTAAATCAAAATTCATTTTCGGTCAGATAAGACCAAAAATTGTTTTGTGAATGCATAGTTGGCTGGTTACTAAAAATTGGAATAAGTGTAAATGATACTAAGACTTAAACAAAAAATATTAAAACTGCTCTAGTTTTTGATGTTTTTAAAGTCTGCAAATATGACAATTTTAAATGAGGGAATGACTCATTATACTTCTTCTAAATAAGCAATTTCAGAAGACTTATTTTAAATTAAAAAATCACCATTATAAGTTAATTTTTATGACTTTAATGTTGCTGAACAGATGACCAAATTATACCTAGTGTTAAACGAGAGCATCATATGCCTGATGATTTTATTATTATTTTTTCTTCTTTTTTTTAATATATTACTCCTATAATTAGAATTAAATGAATGACATATATTCTCATTTAAAATAAAATTCCAGTGTAAATAAATTTTTTCTGTAAATTTTGTTTCTGATTGTCATTCTCGAGATCTCATATGTTATGAAAAGTGTTGATAAAATTAGTAATGATTTTTATCTTTAAATGTTTATTCTTTTAATTTCATGATATTTTCCTCTTGTTTTGGTGTTTGAATTAATTTTCTAAAGTGAAATTTTTAAAGTTTAAATTTTATATTTATTCCCTATCTTGTTTGGTTTTCAGGTACAATCAGACTGTGTTATGAATGACTTTTGTGGTGAAAATGATTTCGGTGATGCAACTTGTTCCTATAATGGAACAGCTAAATTATTAGATGATGAAGAATCTTTAGAAATTTTAAAAGAAATTTGTCCAGAAATGTTACGGGGTATGTGTATACTTGTATTGCTTTGCAAATCTTTATGATGCTTTAATTTAATAACTGTTGTCACAATTATCACGACTGAGAATTCCAAGAAAAAGTAATTAAAAAAATAATAATAAAGCTTTTTATTTTTTTGATCTAGCTATTTTTCAGAGTCAGTTAAATATCCGAGATTTTACTATGACCTATCAACATTAATCTTACTTTAATTTTTTTCTTTTTGTTTTCCTGGGAAAAATACATAAAAATTTTGTGGTTGTAAAAATCTAGAAATAAAACAGTTTTGGTGCCAGCATTTTCTCTTTTCCAAGGTATTTACAGTTTTGAGTTATGTAATGCTGTATTCATTTCAACAAACTAAAATTTGTCTTTTAAATAAACTGCAATCAGCTAAAAATCACCAAATTTTTTTTTCCATTCCAATTATGATATTAATTACCAGTCAATGTTTTTTTATTTTTTATTTCTCATTGTATTATAAAATTTCCTTATACCAGGGTCAAAAACAAGATTACCATACCTCTATGCACCTTTGGGTGCATATGGCATTGTGCACCTCTTTGCACCTTCAGGTTTATTCTATAATCTACATGTGGCTAAGATTTTTGTTATTTTAAAATTGTTTGAAACATTAAAAAAAAAATTGGATTAAATATATTTATGATTTGACTTTCATTTTCTTACACTGAATCTCTATTTAGTCTAAATTAAAACAGCTTAGAGGGTGCTTTTCATCTAGCAAGAAAAAATGTATATAATTCTTTAGTTTTTGCTGAGAAAGCAAGATTATATTTTTTAAGTCAACCAATTTTTAAATTTTTTACTTTGGAAGCTATTGCTTAATTTTATTGCATGTGCACTAAAAGCAGTTTGTCTAAACATTAGAGCTGAGCTCCGGCTCATTTTAAGAGGTCTGAGACTAAAAACTTTTAATCTGTATTCTAATACCGTTAGTAGGTCTTTATGTCCAAGTCCCATCTGAGATTTAAATGTTTCATATAAAAGTCAGAATTCTAAAAAGATATAAGGCTAAAATTCGGAGAATAAATATAATAATGATAAAATTCAGAATAATGATAAAATAAAGGATAATAATAGAAGTAATAGAAAATAGAGAATAATAGGAAATAATGGAGAATAGAAAATAATCAAAAATAGAGAATAATAATGAAATTCAGAATATATAAGATACATTGCCTATTTTCAGATCATGGCATTTAATACTTCTATATTATTTATGTTTTACAATTTTGCTTAACAAATGAGAAAAGCAAACTTTTATTATCTCGTTAGTTTAAAATAGAAAGTAGTAAATATATGAAAACTCAATTATAAGTCCAGGCATTAAAGTTTTTTTATAGCTAACTAACCCATCTTGTTTCTATTGAACTTGTGAAATATTATTTTATTATTTTCAGAAAATATTAATTTACTTTTACGCAACATGATTCAAACTGCTTGTACTGTATAAGAATATAATATACTTTTAACATAAACCAAATTTTAACTTTAGTTAAAACAATTACATTGTCTTGTGTGAAAGGACCTGAAGCAATAGTGTTCAGGAGTTGTGTTTTCCTGGATCTGGAGTAATATAAATTTTCCCATGCTTTCGCGTTTTTTTTTTTTTGCTTTTTGAAAACTTTGTAGCTCCGCGTCTCTACTTATGGGTGTTCCTGGAATTCTTGTCTACTCTAAACTTGTAACAATAGTTTTAGAATTACTTCTTTTATAATCAGGCTAATTAATCTCAACTTTATATGATACATATATGTTAATGTGTTTTGTTAGACTTTCTTTGTGTGCTAAAAAAGTATATTTTCTTACTTTTCAGAAACAAATTATTTATGCTGCAGTCCAAGTCAAATTTCGCAACTTAAGAATAATTTAGAAATAGCAGCAACTCTAGGACTAAGTCGCTGCCCATCCTGTTTAGTTAATTTTAAGAAAAACTTCTGTCAGTTTGCCTGCTCCCCATCACAAAGTGAGTTTTTGAAGGTCGAAAGATATGGCAAAAGTGATGAAGATGATTTAGTCATTGAAAGCATCACCTATTACATGTCAAAAACGTAAGAATAGTTTAAACTAATTTTATTTTTCATGCCTACATTTCTTTTTATTTAACTTAAAAGTCAATGTTACAATGAGTCATTAAGATAATCAAGCCCATGTAATATGCAAGCTTTTGTTTGCCTTTAAAAAATTATTTATCATTAGAATAACTTTTAAATTTTTTGGCAGGCCTGTTCATTCTTTTATATTTGAGTAATTACATTTGAGTGATACAATCAAATATAAAATTTCATTAAAGTTGTTTTATATTATAATTCATGTGAAACTTACTGAAATGTACAGAACTATTTAAAAAGTTTTACTGATAATTTAATTGTTAACACTAGAAGTACCGCTGGGGTCATTTTGATTTTTTTTTTTTTTTTTTTTTTTTTTTTTTTTGAATTTTTTACTTATATTACTTTTGAAGATACGTGTGAGTTTTCGAAGCTCATATTTTTTATTTTTCCTGAATTGTTTCAAAGTATACTGTATCAAAATTTCATGCCTTTCTGTTGATTACTAAAATAAATAATTACAGAAATACCTAAAATAGCCAAAAGGGATCATTTTGGCCCCTGTAAAAAGAACTTTTATTTTTAAAGTTTTATGACTGTTTTTGACACCAATTTCTGGTCAATGAGGGTCAAATTGAACCCAAATGGTGATTTTTAGCTAAGTTCAAAATCCGACTGTTCTAGTGTTAATCAGTTAAATATCTTTATTTGAATATTTGTGGAAATGTTTGTGTGTGTTATTAAAAACATGCACATAAAATAAAATGTGCCATTTTTTTATCCTGTAGATTCTCGATTCACCTGGATGCTTCTGAAATGAAGTTAATAAAGAAATATTTTTTAAAAAAAAATCACATTTATGCAAATTTTAATGAACCTTTTTCAAAAAATTCTAGAATATGTAAAATTGTTATGTGATTAGACTTTAATAATTTAATTAAAGTTTCAATGTTATACAAGGATTCAAGTAACTCTCTGTTTATTCAAACATAAAACCATAACTTAATCTAAATCTTCATAACCATAATCCTATTCCTGCTAATTGAGAGTAAACTGAATTACTTAAAATTCCATAAGAAAATTGGGTCTGACTTAAACAGATATGTTTAACTCAGACAAGATTAAACTTAGAATGTTATTTTTACAAGATTTTCTGCTCTATTTGGATGTTAACTACTGAGTAAAAATTGTCATATTGCACTGATATTGTAATAGCTTCACATAATTTATAAACAAAATTAGGTTTTCTATTTTTATGCACATTTTTTTATTTCAGTTAGATTTTTCTTACTCCAAGCAAGAAAGGCAAAACATTTTTTTAAAAAATGAGTAAAGGGAATTAAAACTAATGAGTAAGAGGTAAAATTGTATAGCTTTGAAATTAGTTTTATGGAAGACTGCTCTGAATAACATGTTAAAGGCCCCTATTAATCGGAAGTGAGTGTTTTGAGATTATGGGGCATGTTTTAATATCACTGTTCATAGTTTTTAATGTATATCACATTAACTACACCTTATAAAAAAAAAATTTTTTCCATGCTCACTATAAGTTACTGGAAATCAGGAATCAGAATTCTTAAAACAATTCTATTTGTTTTAGGAAGGGAGAAATTAATACTGGAGTTTTAAAAAAAATTAATTATTTAGGAATTGTGATTTTTGAAATCAAAGTAAAGTTTTTATATTCAAATTTGTCTAATGTCAATCTTAGATGGAAAATATTGCTGTAAATTTAAACTTAGTTGATATTTATGGACGTTTTGTATTTTATTTCCCTTTATTCGTAATAAAATTGACTGAAATTCCCTATATGTGATAATTTATATAGTGTGCACTATGCAGTAATATGCATAGACCTTTTTCTTTCATAAAATCTATTAGAATTTTTTTATTAACTGTAAGTGTGGTTATTTTTTCTCTGTAGGTATGCCTATGGAATGTTTGGTAGCTGTCGAAATATTCAAGGTTTAACTCCAGGTTCAACAGTATTAGACTTGATGTGTGGTAGTCATGGAAGAGATTGTACTCCTGAGAGTTGGCTCGGTTTTATGGGTTCAACTCCTGATGACAATGGGTTCAGTCCTTTCCAAATCAATTATGTTCTTACAACAGAAAATCATGTAACAATTGATGGGAAAGTATTTACACCAATGAATGAATCCACTACCTCGTAAGTAATTCTATTATTATGTATTAAGTGTGTAGTGTTTTATATCGCTTAATTTTTTTTAAAACAAATTTTGTAGCTTTATTATTAGTTTTTTTTCTTCAAATTTTTTGATTATTATGTAATTAAAAATTTTTTTTTATTTTTGTTAATACAAAAATGAAACATTTCTTTCCATACTTAGAAAAATCTTCTGAACTATTTTGAATTGAACTTTGAAAATTGTGATTGAACTGCTCTTTACTGAATTGTAATTCTACATATAAATATTTATTTACTGTAACTCAGTAAATATCAAAATTTTATGAAGTCTGTTTTGCATACAACAATGAAAACTCTATGCTGTGGTCAATATTGTCATTATTAAATATGTATAACGACTTAAAACTAAGCATCTTGGCAGATGAGTAAAATGAGCTTGTTGTATATAGTAAGTTATCCAGCAATACTGCAATCTTACTCAAAATGTGTGAAATTTCCCCCCAAAAGATTTTGTAACTATGTCTAAAGCCTGTAAAAAAACTTTTTTTTTTAATAAAAAGGCAATGTGTTAAATTTTTCCCTATAATCCTGGCAGCGGGAGTATAAGACAAAAAAAATAATAATAATTTTCTTTCTTTATTTTTGAGTTTAAAAATATTGATCTTTATTTGAATATAATCTAATATTTGTTTAAACTTTCTGCAGATGTGCTGAGAGTCCATATCCTGGAGCTGAAACTTGTACTTGCTTAGATTGTGAAGAAGCTTGCCAACTTAACATGGCTTCTCCTAAACCATTGCCTGCTGAAGAGAAACCATTCATGTTGTTGCATCATGACGGAATTTCAGTTTTGTGCCTGATAGTTTTTTGTGTAGTTTCCGCGACCCTTCTTTTAGGGTTTTTCTATTTCAAAGTGCAGTCTAGAAAATCTTTGCGTTGTAAGTTCTACTTCATGGTAACTTATTTTGTTATTGTCTAATGCATTTCTATTGTATTTTCTTTATTAGAAGGTAAATTTTAGTTTTAATTTAGACTTCTTGTGAGAATGCTTGGTATGTGAAAATGAAAATGAATTTTTGAAAAAGATTTATGAATTAGTTTTAAGTCACAGATTCACAAAATATTTTTGAAAATTGCATGTATTATAAATAATAAATTAGATGCAGGATGAATCATTTTTCATCCATATATATATATATATATATATATATATATTAATAAAGTTGGCTTTTTCATGTTTGTAAACATTTGTAGGTCTGGTATTGAAATTTAATAGTAAGTCTCTACTAAGGTCCATGTTTTTTTTTTTTTTTTTAATATTTTTGTTTTCATGAAATTATTATAAGTGGAAATTTTAAACTTGTGTATTGAATGTTTTAAAAGCAATAATACAAATTTAAACTTAACTCTTTACTGTGAATCTCATCTTAATGAAGCACAATTGCTTTCCCTTGCATAAAATCAATTTGTGTGAAATTTTTGTGAAAATTCGTTAAATTAGTGAAGTAGTTAATGGGTGAAACAATAAACTGCGAAAATGCTGTTACTCTCTGATGTACTTTCATCAAAAAAATGTTTCGGAATCAACATCTTCTGTAACAAGAGACAAAATAAAAGCTCATTGCTAGCTAGTGGAGTTACCAGACAACAAATTTGGCAATGAAATAATTAACTATAAATACAATAATCCATTAAAAAAAATCATGATCAGTGATATGATGTATGTGAACAGAAACTCAAAAGTTGTCAGTGTGTAACAGCAATGTAACAGTAACAAAATAACATTATTGGCTTTTATGCACACAAGTATATTTATGTATCTAAACATTTGTACAGGACTTAATAGTAATCTTAAACAGAGTGTGTGGCATTTTTAAAAAGTGCTTAAACGTGCTTATTTTTGATTGATGTTTTTTACAAGCCCTTAAAGGTGCTTTTTTTATACGGAGTTTCTAAAAAGTGCTTAATTTTCTATCCTTTAAAATAAGATTTTTTTCGCTGTGTCGATTGTCGTTCTAAATTAGAAAAAATGCGTAATTTTCACAATTTTCTCTGCAATATTTATCAAAACCTAGTTATTTTATCGTGATTATGTAAAGTTTTTGAAAATGTTGTTGAATTTTATTGATTTTATTTTTATAAATTAAGAATTTTAAGCGATAGGAAAGAAAGATTTTTATTACTGTACAGATCTTAATGTTTTTTTTTTTTTTTTTTGGAAAGTGATTAAAAATATTTTTTCAGTGCTTAAAAAGTATTTAAAAGGTGCTTATTTTTTGTTGAAAAATCTGGCTACGCACTCCGTTAAAGAAGAAATCGTAAATCGCAGACTATTTACTAATAAAATAAGTGTAAATGATTCTGTTAAACATTGCTGTATATGGCTTCTCCAGCAATTTAGATGCATACTAGAAAGAAGCAAAAAAAAATTATCTAAAGAGAAACCTCAACAGTAACAATTTGGTGTGTAATATGGTATATTTGTGCTTTTTCTTCATGACGATTCATCAAATGGTATTACTTATATTGGGTTAAACCAATTGTGCACACTGTTTCTCAAAGATTTCCCCACAGTTGAGAGAGATTTTTCTTTTTGTATAAATATTTTAATGATTATTTTCTTAGACTTTTTTTTTAATGGAATATGAGATTCCGGAGGCCTCAAACTCAAAATAAAAAGTTCAGCATCAATTAAAAAAATTTAAAAGTAAGTTTTGAAATTAACAGTTTAAAAATAACTGTTCTGATTATTAATTATACAGAATAACTTGTACTTATCTTTCTAACTTAGATGAGAAATAGCACTTATTTTAAATAAGTTCTGACTTAAGTTTAGTTATACCTTCAATCTGAAAAACTAAATGCCTTATAGGAATAATATTTGCAAAATTAGTTTAGCATGAATTATTTTTAATAATTTTATTTATTTTAAATCTAATATGATTGTATTAGTTTATATGCCATACATATGCTTATTTTTAAAAATTAATGTGCATAGTTTATTAAAACTGATTCAGATAATGTTTTAAAATCATTTGAATTAATTTATAATCTTCATTATAAATAGTATTTATATTTAAACTATAGTATGTTTTTACTAAACTATAATTTCTTGGTTAAATGTTAAACAGAAATCGTTCATGAGTGGAATTGTTTATTTTAGAATGTTTACTATTTTGTTTAGTATCATTTACTTTTATAATACTTTAAAAATACTTTTTTAAACTATTTAACTGTTTTATGTATCAATTACATAAAATCTAGTTCTATTTAATGTTTGACTCTGCTCTTAAAATAGTTGATAGCCTGCTCGCCAAATGTCTTAAGCATTTTTAATTCATAAATTTTGATTACTTGTAAATGTCAGTTCTATAAATTTATTCTTTAAAACCATTTTTTAGAAAAGTATTTTAATTTTGCATTTTAGGTTTCACAATGTATTTCTTTCTATTAAGTGTCAGATTAAATGTTTACTTCAACTGTTGCAGTTCTTGAAAAGAATTTGAGCATTGTTGCTCTTAATTCAAATAGGTTATTGACTCGGAATAAATCTTTTAAATTTTGGCTGAATGTGAGAGTGCAAGATACAGAAGTCTGTAATATTTTACCTATAACAGTGTAAATTGTAATAGTTTTTTTTGTAAAAAAGACAAATTTACTGCAGTGATTAATACACAATGCTTTATCTTGATATAATATTTAACTATATTTCACTGTATCCTTATTTAATTTCTTTTATCTAGAAACATGCTTTCAATTATCTTTTTCGAATACTTTTTTTTCTTATTTGTAGTTCTGCTGTGGGTAGTGTTTTCTTTTAGTAGTTGTAGTAGTTGTGGTTGCTTATTTAACCCTTTTCCTATGTTTGCTGTAGTGTTACACCTAAAAGTACTATCCTGTTTATTTTATTGCTGAATAATATGCATGGTTTCCTTATGTTTAACAATACTAATTATGGCTTTCAAAATTTGATTATCTTGGCTGTTGTAATTGATGTAATTACATAAATTTTTTATATATTTTGCTTTTAACTCTTTGTATGTACATTTCTGCTCAAATTTTTAATAACATTGATTATTTGCCATTAAAAAGAACACTGTCTAACAGTGGTTATGGGAAATGTTTTAAACACACACACACACAAAAAAAAAGAAAAGAAACAACGTTATCTTACTCTGAGCTGAAAAAAGTAATAACTTTAATATCAAGAATTTATTTCAATGTGAATGTAAATGAAAAAGTAATTAAGTTTTACATCTGATTTGCAAATCGACTACATCCTCAATATCTTAAATCCAAATCAAATTTTTAGAAAAATAGTGATAAAATTAGTACGGTTTAGATAAATTTTAAAAGCAAATAAACTTCTTGTAACAAAAGAATTTTGCTTGAATTCGTTGCTTTTAAAAATGTGTGTTCAATATTTTTGAAAAATAGCCGTAATAGTCTTATGAATATGTATAAAGATATTTTAATTTGTGGTAAAATTTATAGAAAAATTTAATTTGTTATTCAAAATCTGTAAAAAAATATATTATATTTTAACATTTGAAAGTCAATTGTGCTTTAGCAAAACAAAATATATTTGAAAATATGTCTCAAGTTTGACTTATGTTAGTAACAATAAAAACAAGGTCAACTTAGATTAATTTCAATAAGTAAAGAGCACCTCTATTGAATAAGGTCATAGCCTTGCATATGTTGCTAAAACTAAAAAGCTTTTAAAAATGCATAGGTTTTCCCTTGACTTTTAATGTTTTTAAATTATAGAATTACTTATAATTAGCCTTTAAACTTATTGACTGTTTTACCACCTAAGTACTTTTACTGTGAGAGAAAAAAAGTTGTGTAATTGGTGATTCAACTGTGATTTTAACTTCCTTAAAAATAAGAAGTGGATTTGGTTCCATTTTAACAATTTTATGATATTTGAGATCCTATTTGGTAATATTTTAGTTTGATAGCTGTAAAAAATAATTAGAAACTTTAACTTTGACAGAAATGAAAATAATTTTTTTTTATTGATAAGTGGATTTAAAATACCAAAGTTATAATTTCTTTTATAATTTTTGCAAAGTTTGGATCAGATTTTTAAAAATCTTTATTTTATACTGAAAATAATTACATAATTTGTAATATATTTATTTTAATCTTGTTTTCTCTCAATAATTGGTTTGGTTATTTTTTTAAATTCTTAAAATACTAAAATAAATTTTTTGGACGTAAAATTTCAACTATATATGCCAAAATGTAAGGATTTTACACATTTTTTAAAATGCATACAATACAATAAAATACATACAATAAAAGATTTTTACAAACATATGCACAACTTTTACAGAAGCAAAGAGGAAGAAAAGCGAAGTGAATTGTGATTAAAAATAGAGCAGCCAAGAGTGTGTTTTTAAAATTTTGTTAGCCATTGCAATTAACAATTTTTTATTGCTTTCCTTAGAATTTTACCTTCACCTATTGATTAACAAAAAAAAAATATGTGTAACCCGACACTGTGCATTCCTGCTTCTTAATGTCTAGCTGGGAATTGTTTTCTTGTTCATTAGTTTTATTGCATTTCTGTTATAAGCAAAGCTATTTCTGAGGTGAGAGTTGTCAATGCATGGAAACAGTTTTGAGCTCCTGCTTTTTTATGTGTCGACAGAGAAATATCTTTGATGGAAGAAAAGAAAAAAAGCAGTGTGTATTAAACACTGCAAATCATGTCAATGCTCAAAACTTTGATGTAACTAGAATTACCCCTAGCAGGTGATACAGATGTTAAGATGGAAAGAAAAGGATCTTCACATCGGCCTTTGATTCTATTGAAATCATGTTCTCCCTCTGCATCAGGGGTAGACTTAGGTTCTTTAGAGGAAGTGGAGCCTCTGCGTTCTAAACGGTCAAGTACGTCTCACTAACATTGCTGCTGTGAAATTACTTTTTGCACAAACTAATGCTCTCCATCTTTACTAATAACTAATTCAAAGATAACACTGTTCCTTTTAAAGTTTAAATATGTGATGCCCATTAATAATCCATAATTCAAAACTAACTCTTTTAACAGGTTGAGTGCCATTGTGGACAATGTTATATTCTTTGGTTGTGGTGATTAAAAAAAAAGAAAGAAAAAGACTTTGTGAAATAAACTCAAATTTGTTAGACAAGTAAAAGGCATATCTAGATATGACAAATGGGGAGAATCCACTATTTCTCATGCAATGTTCATTGTAGGCGTACAGCTTTAGCTGTGTCTTAACACTGTTGGCTTATGTTTTTATTATCTTTGCAATGATCTAATTTCCTTAATTCACATTTTGGCTGCATATCATGGTCTATGCGATGTCCCAAGTAGCGGAATTTGAGTAGTGAATCTGCTGCATTAATATTCATTAATCCAAATTTGTCTGCGACCACAGTGCATTCAGACAGATATAGCAGAATTTATGTGGTGAATCTGCTAAATACAAAGTAACTGAATTTAAGTAGTGAATCTGCTGAATATAAAGTAGTGAATCTGCTGTACTATTTTCATTAGTCCAAATTTGTCTGCGACCGCAGTGCAGTCAGGCATAGAGCAAAATTTAAGTAGTGAATCTGCTGCACTATTTTCATAAATCCAAGTTTATTTGCGACCACAATGCAGTCAGACACAGATTATTATTGTAAAAATTCAGCTTAATCCTACATACATGAAGCAAAATCTGCAAATATTACAAGAAAAAATAAAAAAAAAATAGCTGCTTAAAAATCATACATAAAAACTTTGAATTATTTAAACTTTAAGCTGAATTTAATACAATGATACTAAAAAATTTGAATAAATTCCTGTATAGTTACTCCTGTATTCGAGTAACAAGGAAAAATTTTTTTTTTACTTTTTGTTCTTGATGATTTTCTCCAAATTCAGTTTTCTAATTTTTATTCCAAAAAATTTTTGAGATGTTTTAAAAAGAAGTTTCAGCAACCATTCCACATTTGTTTGCTTTTTAAAAATAAAAATAATGAAAATTATCTCCAAATGCTGTAATAATCTGCAGTGCCCACTGCCATGCTGGAGTGTTTTCTCTACCGGGGTGATCTGATAATCATTGAAATTTCTAAGAATACAAATCAATATTTGACTTTAAAAATGGAGACCTGGTATAAGCCATTTACGGACCAATATGCTTAGCCTAAAAAGTTAGCATTTTTCCTAATACTGAAAAAAAATTATTTTGTAGAAAAAATAAGTGTGAAGTTTTTAAATATTTCCAAGATTTAAGCTTATAAAATATTTCCTTAACAGCCCATTGTAGGCCCTAGTAGTCATGAGAGTTGAGGTTCCTCAATTTTGTGATGGTGGAAATGTTGCCAGCATTGTGCACTATCTACTTTTAAGCGTAGGGTGTCTATCGATCTGAAAATGGTGGGCTTCAGCCTCCTCTAGGGGTACAAACACAGTACTTCACTATGTTCAGTGCCATGACTGTTTATATTTAAATGTCTTAGATTATTTTTTAAATAGATTTATAAATTCGTTGTATTTTTTTTTAAAAACCAATACTTGAGTCTTGAGTGATTGCCTTAAAAAGGACATTTACGATTTTTTCTTGGCACTCGACTTGTTAATTTACTAAAAACTTTTGCTAATGTTTTTTATTTTCACCTATTTACATTTTACATTCTTTGTTATTCTTTAAAGCATCAAGTGATGAAGAGCATTTGTTTATTGTTGGCTAATGTTTTATTACTTTTTAATTCCAAAACTAATACATCTTTCTATTGTCTATGGAAGTGGTCACTGGGATATGGATTGTACTACAACTACTGCCTAAATTGTCTAAAAAAATCGTAATTAACGCTTTTTTTTCATTATGATTTTTTTAAAAAATATACCATTAGTATTATTTGAGGTAATTAAAATTGAAAAACTAAAATGTTATTTGTTGTGTCCACTCTCATACTTCGCCCTGGCATAGATTAAATAAAAATTGGTTTCGATTAACCAGCCAGTTTTTTTTTTTTTTTTCTTTTGGGTTTTTGTATTGTAAAATTCGTGGATGTGACTTTGAATTATAGTTTTACACTGATTAAAATTTAATATAATAAAAAATTTGTTACTAATTTCTTTCAAAATCTTTTTAAAACTTAATAATCATGTAATTCACTTTTAACCAAAGTTTAATGAGTTGTATCAGGATATACTCAGATAAAATAAGATATTCTTTATTTACTTATTTTGTGGTTATAGAAAATTATTGTTCTTTTTATGCTATTATTTAATTTTATAATGTAACTGTTATTTAAATCACAGAGAATTATTTTCTTAGTTTAAAAATAGTGTAGTTTATACAAGGCTTATCAAGTTCATCACTATTTTAGTTTTGTTCATATAATGTCTTTAACTATTTTGTATACTCTAATATTTTTTAAGCATCAAGACTAAATCAAATTCTATACACATTTTTTGAAAAAATATTTTTTTAGAGAACTGCAATTCAATGTAACCAATTATAAATATATATATACATATATATTTTACTTTACTTACTTTTAATTACTTTTTTCTTATAAACTTATTTTTTTACTAATATTTCGAAAGGTGATACTCCCAAAAGCAATTCTAAATCTATATATTGTCATATAATTATCTTCCACTATATTCTTTGAGTAATACAGTAGTAAGTATTAGTTATATTTGTTTTCTGGGATAGCTAATTGTATATGGAGATTTTATTATAAACTTGTAAAACATCTAAACCTTTTTAAGTTACTAAATCGTAAAGATAAGAATGTAAAATTTATTTTGAATTTGTAGTTATACCTAGTCAAGTTGTGGAAAAACCTGAAGACCTAACAGATTCTAAGAAACCTAGCAATGAAAACACTCATCAGGTACCTGAGACTGAAATTATATCAGATATCTCATTCCTACAAAAACTGGGTGCATCTATTGAAAGACACTTAGAGGAAAGTTTCTGTGAATGGGGAACTTACGTAGCAGAGCGTCCACTTTCTGTCATGTGCCTTTCATTACTTGTTAGCTTTATTTTGGCTTCTGGTCTTTTGTTCCGTTTTTCAGTCACAACCGATCCTGTTGATCTGTGGGTCTCGAGAAGCAGCCAGGCCAGACAAGATATGGAATATTTTAACAAACATTTTGAGTAAGTAATACTAAAACCATTTTTGTGTTGTTGTTTTTTATTAAATTTTTATTTGTAACAGATAGACTTTGAAGGGAACACTTTTGAATGAATTTCTTCTAAAACAAATCTGTTACTTTACACCCATGGGTAAAATCTGTTTTTGATTAGGGAAATCAAAAAATGTTAAAAAAATTTTCAGTAGCCTTGCAGTAAATAGATAAAATTCCCATAACACCCCACAGCATCCCCTTCTTAGAGGTATCAATGATAAAGCAGTTTCTTTTAAACTGTGAATTATTTTATCAAAATTTCCCTAGACACTTCAGAGTGTATTTGCAGAAGTTGAGTTAAAAAATATTAGTAAAGCAAAAATTCAGTTAAAGTATAGATGAGACAACACATAATATTTTACATGCTAAATGTCTAACTCTTGTTAATAAAATAAAACAGTGAGGGGAAAAAAATTGTAAATGCTGCATGTGGAACAGTTTTTAATTCATATAAGTTAGTTTGGGTACAGTACTTAATAAAGTATGTTAAGCAATGGATAAAAAAAATAGGAGAGCTCTAATTAAGAACTTTCATTGAATCATAATGTAAATAGTAAATTATGTACAATTGAAGATTTAAAGTCACATGGAAAACAAATATTAAAAAGTTTCTTTTTCATTTGCTAACAATCAATGGATCTTTTTGAAAAAGTATTTAGAGCAGGGCTCGAAAAAACTCAGAAATTTTACCCGTCCCCGAGGACGGCTTGTCCAACGATGTGCCCGTCCTCCTTTGAAACTAACCCGTAGCTTCTAAATAAATAAAACAGGGTTGCCACTCCGCAGGGAAAACCTGGAAAATACAGGGAATTTAAAAATCACCTAAAATAACAGGGAAAATGCAGGGAATTTTGATTTTTTTTCTTTACAAACTGGGAAAATACAGGGAATTTTGTTTTTTTATTTTGGTCTTTTAAAAAATGGTGCGTAATCTATGGGATATTTAACCATGATATTTCAGCTATACTAAACTATTTCATTTACCATAGCATTATTTAAGTATGCTCAGCTGTTTTCCGAGCAATTGAGACTAATAATTATAGTTAGCCCAATATAGCTCACACAAGAGCACAGTAATTGTTGTTTCCTCTTAATATATTGCGTATAACATGTACAGGGAAAACACAGGGAATTTTTTTCCAGATTTGAGTGGCAACCCTGTAAAAATATAATTTTCTGTTATTTATTACAAACATTTATATGAATTGCACAATGAATTAGTAGTTACTAGGATTACAAATACTAGGATTACGTTATACAGTAATGAAAGAAATACTAGATTACTAATAGCAACCTAGTACTTCTTTTATGAAATAATTTATTTCTTTTTATGAAATAATTTAAATGACAAAGGTCAAGTTATCTGGAATGTCAATTTATCCGAGGGTACTGCGTTTTTTAAACGAAACAAATATGACGTTTGCCAGTTCCACAATCAAGCCAATGATTTACAGAGGCTTCTGCACAGAAATCTGAAAGAGGTTTTCAATTTAGGTAGATGTTAATAATTGCGTTTAACGCTTCTTGTTTATGACCAGAACGTAATGAGTGTGTGTGTTTTTTTTGTTGTAAGTAATTACTGAAAAGCCCCTTTCAACGTCTGCAGTGCTCCCAGACAGAGAAAACATCAATTCTAATAACAAAAATTGAAAATGTATCGGGAAAATCCCGCGTCCGCGCGGCCGTCGGATTCGAGAAATTCATTGTCTGCGGGAAATTTTTGACCTCCGAGGACGGGTGGTTTTTCGAGCCCTGATTTAGAGTGTTTATTTAATTTGTTTATGTGTATTAGGTGTATAATTTTAATGATATTTCATATAAATAGAATGAAAAAATTGAGGTGTATGAGTTAATTATTTTTAGAATCCATCCAAATTTAAATTATTGTTGTTTTTAAAAGTGTATTCACCAGCTGATTGTAAAAAATGCATTAATTTGTTTTTGTTTCAGACCATTTTATCGAGTGGAACAGATGATCATTACTCCAAAGAACAAGACTTCATTTGTTCAGAGTATTAAGGAAAAGACTGGAGTAAATACGTACACCTGGGGTTCAGTTTTTCACCGTGATTTTCTTTTAGAGGTAATATTCTTATTTTCCAACTAATAAATACTTATTCAATTTAAATTAATAAAATGCTAGAGCTATAAAATTGTCTATTTATTCCTTTACGTTTCTATTAAATTTGTATGGTGTAGTCTTTACATTTTACGAAACTCTTAAATTTTTTAGAAATATTTCTTTCCCTACTATGTGATATTTTTGAATTAAAATATTTTAACAGTAAATGGTTACACAGCAAGCTGATGATTATCCATGATAGTGGGTAAGACAGAGACCACGCTGACTATCTATTGAAATGTCTGTTACTTCCAGTCTCTTTGTTTAACAGAGCTCCCACAGGTCAGGGAGAACATGGAAAACTTGGAATTGTCAGAGAATTGTATTTTAACTCTAAAACGCAGGGAATTGTCAGGTGAAAAATGCAATTTTTTACATAAAACTTGGAAAACTCCTATATTATATTTCGTGGGAAATAACCAGTTTTAGAATTGTCAGTAACAGTAATCGGTTATTGAAATTAGAGCTAAATAGTCCTAACATCTATAGTAGTTATTTTATAAAGTTTTACGTCTTAGTGAAACTTTTCCATGTTTCTATTCTCATTCTATTATATGTTTTTGCTCACCAAATCTAATATTTCACAATACAAATAAGAAAATGTCAAAGTTTTCTGATGAAAAATTGCATGATCTAAATAAAATATGGTATGGATTTTCAATGGAATGTACTTGGAAAAGTTAAAGAATTTTTTTTTTTCTGAAATAGTGTGGGAACCATGTTTTTTTTTTTTTTTTTTTTTTTTTAACGCTCATTGTGATGCCATTATAGGCATTACATATTTTCTAGCTTTTAAAATTTCTTTTATTTCATAAATTTGATTTTTTTTAATCATTCTTAATCCAATTATAATTAAATTAAAGCAATTATTTAATGGTTATCATATTTTACAGGAAATGAATCTGAATATTTTATTCTTTTCTTAACAATCAATGTTCTTAATTCTTTACTTATTAGAAAGTTTAAAATCTGTAAAATTATACTAGTTTATGTAGCATTAAATAGCATGTTTTTTTTTTATTAATTAGGTACTTGATTTACAATTGTCTGCAGAACAGTTGGTTGCAACTGTTGAAAATAGAACAATAACTCTTAAAGACATATGCCATGCTCCTCTAGCACCTTTAAATACTAACTGTGCTGTTCAAAGTATCTTTGGGTACTATCAAAATCAACGAGAACTGTTAGCAGACACCAACTTTGATTATTTAGGTCATTTTAAAGAATGTGCTGGGTAAGTATATTGCATGTTGCAAAAAACTTAAATAAAACTATACTTTTTTTTGGAAATTGTAGCTCTATTTTTAATTTTTCAGCTCTATGGGAGAAATTAAATGTTTTGCACCCTATGGAGGCCCCTTGCAATCCACTGAAGTAGCATTAGGTGGTTTTCAAAATTCTGAATATTACTCAGCTACTGCCTTGATCATTACAATTCCAGTTACTAATCATTATGATAACAAACTTAACAGAGATGCATTAGAGTGGGAAAAAGTGTAAGTTTTTTTTTTCTTTATGAATTTTCTTAGGAGATCTTAATTAAAATTTAGTTTTCAGCTTGTATTTTTTGTTTTAAATCCTACATTATTTTTAATTGTTCAGTTTTAATTGATCCTGTATTTTAAAATTGAAGTAAATATTGAAACTAAAAAAAATTGAAATGAATTCATTAAATTTCTTGTATTTCTTTTTTCTAAATATTTATTAGTGAAAAATAATACATAATAAAATAATAATATATGACTATCTCTTGTATAAAAATTTAAGAAATGATATTTAATTTTTTGCATATTTGTTTAAACCATATATTTCTATATAACTGAAGTAGAGTAAGATATTCAGGATTTCAGGAAATATTTTTGACACACTACAGTTTAGTTTGATTTTAAAGATTAAACATAATTTTATTTCTTATTTGTTTTCAAAGGAATATTTTCCATTGAATGACTTTCTAAAATTAGTTTTAATATTATACAGTATGTTGAACTTAGACACAAGATCTAATACACAATAAGTGATATCTACATTACACAATAAGGGATGATGTCTAGTTAATCTTTAGATTTAAATATTTAAATTTATTCAATATTCATTTGAAATATGTCAAATATTATTTTATATTTCTTTCTTCTCTATTAGTCCAACTTATGGCTCTACTTTTATACCATTTGGTTTAAAGAAAAGGTTTTAATTGGAAATTTTTTTTCCAAATACTTTTATGACATAATTTCATTTTATTTTTCAGTTTTATAAACTTCTTAAAGGATTATAAATCTGATAATCTGACTATTGCTTTCAAAGCTGAGGTTAGTAAGCAGCAAAACAAATTTAATTATTTATTTTTTTTACCACTGTTGTGTTATTTTACATATCTTTTTAATTCAAATCCATTTTTAGAGATCTGTTGAAGATGAGTTGGAGAGAGGAAGTCACAGTGACATAGTCACAATAGCAATTAGTTACATCATTATGTTTGTCTACATTGCTGTTGCTCTAGGCGAAGTTAATACCTTTAAGAGCATGTTGGTGAGTTATTTTACTTATTAAACAGTAAGATAAAATTAAATATTTAGAAAGAAATATTTTTTAACACAATATTGAATATAGCAGCATTTGAAATTCTGGCTGGTCGACTGGTCCAAGAGATTATTTATAACTGACATTAAACAGCCGATCTAAATTTTGGGTTTACGACTACTAATGTTCAAGTGCCTAGCTTTGTAATTTTGAACCCAATCCAGAAGACAAGGGAACTCCTGGATCAAGTATTGGAAGAAATTTGCCTTTTTGGAGGACTTTTTGATGGAACTAATCCGTATTTGTGTTACATGAAGAAAAACATCACGAGAACCACCCACAGTTGGCCTGATAGCAAGTGGACTCTAACCCATTATCCGTCTACCACTGAGGATATTTCACATCAGCTCTGTGGTCGGTGCAAGCTGAATGCGGAATTCGTATAGACCAGCCATCGCTGGCATTAAAACATAGTTCATCTCAGTGGAAGGCAAACTAAGGTCCAAGAGATTACTAAATCTTCCCTTAAACCCCTATGAAACAATAATCACTAGTCCAGGGGACCATTAATCGGTCTGTTATTAATTATGTAGTGGGCATTACTTTTTAAATATTATTGTTCAATTGTTACATCAATTTGCTCCAATTAATCAACTTTCATAATAAATGGGGTGTTATTATGAAGCAGGAAAATGATTTTAAGCGTTATATAATTACAAATAATATTGAATTGTGACTGGAACATTGATGTCGTTTGTGGACAAGCACATAGTGATGGTGGGGCCACCAACATTCTTTTATAATTTGCATGTATGTAATTTTTCCAATTGTTTAAAGTTTAAATTTTATTTGCAGTAATTTTTAGTAAAATGGCTGCACCATTGTACACGCTGCGCCTGTGAAAAAAATATTAAAAATTTTTCAATTAATATTGCATAGGCTGCAGTTCCAATTTTAGTCACTATTAAGGAAAAATTCACTTCTAAGAACAAATCTTGAAAAGAGGATAGAAGCAGAACACAATGTGCGGATCTTGTGAGTCTAATGACTTAATTGATAAGAACAGCAAGAATCTTATCTTTTTTTTGTTCTCAATGAAAGGAAAAACAATGAAAAAAAAATTAAAAATTAGAAAAATATGCCATTTTCTGAGCAAATTGATATTGGCCCACTATTTTGAATATTTTTGTAAACATTTATTCTTGATTAAATCCACATTGATCTCTGAGTTCTCGTGTAAAGCTCCCCGAGGAATAATATCGCAGGACACATCAAGGCGTATCTATCAGAAATTTCTCTTACTTCTTCATGAAATATTTTTAAATCAAATTGAGTTTTAACAAAAATGTTGATTTTATTTCCATGGAAAACTTGATTTACGTTTTCTTTGTTTTTATGATTTTGAACAGAATTTTGATTTATGTGCACTAATAAGTTTAAATTTTGATTTTTAATCAATTTTAAATGTTACTTTGATTGCAGGTTGATTCAAAGATCTCCTTAGGTTTTGCTGGTGTTTTAATTGTGATTGTTAGTGTTGTTTCTTCCCTTGGAATATTTTCTTTTGCTGGTGTGCCAGCCACATTGATTATAATTGAAGTCATCCCTTTTCTGGTGCTTGCTGTTGGTGTTGACAACATCTTTATTTTAGTACAAGCATATCAGGTATGTTTAAGAAACCCTTTTCCTGTTGCATACTAAGATAGTAAAAAATTATAAGCTTAATTATAAGCTTTATAAGCTGTAAATTTGACTGGTTTCACCATAGATATGATGGTTTAAGATAATTTCTTTTCTTTTTTTTCATTTTAATTAATAAGCTAATGGTTATCAGTTTCTCATCAATATTATCTTTGAAAAAACTCTATGTCTAAAATTGTTGCTCGATTAAAATCATAGGAATGGCACACAATATATTTCTTTTTTATCTGTTTTTGGTTCTCAAATGTTGTGCTCTTTTTTTTTTCTTTTATTATTATTATTACCTAAAATTCCTTTTTTATTTTTGCAATTCAAACTAACAATTTTGTACTCATTGAAATAAAAGAACTGATTTCTATTCTACAAGCATTAACAGGGTGCGTAGCGTTTGTAAAAAGTACTTAAAGGTGCTTTTTGTGAGATTTCGTTTTTAAAAGCTTTTAAAGGTGCTTTTTTCATCTGGCGTTTTTTAAAAGTGCTTTTTTTCACGAATAATTTTTTTTCCTTCAGTGATATCTGGCGGATCCCTGCATTTCACGAAAAATGGGGAGTTTGCTATGTAATCATTCACACGAGCTTCACGTTGTTCCCACGTTATGACTTGCGCATGCGCGCACACTCGAAACTGAAACCCGAGTGCTCCAATTCGGATAGAGTCACATTCTTATTAAATGTTTTTCTTTTTTATTTATAATTTTATTCTTTTTTATTTTATTTTACTTCTTACACTTTTTTGATGTAGGGGGTAAGGGTACTTTTGTTCTGAGTTCAAGGTCAAGTTGAATTCACTCGGTGATGTGTGAAAGAACTGATTGTTTCGATTTACGTCCGTTTCTTTTTTTCTTTTTTTTTTTTTTTTTAATGCTAAAATTGTTCATAAAAAGTTTTTGTTTTTCAATAACATCATTGATTCAATATGAATTTTTTGAGTTCTTGAAAATTTTTGTAAAGTGCTTGAAAAGTTTTTAAAAAGTGCTTATTTTTGATTCAAAGATTTGGCTACGCACCCTGATTAAACAAGTAGGTAGAATGGAAATTTTTTTCTTTTTCCTTTATTTAAATTTTTTTATTAGAAAGTTAATAAAAAACGGAGATTCCTTTCTGATCTATCAACTACAGTTTAGAAAAGATATTAACTCATGCTTGGAGGATAAATGTACTTTCAAGCTGTGCACATTAAAAGTAATGAACAAAATATAAAATTCAAATAAAATGTTAAATTCAAATCAGGTGTGTTAATTTTTTTTAAAATTGAAATTTTATAAGCAAATGTTATATTATTTTGACTTTCTCTATTTGTTAAAATAAATTTTTATTGATACTCGATTCAAATATTAGGACAGAGGGAAAGAGTCCTAAATAGCATTGGTTGAATTAAACATTAAAATTGATTAGTCAAGTATTGTGTCATTTTCTCCCCTGAGTTTTGTCACTTAATTCTATTAAACTAAATTTATTGAAATTAAATTGTTTGAATTTAAGTTCATCAAAACTAATATATAAACATAATATAATCTTTTGTAACTTATGTATAAACATATTTTTTTTTATATATCAGTTATTACGATTTATTTAAATGCTAAATTTAGTAAAATCATCTGAGTTAATTGTCATTCTGCTCTTAGCGTGATGAAAGGCAACCAGAGGAAACAGTAACTAAACAAATTGGTCGAGTTGTTGGTCAAGTAGCACCAAGCATGATGTTGTCTAGTCTTTCCATGTCAAGCTGTTTCTTTATTGGTAAGGAAAACTTTATTCATGTTCATTCTCAAAATATTTATAATGCGTTTAAAAATAATGCTTGTAATTTAAAGTTAGTGTGCATTTTTGTTTTGTTTTTATAAATTTTTTTATCTCTTTGATGCAAAAGGTATGTGTTTTAGAAATCTGAAAGAATTACAGAAATATTACCTAAAAAGTGTTATTTTGCTTAATTGTAAAATGCATCAAACTATGCTACATTAAATGGATGAAATATTTCGTAATTTTGGCAGGGCACTATACTCACGTTTGTGAGAACGTGAGTCCAAATCCAGCTGGTGGAAAACTCTCCATGTTGTAAATGGTGCACGTTAAATCTGTTGGGTCACAAACAGATCAATACCTCTGGATTAATACCTCTGAATTAGAGATTGTTCTCTGGTTCAGGTCAAAATTACGACTTGTGGATGATTTAATGAATGGTTGTATCACTATAAACAGGTGTGGTAGAAGTGGAATTCTTGGATATAGATGGTGCCACTGGAAAATAAGAGCAATCACACTCTTTTTGCCTTAGTGGCTGACGGCGACAAAATTTCACATTTTGACAAAATTGTACCGATCAATACAAAAATTTCTCATTGACGATAAAAAATACACTGATTTGTCATTGATAGGTGGGAAAAAAAAAAGAGTTTGCAAATGCTCCATTGAATAATAACCTTAGAAGAAGAACTTGTTAACATGCATTTTAGTGAATACAATAGAGTGCCGAGAATCGAGATCAAATCTGATCTAAATAACGAAAAATTTGGATAAATGGACAACTTTAAGTAACAGCTTTTAAATAATTTCCCTTCTCATTTTTTTCCAACCAATTGGCAATTTTATTTTTTAACAGTCGTTGGACAATTGGCTCACTTTTTTTTGTTTATGACTACAAATGTTCTCCTCTGTAGTCTTGTAATTTTGAACACAATCCAAAAGACAAGGTAACTCTCGGATCAAGTATTGGGAGAAATTTGCCTTTGTGGAGGTCTCTTTGATGGAACTAACCCATATTTGTGTTATGTGAAGAGAAAGACCACGAGAACCTCCCATTGTTAGCCTGATGATCAATGCTTACAATGTTAATTTAGGATAAAAATTAAAAATCAAGTTAGTAATTTTAGTTAATAAAATCTTAATATTCTTTTATTCACTCATTTATCTCTTGATAAAATCACTTTTTAGGCATGTTAAACCTTGTGATGCCACTGCTGATACTATAAATAGTTTGTAAAATAAATTTGTGCTTGGGGTAATATAGTGATAAGCCATATTTTTTCACTTGAAACTGCCTTTTCTATTATTCGGGGACAGGTGCTAACAAGTTTGAAGAATTGCCCCTAAATAGCAGCACAATTAGCCTTAAATTGCGTTCATGGATACCATGATAATTTCCACCAAAAATAGCTTCATTTAATAAGTATTTTACCAATTCCCATCTTTACTATATAAATCCTTTTGCGTAATTTCTGTTTTTCATAGGTTTGTTATGAACCTAGAACAAAATTCAAGGTCTTTCAACAAATCCTGTTTCCTAAATATAGAAATGTTATATAGCAGAATTAGTCTTTTTTATAGTGTTTAATAATAGTTCCCATTTAATGGTACAGCTCCAAGTTGATTGAAATAAAATGTTAATATTTTAATAACTTTTTCTAATAAATCACAAATATTACGTTTATTATTAGTCATTTTTATCAGTTATTTATTAATGTTGTTTTTCTGTAATAAGGCTGTTTTCTCTCTTTAAGAATATATTTATAATTTCAGGGGCCTTGACCGATATGCCGGCTGTAAAATTATTTGCTCTCTATGCTGGAGTAGCTTTGCTAATTAATTTCTTTCTCCAAATGACATGTTTTCTAAGTCTTTTTACTTTGGATGTAATAAGGCAAGAAGTAAGTGAAATTATTTTTTATTTTGAAATTTTTTTAAAATTAATTTTGTTATTGTATAACTGAAGAAACATTCTCTTGATCGGGATTTAGCAGTCTTCCAAATTTACTTTTTCTATCATGCTGTTTAGTCCTTCCTTATATTACAATTTTTTATGCAATTTAAAGGTTAATCTTTCAGTATTTCTTGGAACTGATTACCCAAAAGTTGTCAGATTTTGGGTAATCAGTTTCAGGTTTTATGATTCTATTTTGAATTACAATGCACTCCCGATTATCCGGGTTAATCACCGGGACAGGTCGCACGGACAATCGAAAAACACGGATAATCCGAAAATTCCTTTTTATTAAAGAAAAAATTAATATCAGTACAAAAAATATAAAAATTACTGACATTTGCATGCTGTATAACGTCAAACTAGGAATTTTCCTTTGAACGTTTGCTGTTTAAAAAAATGTGTAATGCGCCATATATGGACACATATTTTTACGAAACCTAGTAATGTCACCGTAATCAAATCCTCCCATATAATCTAATAAAGTTTCCACAATCTATATCAGTTACTATCATCATTATTTGATTTAATAACATAACGATGTCTTCATCCGTCAAATACTGGAAGGCAGGCTCACACTTTGAAACCAATCTTCTAAATTTTCTTCATCAAGAATTTCGAATTTCTTTTGCTTGTTCGAGAATACTGTTATCATATTCTTCTTGAATATCTGAAGAAGATTGTTCATCAAGCAGTATGATCTTTCTCCACAATCGTGATAACGTAGAAGATTTTACCTTTGACCATGCTGCTGATATTTCATTTACTGCAATCCAATAACGAATATTGCTTTCAAAAATTTGGTAGTGTTATGACTTCATGAATCAAATATTTTTAATCTTGAAATTGTTTCGCTTTAAATTTTTTGTGATACTCAGGAATGAGCATGGATAATCCGAGCACGGATAAACGAGAGTGTACTGTACTAATTTTCTAGACTTTTTTCACAGTACAACAGATTCTGGCTCTGTTGTGCTGTGTTTCAGTCCTTTCCATTATTGTGAAGGCCTTATGTTTTAAATTATTTTTTTGTAATCATGGAAACTTGCATTTAAATATGGCCATTTTATTTAAATTTCAATGAGTATTTTATCTGAGTAATTTAGTTCGAAGGATTTATTGTTTAGAAGCACTATTTTACTGTCTTCATATTTTATGTCTTTTTACTTGTTACTTTGATTATTATTATTATTAACAAAAACTGTATTTTGTTTCTAATTTTAGAATCACAGATTGGATCTCTTTTGCTGTATTAGAACAGCGAAACAAGATAAAGTGAATACCAAAGGTGTTCTTTACAAGTTTTTTAAGAATGTCTATGCCCCTTTGTTATTGAATAATTTTTCAAGAGTCCTTGTGGTAAGTTACTTCTACTTTCGTAGTCTATTAATCGCGGTCCATTTCTATTCATAATTTTGTTTTTGCTTAACCCTGGGGTGATAGTGAGCCCAACTAAAAAATCCTGGAAATTTCTTGAGCAAAATCATTCATGACGCGTTTCAAAAAATTTATGTTTTTATGAATTTAAATCATTTATATTTTCAAAATATGAAATTCTAAATAAATTATATGCAGCCTAATTTAAATTCACATTTATTATTCTGCAGAGAAATATTTACAAATGAAGGAGATGCCAAGTATAAATTCTAGTTCTAATATTTTTAAATAAAATATGCAAGAATTTTTATACATTAATGTGATCAATGATTTCTTGAAACTTTTGATCTTGGATTTCCGGATCGCAATTAGCGAATTTTTCGTAACACAATTACATCTATTATCCAAAATAAAATCTTATTATTTATGTATACCAACAAAAAAATAATGTTGTGTGGAGCTGAACAAATTAATATCTTATGTTTTGTTTTTCTTCCTGAAATAAGTGTTTCTTAAACAATTTTCTTATGTCTTTTTTAAAAGGGGACAAAATATACCTATATAAAATTAATTTTTGTCATTTGCTGAATAGTTTTTCTCCCATAAAAGTGAGAATCTTGATAGAGAAATGATGAAAATTCTAGTTTCAGTAAATTTTTATTACTCTGAATGTTGTTTAACTGTAGAGCTTTCAATTCAGAAAACGCTTTGATTCAGAAATCTATTTCCTAATTCTTATTAAACCAGACTAAAATAGCACTGGAAATAGATTAAATGTTTTTATGTTAGATCCTTTAGTTTGCACTAACAAATTTGCTCTGATTTAAATTGGCCTTATTCAGTCTGGATCAGTCTAATTGCTAAATGGAAAAAATTTCTAAGAAATTTGTTTCACTCTTAAATTGAAATAGAGATAAACCAATGCTATACTTGTTTTAACTGGTTTAAAAATGTTTAATTCTATAAATCCACTAAGTGGATTCAGAATTTTATTATTCAAGACTTCTTGTGAGTTAAATTAGCTTATAAAAATTTGTTAGTAAACACTTGAAATCTATTAACTAAACTCAGTGGTGCGACAGCCCATTGAAGGCCAAGGTCTACTGTGCCCATTTCAGTTTTCTTGACCTAGGGTGCAGTAGTAGATGTTCCAGTTGTGTGGCTAACTGAACACAGAATGCCCAATGTTTAGACCCAAACGTGCTTGGTACTCATTTTATCAACCCACTGAAAGACTGAGTCAACCTTGGCCAGTCTTGAGGATTGAACCTAGGACCTGTGACACGAGAGCGTGAAGCACTACCACTCAGCCACCGGGCATCTTAAATCTACACTCTTTGTTTAAAATAAAATTGTAATCTATTTTTGCTGTATTCTTTAAATAATCATAAGGCTTGTTTTTACAGCTAATTGGATTTTTTGGTTGGTTATGCTCATCCGTTGCTGTTTTAAACAAAGTAGATATTGGATTGGACCAAGAATTGGCTATGCCCGAGGTAATATTAAATTTTTATTTTATAATATCCTATGTTTTATCATAATGTCATTACTATAATGTTTATAAGCTTTAATTTCAAAATCTAATTTCTAGGATTCATATATGTTGAATTACTTCCGATATCTGAGTAAATATCTTTCCGTTGGCCCACCTGTTTATTTCGTCATATCAGATGGATACGACTATTCAAACGAAAGTTTACAAAATAGCATTTGTGCTAGTCAAGGCTGTGATGATAACTCAATAATGGTACAGTTGAAGTGGATGGCAGATCGAAGTAACAGGTATAAAAAATAACTGATAAATTTATGTTTCAAAAGTATTTCTCAAATGTCTTAATAAGTATTATATTTTTGTAATGTTTTTATTTCAGGACTTACATTGCATTGAGTCCTGTGAGCTGGCTTGATACTTATTTTGAGTATATGCATAGCCAAAGTTGTTGCTATCACAAAAATAATACTCATTGCCCTGCTGAGTCCAAAACAAAAGAATGCCAGTCCTGTAGCATCCCACGATCTCAGCGACCTGTAGGAGATTTATTTAACAGAAATCTTAAATATTTCTTGCAAGAAACGCCTAGTCAGTTTTGCTCAAAAGGGTAAACATTCTATTTTTGTCATTTTATATAGCTAAAAAGTTAAAGCTCAGGGAAAAATATTGAATATTGACCATTTTAAACTTTATGTGTAATGCTTGTCTTTTATTTTCAAGTGTCAACGCCAAATCAGAAATATTTTATAAAATTTTTTTTAACCTAGATCAGCTTATAACTAACTGAAACATAGAAGCTTGGGTGCCACTTTTCAGTCCTGAGGACTGAAATCAGTCTTGAGAAAAGTCATTGGACTAAAATCCATCAATATCTCTTTTCCATTTGTTTACTTAAACTAATTTCCTTTTTTTTTTCTTCTTGAAAATGAAACATATTTTGTGTTAAAAATAAAAAATAAAATAATTTTTATGAAAACATTATTATTTTTTACAATTATTGCAAAATGATCAAGTAATGATGTCACTCTGCAATAAAAGAATGAGATTTGTACTAATGCTGAATCTGAATCTGCTTAAGTTACTATTCCCCCCCCCCAATGCATTGGCATGTTGGCCAAAGATAAATTCTTTGGCCACATGCAATTCTTTTCCACAGATCGTAATTTTGACCTAAATCAGAGAATGATCGATCTCCAATCCAGTATCCCCAGAGGCATTGATTTGATATGGGAACATGGAACTTTTGCGACTCGACAGGTTTAACGTGCATCAGTCACTTTACTACACGGGGAGTTTTCTGCCGGCAGGGTTCGAACTCTCGGACATGAGCCCAGCGCCCTACTGACCAAGCTATCCTGGCCAGAATTTTTTAATTATAGTGCTAGAATGAAAATTAATGGTGAAGCAAAAAATAAATAGAGATATGAATCATTTCAGAAAAAAGTTAGTGGTTTTATTATTCAGTTATAGGTATAAAAAAATGCACAATTAGCTATTTTTGTTTGCTGAAAGCTAATTAAATGAAGAAAGGAAATTAAAAAAGAAAAAAAAAACTAATTAAGACCATTATCATGGAGAGGTAAATTTTAGGGTCCTTGAGTTATGAATTTCTGAAAATTCCAGTGAAAAATGCTGTAACATATTAATTTGTCAAAAAATAAGTTCAGTCTTGAAATTTTTTTAGAGTGGCACTCAAGATAAGCCAAAAATAATACTTGTAGTGTGTCTACCACTATAATTAAATACCAATTCACTAGTATATAAGACATGTTAACTCACTTCTATCTTGGGATCCCTTTTGATAGATGAAGTTTGACTAGATTCTAGCCACCACATACTAAAATATTGTAAGAAGATACAAGTCTTCAACTACAATGAATTTTTAATAGTTGAGTTTATACTGAATCTTGAAAATATACTTACTGAAATGTAAGAAAAAGAACTACAAATGGAATGAAGAATACTTTTCTCATTCAGAAATAAGATATTAATAATTGAAAAATTGCCGTACTTCTACTCATTATTTTATATTATTTGATGTACAAAATGATTATTACTAGAAATTATGACAGTTTCTATTTTTTCTCATTTAATATTTACATAGGTTTTAAATTTAAAGTAAGGTTTTAAAAAAATGTAGCCATAAACTGGTTTGTAATTTTTGAATTTGTTCAGTATTTAAGAGTGCAGTTTAATTTGGTGTAACCTAGCATTTTTATGGTCTAATGTTGGCTACAAGTTGAATGTACCCTTTTATTTATTTTTGACCTATATTTAATGTTCAAGCTAAAATTATTTAATCTATCTTACCTGAACTGTATTTAATTATTAGTGTTGATCAATAATCTCTCGCATTGCAATATGACTGATATATTTTACAATATAATAGTCATTTTTATTTTTAGTTATACTATTCATTCTTATCATTTTATTTCTCATTTCATAAATTATTATTAATTTTTTATTATATTTTAGCTTTATCTAAATATTTAAACCTATTATTGAATTTTGGCAAATTCATAATCTGCAGAAGGAAAATCACATAAGTTTTTTGAAATTGAGCAACTCTTAAAGTTATTTGTAAGGTTCAAAAAAATTTTAATTCTTTTTTTAGAGGACGAGCTCAATTTGCAGGGGCTGTTGAACTTCATTCAGATAACGGAGTCACTGTCGGTGGTATGAATTTTTCTTTATTATTTCCCACTATATCTCCAAAATTCATGAACTGTCATGTGGTTGAATTATTCATGCATGTATACATCATTAAATGAAGTATATTAAAACTTTTTAAAAGTATTTAAATATGTTTGAGAATTTTTAAATTGTTAGTGTTTTAAAGCATTTTTACTTTTGGCATTCTTTAGATTGAAAAAAAAATATATATATGCAATTATAAATGTGTCCTTATCTTTCTTTATTTTTCTCTGAAAATCATTAAGCTTAAAAATTCCTAAGAGATTGTTTTTTTTATGTGCCTTATTCAGACTATTCTTTCGTAATATTCTGTAAAAGTTTTTTATTTAAAGGATTTACCATTATTTGAAAAAACCCTAAATAGTTAATAATGTGCTATTTTGTGCATGCTATAACTGTTTAGAGTTTGTAATGGTTGTCTCCATTTTTTCTTTCTCTAGCTAAAGATTTCTATACAAAGTGTCAATCGAAAGAGAAGTTGCTAATTTTTAAAAAATAAGAAATGTTTGTGTTTTAATTTTCAACATTTGAAAAGTTGCCATACCACTGTATTGTTTGAACTCATAAAAATGTGTAAAATTTAAGAATTAGTTTTTTTTTTTTTTTTTTTTGCTTATTTACTAGTAAAAACTTCAACAAATGGGCAAATTTTTAAATATTAACTCCTTAACAGTATATATTTCAGAATAATGGACCAAAAATTGAATTTTTTTTATTGACTTTAATTTGTTCTTTATATTATTATAGTAGTTAGAAATTGGTTTTTTATTGCAAAAATAAAATTTTAAATGCAATAACTACTGTATTTATTATTTTTAGGTGCACATAAAAAAGGAATGAATATCACACCTTATTCAATTAGAGCAGTTTAAACAAAGTTTTGAAGCTAAATATAATATAACTAGTATAATATAATTTAAAAATGCATGAATGTGATTTTTGATACATAAATTTTACAAATCTTTTACGGTATGGTATATCCCAAAGCACAGTTCTGCACACAAGCCCGTATCACACTCTTTGCCCTCGATTGAAGTCGTAATCGGTGAAAAACTAGGGCGACTAATCTATTAGGAAAATAATGAATTGAGCAGTGTTTTCACTACAGCGCGAGAATCTTGCATATTTTTTTCTTTTCTCGCAATAAAAAATAATAAGCGCGAGAAGTTCGCGCACTCCATTAATCAATTTCAAAATGCGCGAATTTTGGAAAAAATTTCGTCTTTTGCCATTTTGAATAAAATCTGTTTCATTTTTCTTCCTTGATCTTTCATTATTTTGAACATCGGTCCTTGTTATCTAGTTTCCCTAATTACCAGTATTGTTCAGAACCGACGCGAACAGCAGAACACCACCCCCCTCCCGAACCACGGAATCCCTTTCAGAACACATTTCTCTGCAACCACGTGTTCGTCGTAGGTAAGGTTTCTTCATGTAAGACGTTTACATTTTTTGTGCATGAATCTAAGATGGACAAATACATTGTTAAGGCGACATCTTCCACTCCGTAGCGGGCAATTGAAAATGAAACAAATGTCGTTAGAAACAGTCAAAACGAAACAAATACGGATATTTTTCTAAACTAAACTCAATGGCGCGACAGCCCATAGAGGGCCAAGGCCTACTGCGCCCATCTCAGTTTTCTTGACCATGGGCTCTGGGGTGCAGGAGCAGATGTTCCGGTCAGGTGGTCAGCCGAACGCGGAACCCCCAGTGTTTAGTTCCCAAGCATGCTTGGTAATCATTTATTGACCCACTAAAGGGATGAAAGGCTGAGTCAACCTTGCCCGGCCCGAGGATCGAACCAGGGACCTGTGGCAGGACAGCGCGAAGCGCTGCCGCTTAGCCACTGGGCGTCACTGATATTTTTCAGCCAAATAAATATAATAGCTGATGAAAAAGTAGATATAGAACATTTTCCATATGATGATGCAGCAAAAATATTCAATTAGAAGATGTTAAAAATGTATTATAATTGAAGAAATAATTTTTTTCCAAGTCTATTCCTGTTTTTTTAATTTTTAGAGATCTCACTTAACTTTTTGAAATCTCACCCTGTTTTTGAGAAAGGGTGAGAAATTCTCTCCCATTTTTTTTCTGTAATGAAAACACTGAATTAAGTATCCTAAAGTAGAAACAAACCCAGCTCTGGCTTCACAAAATAGAAACGTAAATTTTTCTCCTGCCCAAAGTCAGTTCAGGTATCAACTTTATTGCATATAGTAGTTGCTTGAACTGGATTCTGGCGATGCTGGCAAAGAGTTAAAAATACTTATTACTGATTTTTTAAGTAAACTATTATAAAGTTTGTCTTCTACTTAGAATTTAAGGCACTCAAAATGTGGATTGTTTTTTTTTTTTTACTGGGTGAAATAGTTGGAAAAAGTATCTTTAAGTAGAGTTTAAAAAACAATAAATGATTTTGTGGAAATTTATCTTTTTTAAAAAAAATTATGTTTCTATTTGTTTCAGCAACAAATTTCATGACTTACCACACAATACTGAAAACGTCCAAAGACTTTTATGAAGCCTTACGATGGTCTAGAATAATATCAGAGTGGCTGACTGAAAAAATACAAAACAAAACTTCATCTAGTAATGTTAGAGTATTTCCTTACAGGTTTGTGGAATGATTTCCTTTCTTTATTTTTGTTAAAAATCTTGTTGTTAAATGTCTTGTTATATACTTTTGAGTTTAAAAACATTTTGCTTTGATCGTAACTAGCTTAAATATTTCATGTGTGTTAGTTTAAGCCAACTGAAATTTGCTAAATAAATTTATACATTAAATTCGTTTCTTTTTCAAATTAGGGCACAATTATGCTTTTATTATGTACGATCTTTTTTCTTTGTTATTCAAAAGCGAAACTATGCTATATGTGGAAATTTTTGTACAATTCTTTTTAACAAGTTTGACAGTTGAAGGGTTAATTGCCTGAAAATTGATTAAAACAATTTATTTTTCAACATGTAACACAATTTTATTTGTCGAATATACAATATATATTCAATGAAATTCTGTATTAGAAGAACAGTTATTATATTTCAAGGAGTCAATTTAAATTTGCTAATCATTTTGAAATTTAATAAAAACATTCTTTTTAAGGATTCTTAATATTCAAAAAGTGAGAATACCCAGGGATGTGATTCTTCCGCGCATTCGCAATTTCTGCTTTTTTCGGATTTTTACTGCTAATTTCCGCGGAAATGTTTTTGCTCAAGTTAAAATATTTAATGAGGAATTTAATTTTCCGCGGAGCGAAAGTATTGAAGTCCTCATTCTTCTCTCTGAAGTTTCTCTAAAAATCATTTCCTTGGGATAAAACTGGTTGACCTTTATACAGGGATGAGATTTTTCTGCTTTTGTCTCTCGAATTTCAGCCTTTTTATCAAAAACTCAGATTCTCTAAAAGTTTCGTTTTTTTCTTCTTCTAAATATCCCACTTTTTTTTTTTTGAAAATTCAGTCGTTGAAATAAGATAATTATATTTACTTACGATTTTCAAAGATAAACAGAAAAATCAAACTACGCCCTAGCTGCTAACCCTTCCGTATTTTTGCTTATTTTAGCTATTTTCTCCACTTTTATGCACAGAAAATAAGATTTTACGTATTTTTATCCGTCCGCCGGATAGCTCGTATTTTCGTAATTCAGACATCGCTGCTTCCTGTTTTGTGGAGTGAAAGCAAACGAAAAAAAAAATCGAGGTGGATTTGCGGTTAAAATATTTATTTGCTGGAATTTCATTTTTATTTATTATGTCTGAACAAAAACAATACAAACAAGCCTTTTAGAAATCACAAGTCCAGTCTCTGCAAATATCTCGATTCTCATTCACGCGATTTTAATATCAATCATCGATATTCGTATTTACCTGATTTAAAAGTTGAACGTTGCTATTCTTATTCAGACGATTTAAATATCGTACATTATTATTCTTATTTATGAGATTTAAATCACATGGTTTACAAGTTTAAAAATCGCACTTTTTTTAATCAATTTTTTGATATTCATTCCTGGACTCCCTCTTTTTTACTTTGTGACTACTCTCATCCCTGATAATCTTAGTTTAGAAAATAAAGGAAATTTGTATGTTAAAGTATGGAAAGAAGTAAAAATGCTGATTCATTTTTGTAATACTTATTTGGTTTATTATATTGCTTTCCTAGACATATCTTCACGACTTATTGTGCAAATGAAAATCTTTTGACAGATTTTAAATCATTACATTAAGGAAACTACTCAACAATTTTTTTCTTTCAAATTTGTATTTTTAGCATAAAAATAATGAAGATTAACATAGTGTGGTTTTTTTTCTGTATATTTTTTAAATATGTATCTTTTAATCAATACTTAATTTTTAAAAAAAGTATTAAAAAAGTATTAATATTTCATATCACTTAATGGGTAGAAATTGGGTGTTAAAAACTTTTCAATGTATCAGTATTTTTGTTGATCAACAGCAATTGTCAAAATTTGTAATTATTACTGTAATATTGCAGTTCATATATAAGTTTTTGTTTCTTTAAATTTATATCATTATCAAACTAAAAAAAGAAAATTTTGTACAAAATTTTTTTCCTTGTTCTTAGTATTTTTGTTGACTAACTGGAATTCTTAAAATTAATAATCATTGCTATAATTGAAGAAAAAATAGCTTGCTTGATTAAAAAAATAAGTTTCACTCTAAGCTACATCTAAAGTTAATTAGTTTGAACATGTAAAAAATATTTTGAGTATTAGTTCAATTATTTAAAAAAAATATATGTTTTGCATTTTTTGTGAGTATTGTACAATATGTTATGCTAAAAACATATATTTCTGCTATGAAGGGTGTTAATTGTTAAATATTTGAAAAGCTGTATTTTCAGTTCCTGTTTTTAGTTATTTATAGCTGATGTGAGCCAGATTTAGTGGATGTTCTGTATATGAATCTGAATGATTATGAATGAATCCTTTTCTTCCCTTTTCCCCTGGACCTCCATCTGTTGTGTGCATCAATTTTGAATGATTTGGAAGAATGTTTAAAGTGTGATATCATGTATAAATGTCAATGTGGTATATTTTAATTGATTTCATTTAGAAAAAGCAATTCTGTAAGTAATTAGTAGTTTGAATTAAAATATAACTTGTTGATTTTATAATTAATTTTAAATACTTTTCATTTTAAAATTTTTTAATAATAAAGTAATACAGGAAGAATATTTGTTTAATCAATGAAAAAGTTTCTAATTGTCTAAAATAACACATTGTTATAAAACTTATCTCAATTGAAAAAAGTTAAAAAGTACAGAAAATTGTAAATTATTACAGCAAGCTTTTATTATTTAAATAAAAAGTATTATGCCTGTTACTTGTATTGGAGCATGAAAGTCTAATAGTATTAATGAAGCATAATCTGAAAATATTTAGTTGTAATTAAGAACTTGGGGAAAAATGAAAGAAATTATCTTGGAATGTAACCATCCTATTATTTACTCAACCAATGTTTTTTTTTAATGATACTGAGATTTAAAAGGTTAAATTTATTATGTATTTTTCATTTCGAAATCATGTTCTAAATTTTAAACTAAATAGGGAGGTTATTTCAAATTTTTTTTTGTTGTGCAATATGTCTGGCAAAAATCATTCATATTTTTTATATATTTGGTTATTAATTTGAAAATATTTTGGGTTTTCTATCATTTGCATATCTATAATGAATTTCATAATAAAAGGATTTTCAATACTCATTTTTATCCATAATTTAAAAAGGCAATTTTCTGTGTAAATGAATGCTATTTTTAGCAATTATAAATTACTTAATGTTTATTATTTAAAACTTAAAGAAAATAATTTTCATTTAAAAAATGTCCATATAAATTTTTTGAACATTGTTAATAATTTTTCCTTTATTTTATTTTTTAAATTTAACTGTTGTGTAAATAATAGTGATAATAAAAAATGACTATTCCAGAATTTTAAATTTTAATACTTGAGTAGTTTATAATTAAGTTTAATTTTATCATGAACATTATTTTAAATTTTGAAGAAAGTTAACTGTATGACAGCTGTAAAATTTTAAAATAACAATATGTTAAAAGCTGAAACACATTTTTATTATTTTATCCTCATTATGGTGAAAAACAAAGTGTAATCTTTACTTAAATATATTTAAAGTTTTGATAAAATTTTTTGTGTGAATAATATGTACAATAAATACTAAATGGACCGTATGTTTTGTTTTTTTGCAACAGTATTGTACACCCATTTTTTGAGCAATACCTTACAATGTGGCCTGATACCTTCCGAAGTCTTTCATACTCTATATTGGCCATCTTTGTAGTGACATTCCTCTTCCTTGGCCTAGACATTTATTCAGCACTCATAGTCGTCATAACAATTGTCATGATTATCGTCAATTTGATTGGTCTCATGTTTTGGTGGAACATTTCTTTAAATGCTGTGTCTCTGGTCAATTTAGTTGTTGTAAGTATTTATTTTTTCTGTTTGTTAGAACTGGTTTAGAATGCTATTTTTGAAAAATGGTTAACAAAATGGATTAAATACCTTTTTCCTTAATTAAAATTGATCAATTTTCAATCAATTGATAATTTATGTATATTAGTAATATACTGTAATTTGTGATGTCACTTATTGAATTTAATGCTTTATTTAAATGTTGACTTAGGAATACATGGGTGCCACTCTTCAGTCCTGGAGACTGAAATCAGTCTTGAGAAAAATCAATGGACTAATAAATTCTGTCAATTAAATTTAATTTTCTTTTTTTTTTCATTATAAATTTTAAAAAAAACTTCAAAATAAAAAAGTTATATTATATTTTAATGAAAACATTTATATGGTAATGATCTCAGGATTTTTATTTATCTTCTCTTTGTCAGCTTCACTAAATCTTATTCTTAAAGTCTTAACAAATGGGATTGATTGAACTTCATCTACTTGTGTAATTAAATTTGTACTATTGTTGTATCTAAATCTGCTCGAGTTTGCTTCTTCCACCCTAACCGATTGTCATGGTGGCCAAAGTTAAATCAAGATTATTTTTTTAAAAAAGAAAGAAATGCTAGTGCTAGAACAAAAAATAAATAACAGTGAAGTGAAAAATGGAGATATGAATTTTTTCAATAATAGTTGTAAAAAAAATACTAGGTTAGATGTTATTTTCGTTTGGGTTGCTAAAAAAACATAAAATAAAGAAAAAAATTTTAGGATAAATAATCAAATTATTGATTTAATGTGTAGGCTATTATCAGGGAAAGGTGAACTTTGGTGTCAGTGAGCTATAAATTTCTAAAAGTTTGGTAAACAATGCTAGGCAGTATTATTTGGTCAAAAAATAAGTCCAGTCTTGAAATTTTTTTAGAGTGGCACCTCTGTGAATAATAAGAGAACAAATTTGCTCCTTATTATCAACTTTGCTCCTTGCCTAAATTTTTGCATCTGCTAATTTTGTATTAGTTATCAATTCATAACAAACAATTGTGTTATTTAATAAATAAAAAAATGAATTGATTTTATGCAGGGCAGTGTTTCCCAAAGTGTGATACACGTACCCCCAGGGGTACATGAGCAGTTTAGCTGGGGTACACGTTTTTATGTGAAATATCTTGCAACAAACAAAAATTTCAAAATTTTTTATTTAAAAACAAAGCTAGCCATGAAAATTTACGATTACATATTTTTCTATTGAATATTTTTTGCAGAGTTGACCGTTAATAATTAGTGGTGTCAACAGCCAATTGTGATTTTTAACTTTAGTGCAATCTTTTTATAGTAAAAATTACATTCATTTTTTTATTAATGGTACACAGCTTTAATAAAAATTTAGAAAGGGTACACAAAAGTCATAAGTTTGGGAAACGCTGATGTAGGGGAATGAAAAATATTAAAAAAGCCCAGTCAATTAAGTTTAAAATATTATTAAAAAAATTCCAAAATCAAAATATAAGTTCAAAATAAGATATATTTGTGTGCAAATCTATTAAATTTACTAAAATATATATATATTTTTAATAATTTGAATAAATATTAATAAGATAGCCATTACAGGTTATAGCAATTGTTAATCTTTTATATGGCTTAACATTTTTATCACCACCATATACCTGTTATAGAAAAAGTGATTTATTTTAAGAGTAACAGGAGTACAGTAAAAAAAAAAGTTTGATAGGGAGGGTACTATTATGCAACTAATTTTTACCACAGATTAATTAAAAAAAATTGCCTTTTGACCGTAACTAATTTTGACGATTCATAATTTAACTTTTTTTATGGGAAATTTACATAAGTTTGTTAAATAACTCAGGCAATTTTATTTTCTATTATTCTTAGCGTAGTTATTTAAATACTAATTTAAAATGTGAATAATATGTCTAATATTGTTAATTTTATGTTTTTATTTTTTTTCCAGGGTGTTGGTATATCTGTTGAATTTTGTTCTCATTTAACACATTCATTTGCCATTAGTCCTGAACCAACAAGAGTGAAGCGAGCTCAGTCTGCTCTGCAAAGAATGGGTAGCTCTGTGAGTATATTTAAATGAAGTTTGCTAATGTTCTAAGAAAAAAGTTATTGAGAGATGAACAAGTCCTCATCAGATGCTAAAAAGCTATTTCATTGTTTCTTTATTATTAGCATAGCTGGTTGATGAGATTTGAAGTAAAAATTTTATAAGTGAAATGATTTTTATTTCGTGTGTAAATTTTTTTTTCTTGTTTGGTTAAGTAATTGTGGGCTTTTGAGTTGAGGGTTACAAAAAGTCATGGTTTTAAACAAAAGCTCAAATTAAATTGATGTTCTTTGATGGAGACAAATGTTATCTAGTGGCTGGGTGGCGCAGTTGGTTTGTCTACGGTCTTCTGAGCCCAAGTCTGCGAGTTCGATCCCCTGCCCAGACACCGGATTTTCGGGATGCAGAAAATCCTCAGCGGCCATGTCATATGGTTATGCGGCATGTCATATGATCCCTGGAATGCTTTATTGGCTCTTGGCATTTCCAGCAAAATTAAATTCCTATTCCACTTTAGCATCCAAATAGAGTCTCGGTGCTGCCATCTAGTGTGGCAGAAACTAGACGTCCAAATTAACATGACCAACGGTATCTCACCCATTGTGGAGGTCCTGAAAGAGTGGATACCACCTCTGGAGAACGCACTAGGTCTGCTCATCGGCAAGAACGATTGTGCAGCTCATTGGAAACAATAAAAAAAAATATATCATATTGGTGCACTTGGATATAATATAAATATTTTCTTCAATAAATGACATTATATTTCTCTTTAAGAGAATATCTTGGAACAAAAAAGTAAATAAATTACTTTTGAAAACACACATTTGAAGTATGTTGTATTTAAATATTTGAAACGATTTTAAAAATAGCTCAATATTATGAAGATAAGTGAATTCCATGTTTGGTTCAAACTTTAATGTAATATCTTTTATTGCGATATTGTTTTCAGTGAAAATAAGTCTTATGCTAAAATTCAAACTAAAAATTCTTTAAATTTTGAATCGCATACTGAAAATTTGGCCCATTTATATTAAAATTTCTCTTTTAAATATGTAAAATATTATGTATTATTATTGATTTGTACTTAAGACTTCTTTTCAAACATAAAAAAGTTCTATGTCCATGTTACAGCTCTGTTTTGTGAACCAGGTTGGCCACAGAACAGTGAACTGCCAATGTAATTATTTAAAATATCCCAAAAGCTCAATGTTCTAGTAATTTATTTTTAAATAAATTTTCTGTTTTCAACTCCAGTAGAAATTATAAGTATTTTGTATGTATAAGAATAAAAGAACATATTTTATGTATAAGAATAAAAGAACTGAAGCAAAACTGGAAAATTAATAATAACATTTGTGTCACTGGTTACAAAAATCCAGAAAATTTGATGAAACAGTATGGAGAGATCTAGATTTTTTGTTATGAGTGTTTGTTGCCACACTGAATGAAGTCAATTTCCTATTCATTAAGTATATTTTCCATTGATATTTTGGAGTATAAAAATGTACTGGATTTCTAAATTTTAAGAATATGAATATTTTTAAAACTTCAAAGTGATTGGAATAAATTTGAAAGAGTTTTTAGAATATTAAATGCAGGCTTGGGATTCTTTCACTAATGACTTCGGCGAATGAATAATTTATATTCCGTCAAAAAATTTTCTCGGAGTACCGTTAATCTAAAATTTAAATTTCGTTACTGACACAAAATTTGGCTAGCGAGACATTTATTCCTCTCTCAGAATTTCTCACTTTTCCCCCCTTTTTTAAAGCAACTTTGATAACGTGAGGCTGAAAAAAATAAAAACAACTTTGACTAGCATTATTGAGCTACTGAGCCAAACACTATCTAAAAAGTAATTCCAAAATGGCAAACATTTAAAAGGTTGTTCGTTAGGGAAAAAAATGGTGTTTTCTAATTTCTTTTTAAACTTCTATTTTAAGGAGTAGCAATTTTGTTGCAATTTCCAATTTGTAACAGAAAAATTATCTAATCAATGTGATTTTTTGGGGGGAGCTAGAGTTAGATTGAATTAGTTTCTAATATGATATTAAGGCATTGAAATTTTGAATCTGGTATTTCAGTAATCACTCGTATATCGTAAATATGGTATAAATATAATCATAAATCCATGTTGTGCGATTATTTTATTGGCTATTATTGCTACAATTTTTCTCCGTGTTTTGTTTTTTAAACCTCTATATTTTTTTATACATCATTATTACGACATACAAAATTCAATTCAAGAATTTATTAGTCACGTTTTAGTTGTGGCTATACCACTGTTTTTTCAATCGACTTTTTCACAGTTATTGCAACTGATATCCACCTAGTTTTTTAAATCCCGATATTTTCATTTGATATTATTATTAAGAAACGCGAAATTAAAACCACACATTTGAGTAATTCCTTTTTTATGTGCTTGATTTACACTAAATCCATGCGATATTTCAATTTTTTTCATCGGATAGTGCTGTTGCTTTTCATGTGATTTTTTAAAATCCAGATATTGTGATAAAAAAAATTCACATTGCGCAGCTGACTATTAAATTTGATGTCCTAATTCTATTTTTTTCAATCAATTTTCCAGCAGTTATTACTATTGATTTTCGCTTATTTTTTAAAATATTTTTAATAGGTTATTATTTATTACAACACATGAATTTCAAAGCATACATTTAATTAATGCCTTTTTGATGTGCCCGATTGGTGTGATGTCGACGTTTTTTACTAATCGCTCTCTTTCCAATTTTTTTTTAAAGCGATGATGTCTTGCAAAGTGCAAAAACAGAGGAATGTGCAACTTTTTGCTTTATAAAATGCAATTTTTTTTTATGTGTTGGTAAAAGGATAATTTATATAAAAAAAAAAAAAATGTCCTCTTTTTAAATTTTGTAAATGTTACTTTTGTGCGTAAAAAGGAATCGTTTATTATATTCATCATACAGAAATGAAATAAAATCAAGTACTTAAAAAAACTACACATTGAAAAATTGTTTTAAATAATTCCTTCCAGAAATAAATCTGTAAATGCTACAATATTGAATTTAGTTACTAGATTCCAAAGAATATGTGTTAATGAATAAAAACTATTAATTGTTATTTATTTAAAGGAATTTCACATATATTTCCATTAGTTGGCATAGTGGAAGTAGAAACACTTTTGTTTTTGAAGAAGACCCCTAAAACATATTGTTCCGAACATTAAAATTATGCAGATTAGCAATTTAAAATAAGACTTCATGCATATTTGCTTTTTCTATAAGTTCTTTTAGGAATTGAATAATGTATATCTCTTATTTTTTTCTCTTTAGATTCTGTCTGGCATTACTCTTACAGATTGTGGAATCTTAGTATTAGCATTTGCCAAATCCCAAATTTTTCAAATATTCTACTTTCGCATGTATTTGGGAATAATTGCTTTTGGCACATTGCACAGTCTTATCTTTTTACCAGTACTTTTAAGTTTAATTGGTGAGTATTGATTTATTTGCTAAAAAATTATTTTAATTTGTCTAAGTTATAATTTTGGAGTTAGATTTTTTAGGACTTCTCAGTTTTCTCAGTTTATTTTCATACTTTTCATTTTTCTGTCTTAATGTAATTTTGTTTCTTTAAATTTAAAGATACATGTGCATACTTAGAACTAATGCATAAATCTTATTAAAAAGTAGCTATAACTTTGATCTCTTGATAATTTAAACAAGCAGATGTTTAAACTTATATTAATGCCATCTGTTAATTCAAATCAAAATTTCTGCAATTTTGATTTTTACCTAAACACTGATTAGTAATTTACTTGGCATAATTTCTTATGAAAATATATAATAATAAACTTTTTTATTGACACGCATAACATACTTTACATGGTTACCAACAAAGTTTTTCATAGATTAAAATACTTACCGAAACCTTGAACTGTCCAAAACCTGTTTGATTGTTTAAAAAGAAAAAAAGATGAGCATCACTTTCAAGCTTGAACTGTAATCTGTAGTCTAATATGTTTTGATGTTTTCTGCTGGTCCTTTAATGGTGATTCTTCCTGTTCCGATAGCTTTAATTGTTAAATATTAATTGGCGACCCCTAATATGTAAACTTTTTCATTTCCTTTTTGACAAGCATTTAAAAACATATATAAAGAGCAGAGATTATAGAACACCATGATTAAAACTGGAAACCTTTATTCAAAATGTAAACTAAAATAAATCTATGAATTTGTTATAATTATTCATAATTGTAAATAAATTTTTGTATTTCTTAACAGGTCCTCCAGTTAATAAACAAAAGATGTACGATCACATACATCTTCAAAATATAGCATCTCGGTCCAGGATCACCCCTGCAAATGATGTAAGTTCTGTTTTCTTGCTTTACATTTCTAATTTTGTTTGTGTTCAAAATATTAATCAATGTTTATCTACACCAAGTGAGTGCTGGGCACCATTGGAATTACATTAAACTAAAAATAAATACTTGTTATCACTTATAATCTTATATTAATAAACATAATTAGTAATATTGATTAGCAGAAACTCTCCAACATTTAAGCAGGCACTGCTGAGGATTTACAGTGTCTGCAGATTATTTTTGATTTAAATTGAAAAAAAAAGAAAAAAATCTGACAAGCCAATCCGGCACTGCAGAGGATTTACAGCACCTGCAGATTACTTTAGATCTAAGGTTTATTATTAAAAAGCTAAGAAATGAATCGAGGCACTGTAGGTAAATTACAGCATATGCTGATTATTTTTTATTTTTAAAAAGCTTACAAACGAATTGAGAATTTTTTTTTAATTACTTGCTTACTGCTACTTATTGCATTCTTAATTAATAGGAATTTATTAAATTTTCTTTTAGTATGATGTAAAATTCAAATTAAATTTAAACAGCATAAAGTTTTTAGGTATAAAGACCTATATTTGCGAAATTTGCTACTTGAGTCTTATATTAAGCTGAATTTTTACAATAATTATCTCTGTCTAACTATGTTGAGGTCACAGACAAATATACTCTATTGCGGTGACATCTAGTGACAGAAGCAAAATAATGACGAAAGCAAAATAACCTGATTGGGAAAGATTATATGATGGGCAGTGCATCATAAGAAAGAGAGGGTTTTTTTACTCTGTATTTTAGCGCATTTAAATGTGGCCAATGTTTGATAGTAAAACACTTAAGGCCGTTGGCACCGTTGCCAGCATGTTATTCTATGGGAGAACATAAATCACTTTTTCTCAATAATTTACAACCTGACAGCTCAATGTTTAATATTAACGAATAGATCTCATTTAAACAAACATAACTAATGTAAAAAATTATTTTAAAATTCTATTAATAATTTTTAAAACGAGTTTAAATGTGATTTTAGAGTAATTTTCAAGAGTTTTTCACAAAGTTACTTTTTTAGCTAAATTCACGAAATTTTTTTTAAAAAAAACATATAAATACGTAGTTCGAACGTAATTTCAGCAATATGAAATTATACATTAGGAACTATTGCTAAAAAATGATTTTTTCCGGGGTATGAAACATTTTTCTACTCTGAAATCGTTCTTCAGTTCCTCCTTTTCTCTCCAGGAGGCTATCACTCAACCGTGAAGAAATCCCCCAGGCATGAAGAGGGGGACATAAGTGAATTTTCATGGTTGTCGTAAATAAACCTGTGATCTTTTTCGTAATGGTGGATTTCAATGGTCGCCAAGAAACAAACATTCACAAGAAGCATAGTCCCTGACAAGAAGTAATCATTTACTGAAATGAGTGATTCAGATCTTATTTTCCTTCACGGCCTAAGAATATCTTTTTCAAGATTGAAATAATGTTTAACTATAAACCGTGAGAGTAATTAACAAATAATTCAAAATTGAACATTAAAGCCATTTTCAATTTTTAGGTAAAAGATCATTTCGTTTACAAAATTCTTCCTATAGTTTTTTGAAAATTAGTAATTAAAAATAGTTTGTTCGGGGCAATTTTTTAATATCTCCTTTAAATTACTATCTAAATATTTCATAAAATATATCTTCACAATTTTTTTTCGACAAGGTATTTAAAACATTATTCTAAATAAGAAATATGAAGGAAAAAAATTTTACTGCTGTAAAGAGTTACCACCAATGAACTTAGGGTGAAGTAGCTTTGAAGATACGTAACTTATCATTTATAATGTATAAATTTTTTTTGTTGGAGGGGGGGGGGATAAAATAGAAAATCTGAAATAAAAGTATTAAATTTATTGTTAGTTATGAGTAATTTTATAATTATTACTTTAATCATTATTATTAATTCTATCAATGAAAGGAATTTTATTATTGATATTATTATTAATCATATTGTTTTTATTTGAAATTAAATTTTAAAATCAAACTAATAGAAAATTTGTTTGAAAGTCGTATATTTTCTTATTTAATTTCTTTTGTACTAGAACAAATAGTTCGGCTATGTTCAATATATTGCCCTATTTTTGCCTTAAGAAAATTAGTATCGTTTTACTTACATTGATATCTCCAAACACACTTTTGGCGTAAAGTTCCCGCAGGACAACATAGTGCAACATTATAAATTAGTTTTCTATGTGCTTTATTATGCATTGTGCTTTTGGATCAGGCAATTGCATCTTTCAACGCTCATACGGTCCATATTATACTTAAAAAGGGGTGTCAATGTTCTAATAAAAAGAGTAAACAACTTTTTTACTTAGTATTCACTTTGAAAATAAAATTGTCATAGTTCGTCAATATGTATAATTATTTGAAATTATAAGGCGTAGTTGTTGATAAAACTTATAACGATGCGTAATTTTCGTCCTTTTTAAGGTTTGTATGAATCCTGAATTATCTTAAACTCTTCCACTGATATTCTGATCTCTGAGCAAACATCGCCTACAACTATTTAGCTACACATTTATGGCTACTGCTTTCGTTTTGATCAAAACAAAACCAAATATCTGCTGCAAGTCACTATCCAAAGTGCAATATTATGAATTATTTCGACATATAAAGACATAATAGCTTTTAACCGCTAATAAAACGCATTCATTGTACTAAGAATCTGAATGTCAACTTAACTTATCGACATTAATACCAGTAAAATATACTTGAGACAAGATTTGACATCGCAGATAGCATACGAAACACAATGGGCTGGATAGATTTTATTGTTGCTCAACGTGTGCATTCTACAGAAAAGACAAATACTATCTTTATTTATTTTTATTTCTGGAAAACATTTAACGTAACGTAACGTCACAAAACGTAAGTGTCCCGTTTTACGTTACCTCAGTTTGAAGTTCCATGACATTTATTTATTTAAAGTGATATTTCCTTTTTATTTAATGAATTATTGTTGAGAAATAAGGTTCTAATTTAAATTTTTAAAATCAATCATTTTAATAATCCCAACATAAATTCCATTGACGAAATTGACATTTATGTAAGCGTTTTTAAATTTTGATGCTTGATAATCTTTTCATTTTTATTTATTAATTGTTAATAGTTAATGATATCCTAATGATATTTATTTAAAATTTACAAATATAGTTTAGGAGGTTTTATTATTAGCGACTCGAGTGAGCTCTCTAAAGAAATCCATCCAGAGGTCAATCCAAAGGTTGACCTCTCGGACAACCCTTGCTTCACACAAACGCTTTCTCCTATTCTTTTGTAAATAAGAGTAAAGATGTTTGGCTATGGATGGGTGGTCAAATGTAAACAATAACAAGCGTCCTTAAACCGGAAGAAATTTAGAAAATTTCCGGTGTATCCCTCCGCTTATGTTATGACTACGAGGCGATGTGTGAACAAGCCTAATATTCTATGCAGTTTTGTTATTGTAATTTGGGTTCAAATCTAAACATAATTGTACCATTCATAAGAGCTTTCAGAAATGTATTGATTCTCAGAGGTCGTAAGGCCAAAATTTTTTTTGGAAAGTTAATATCTCATTGTGAATAATTCCTAAGGTTTCCCATGTTTTGTATTTTATCCCTTATTTGGCTACATTTGAATAAAATGTCGCCAAAAATATCTTTGAAAATATCTTTTTAAGTTAGCCTAATTAGAAAATATTCTAATGATTTTAATATTAATATGATAATGCTGAGGTTTAAAAGCTGAAAGAAAGAACTCGGTACATGTGAAATACTGCAAAAGATATGATGCAATAATATGATGGCGCGTTTTTTCTATCTGCGGCGTAAAAATATATCGGAAGCAGTAACCCGGAAGTCTGGAAAGAGCAATTTTACCACTAGCGCCACCACCCTTAGCTTTACACGATCATCCATCCATTTCAGAAAGTGAATACTGGAGAGAAGGTGTAAAATAGCCCATTGTCGGCGAGAAGACCAAGTTATTAGCAGCAAGATGATTATGCACCTGTTGAAAAAATACTTTTGTGTAAGAGCAGCTGTTTTTGTGCAATACATTGCAGTTAAATCTACTCTTTTTCAGTCGAGAACCTAAAGGTAGTGGCTTTCAAAAGAGAAAAGCATGAAGATTTAGCTTTCGATAGTTTCTTTTGTTTATGAATATGCTTTCTTCGCGTCGCTTGCTCACAAAAGACACTTTTTAAAGAAGTAGTGACGAGTCAGATTAGTTCAAGTCTTTTATTACTCTTGTCTTTAATTAAACCGCACAAATTAAAGACGTTCTTGAAAATATCGTGTCTATTATTAATTAATGATTTAAATACATTTGAAACGAAGTATTGCATTTCATCGGATTGGGGGACAATATTGTTTTTTTGTTATAGTACTCTCATCACTAGTAACCCAATACAAAACCTTTGTACTTTTGAAAACTTTTACTTGGAGAAAAAATGGTAATTCAAATTTGAAAAAAGCAGTTACTTTTTTGAGAAAACATTATATCTAATTTTCCCCACCCAAAAGTTTTCATTGGCCATTTTTTAATTTCTCGGAAATTATCTTCAAAAACTTTTTAAACTTTTATAGATAATCTTTAATAGTGCTTTATTTACTTTTAAAATATTTTTTAATTACTTCGAATATTTTTTACTAGAACATTTTTGATAAATTTTTTTAATTATATTTTAAGAATATTTTTATATTATATTTAGAATATTTTTATATTATATTTAGAATATTTTTTTTTAATATCGCTAAAGGTTTTTGTTCCTTACAAGGCTGTAAAACACATTGCTCTCCCCCATTCTCCAATTATTTTTCTTTCATGCGATGTTTTCATATAAATTTCATTCAAATGTATATATGCTCTTGAAATCTTCTGTTTTTCTGTTGTTTTGTAAAATAATTCTGTTTTTATAATCACGCGCGTTTTATTTATTACGTTATCTTTACATAGAAAAAGAAATTGCAAAAGAAAGTAAGTCAACATGAACAAGGTATATTTATTTGATTTAGATTTTAATTTTGTTCGATTCCAAAATATCAATAAAGAATTATCTCGCACAGAATATAAATATTTGCAGAATAATACAATTAGCGAATAAAACAAAGATAGTATTTTTTCGACACACAGAAGTATTGGGAGTAGAGAAATTATTATAATTGTTTTCTAATCACGCAAGTTTTAATTTTACTAAAGACAAAAATAGTATATTTGAAACTTATACCCATCTCTCTCCTATTTATGGTGTTAAAATTTTTCTATTCAAATTTTTATTTTGTAGAACAAAATTTACTTTGCATTGTTAAATTGTTATAAATATAAAATTTGCTTGAGGAAATAATTTTATTTTTTAAATGAATAAATAAAAAGTAATTTTTTGTGTTCTATGTAGGGCAGAAATATGCGGTAAATCAGTATGGTAAACAAATTTTTGATATGAAGATTTATATATGCATAGTATGCGTTATATAATAATAATGATCATATGTATAAAGAATATTTCATTGATGTTGTAACAAAAATATTTTGAAAATTAAAATAGAATAATAAAATATTAAAAAGGAATTGTACTTACGTGTTATTATTTGAACTTATAGTAACTTATGTTTATTTAATTTTGAACTATTTTCCAATTGAGTTGGTAAAATGACAATTGATCAATAATTATAAGAAAAAACAAAAGGAGATAATTTAGTCTTTAATCAGAGAAACTAAAAGATAAAACAGAAAAAGAGAATTTATTAGAAATTTCTAGTAAGGGGTAAGCGGATAGTGAGTCAATTCAAAATATTGTAATGATTTGATAAAATTGTCGTCAAACACTAACATGACCTATGCAATTACTAATGCAATTAAATATTTTATTTCGCCGTATAATAAGTCATGAAAATCCTTATCGTTTTAAATACTGACTTTTTAATTTCTATGAGTAGTCAATTAACACCATAGTAGCGCAAAATGATGCTCATGACAGGCAATATATGAAATCAAACGATTCCAAATACATTATTTTTTGTGTACAATGTAAAAAAAATATTCATTTCGCATTTTTTTTTTTTTTTGTCTCAATAAATATTCTTAAGCATTCTATATAATCTCGCAATTATTGGACATCAGTCCTAAAAAAATTAAAATTTATTTTAAATTGAATTTTAAACTCTTCCTCACACAATTAAGCCAAACTAATTTTATAAACCCATGCAATCAATTCCCGTGTTTCTCTGTAAGATTGGCTTAACTTTTAATGTTTGAATAAATTAAACTATGTGCGTAAATAAAAATGCATATTGAAACACCAGTTTCGGAATTACATAGAATGAAGATCACATTTGGCCTTTTCGTTGAGACCCTTTACTAAAATAAAACACAACGAACCAGCAGGAACGAAAAAAAAAGAAGAAAGAAAACCTGTTGTATACGCTTTCACGATTTCGAGAAAGTAAAGTAGCGGTAACTTGCCAAAGAATAAACCCGGATTTGAATGGAGGGGGTGACCCTCAGGCCAATCGAAACCCTCACTATAATGATTCAATCCTCCCAGATTTCTGAGGAGTTTTAACCGTTTTACTGACCACCAGGGGCAAAGGTTTCCTCCACTCTTCCTCCCCATAGACAGTTCACTTCCTTTTTCAGGTGCCAACGGCCTTAAGAGATTTAAGGCTTTATTTATCAATATGTGTTTTAACTTAATTGTCTTGTAAATTAATCAGCAAATATTTAAGGCCCTCAAACCATTAAAATACATATCTAGGGCATAAAAAGTGAATCACACTATCAAAATGTATTAAGTTTAATCAAGATTTTATACTCTTAATTTTTTATTTCCATTGCATCTAGTTGTTCACAGATTTTAAATTATTATAAATACGTCTGTTTTCATCAGTTCACAAATGTTGTTGATTGTTTTAAAAATTTTGTGATTTTTAAAAAAAATATTTTAAATTATGAATTTGACTGCCATTGTTCCGTTGATAACAGCCTAGGAGAAAACATAGTTCTTTTATAGTTAATGTACTCTAATAATATCATTGTTATTTGGCATTGTAGCAAAATAACAGTTATGCTATTGCTTGAAACTGTAAAAATATATATCTTTAATAATATATAAATTCTTGCAGTTCCATTGTTGTTTGGCTATGCATGGAGATTTTTAATGACTCAATGTCAGTTTAAAATTAGCTTCATTTAAAATATACTAGTTTTAGAAACTGTTGTATTTTTCGATTCATGCGTAAAATAAGTGTTTTGGTAAAGAGTATGAGAAAAGACATATTTATTAAATTAAGTAGAGATGAAATAATTATGCACCCTCTTTCTTATTCAATTAAAATAGTATTTTTAGTTGAATAAGAGAATTGAGGATGAGTTAGATGTACTCTAGTATTACTTGATAAACCTTAATTTATTTTTGTAATAATTTTTAAATAAATAATATTAGAATATTTTTTTCCTTTCAGGCATCCATGTAGCATGCACCTTTTACCTGTGATTACAAAGCTGCTATGTGAGGAAGTTCTCTAATTCATTAAACTCATTTGTAATATAAAAATTCTGATTCATTTGTCATTGTATCTCATTATTCTGACATTCCTCCTAGCGTTCTACTATATTCCACTTCATTTTAGCATGTTAATGTGCTAAAGAAGTTTCATGAGTTGAAAAAAGAGAAAGTATTACTGCATACATGTTTGATGTGATATGTAAAGCATATCATGCTTTTCGTTACTTCATTTGTATCTCTTATTGAATGTTTTCTTTTATTTAGATCAAATGAGGCATTTGGTTTCAACTTATTCACTAATTAATTTTTTTTTCTCTTTTTCAAAACTGATTTATTTAGTGTTTTGATTATTTTTTATATCCTTTGAAATGCTGCAATAAAAAAAAGTTGTTTTTTTCTTCTTTTGAACAAGTTCCAATTCACTTCTATGAAAATATTTCAAAAACAAAATAGTTATTATTTCTTTCAAAACAAATCTTTAAAAAAGAAAGAGAATGAATTGTACTCTATTTGTCATCTCAAACTTAAAACCAAGGAAATTCTTCGAGATTATTATTTCCTATTATTATTATCATCATCGTCAAAAAGATTAAATAAATCCAAGCCAATTCTATCCTAACTGCTAGTTTAAATTACAAGTAATCTAAAATGTTTTTTAAGTGACAAAAACTATCTTACATGGATCATAGACTTTGTTTCTTTTGAAAAACATTTACTCGCCTTCAACATCGATAGTTGATTCTTCATTAACTGGGATGATCAAAAAGTGTTCTGCCCTAAATAAGTGGATATCTTAGATCAAATTATACATATTTTCATTAAAAAATTAGAAAAAAAATAGAACATTGATATAGAGTTAAATTCTTTTCCATTAATAAATGGAAAAGACATTTAAATTTTACTCGTTGCATTTAGATATACATTTACTTGTACAATATATATAGTCTCGGGGTTGACAAGACCATTGCAATAGAAAAAATCAAGGAATGCAGTCTTCATGCGTATTAGGATTTTTATTTTATTTTTGAGGGAGGGGCATCTCGGATAATCCAATACCGGTTGATGAAAAGTTTACCTAATTGTATTTTTCTTTACCGTTTTCTGTATGTTTTTGAAACCAAATGCCTCAGCTATTGGCTTCATCTTTTTAGAGTAGAATTTAATTTATTTTTTAAGTTTTTTATCGACTAAAAATGTTTGATTCTATTTTGTTAGTACTTTTTGTCTTTTTTTTTTAAGTATTTGAAACAAAAACTTAATTATATCCTGCCTCATATACATTTGAACTATATTTTTAATAATTTTTGTTACCAACTATAAATTTTATTACCAAATCAAATTGAAATGCTTGCTGTGGATCGAGTTGATGTTCACAAAGCTTAATATTGTAATTGAATTGTGAAACAAGAAAGCTCATGCTGTGCCTAATAACATTTATGTAATAAGAGTTTATATTTGTGACTGGAAAAAAAATTGCTTTATACTCTGTATTGCTCGTCCTTTTTTATATTTTATGCGTCATTTTAATTGATGTGTGGAAGGAAATATTCTATGCAAACCTGTCTTTTATTGAAAAGTCATAATCGTATATGAAATATCCTGAAATGTTATAGTAGCTTAATTTCTTGAGCTTCATATAATCTCATTAAATATTGTAGAAATCTAAGAAATATGAATTAGGATTAAAGAAAGAAAATTTTATTTTTTGAATATAATAGAAAATAATTTATAATTTAATGGACATTCTAATTTATACTCATTCATATTTATTTTTAATAATTTTTTCAATGTTGTAATCGTTTTTAAACTGTTCTGTGCTTTATCTAGAGCTCAAAGTGTCATTGTTTGATTGCATTTTTTTTAATTGAGCGATGAAACCATAATTGTCTTTGTGCACCAAATTAAAAATGGTGACTTCACTGGTCTCTTATTTATTATTTTGTAGTGTAACATCATATGCTGTATGAATAAAATAGTTTCAAGTAATTTATAAAAAAATCAGTGTCTTTCTTTTGTTTATAGTTCGTAAAGACTGACAGAAGGTTTTTGTTTATAGTTCCTAAAGGACTTTTGAAGCTAAAATGTTTCATTTTAGGTACGGGAAAAAAAATTAGGTGCAAGTAGTAGGATATCAAATAACAATAGTGCTGTCCTAGCTTGTTGACTTGGTATGATGAAATATTTTAGTATACACTAGTTACTACTGCTATAGGCTTAACATTTTTCTTTATGGAAATTACTTAAGGTGTAACGATATTATTTAGAACTATTAAGAAAAAAGTGTCCCTATTGTGAAAAAGTTTATTCTCCAGGAAAAAGGTAGCACTATCTCACAAACTATAAGTGCCTAAGCAGGCAGAATATTCCTATTGCTCCTGAGAAATTTTATACCTTAATCGCCACCAATCTATGATCTGAACAGACTGTTCATTGAATTAAATTTAACATGGGGTTTAATATCTCTTGACCTGAAAGAACAATTTTAAAAATAGATTAAAATGTTAAACTATACAAATTTATGTTCTGAAATATATTTAATAAAGAATATGGTACCTAGGCAAAGTTAAATATCCCAAAGAGAATAAAATCATATCTAAAAAAAGTTATGTTTAATTTAAAATACCAATAGCACATAAAAATCTCTCCATGTTAAGATAAATAAGGGATCGCAAAATCTCAAATATTTTATGTGTCCAAGCATCTTTTCAGATTGCTTATTAATGAAAACTAACGTAAACCAAGTGAAAAATTACATTGCAACATCATCGATAAGTATAAATCTGAAGTGTTAAGTATTGGCTAGTCTATGTCTTCAATATGCATAGCATTTAGGTTATATAAAATGTAATTTATAAATTTTTTTTTCCTTCTGTGATACAGTTTATTAATCTAGCTAGTATTTTGGCAATTTTTTAAAGATTCGAAGCAGCGCACAGTGTTCCAAAATGTCGTTAAGAATGTAATTTTAAAACTTTGTGCTGCTCCAAATATGAAAATTATTTGCTCCAAAATATATTTTTTCCATCCCTAAATGCTATTTCAATATCTCATAATTTTTATTTGACCATGACGTTTCGTGCAATATATCTTTTGAGGTCTGGTGGAGATAAAATAGAACTGCCAAGTCTTAGTTGGTTAACTGATACAGTGTTTCAAAGAAAATATATCTGGTCACTTAAAATAGTACTAGAGATCTTTCTACCTGTAATTTAGATTTAAAGCACTATGAATGGACATGATCCTGTCATTTTTAGCCGGATTTCAGAAACGGTGCTATATTGAAGTAGTCAAAAAGAGGTACATGATTAAATGTAAATAGAAAAACAAAACAAATACTCCTGAAAAGTATGACCGTAAGTCTAAGTATAGGCAATTTGAAGGTTAATTAGCTTGAGGTTAGGTTACAAAGGCAATGGTCCGAACTAGATTTGATAGCATGCATGTTATTAATTTGAAAATTCCACCTCTGTTAACATAATATTGATAAAGCATAATTTATACTTCAACACCTTTTAATCTTGATATTTCAAACATAGTTAAGTTTGTTTTTTCTTCAGTTGTGTATCTAAATGTTACAAGAATAAACTTTCTAGAATATAACGACGTTACAGTTAAGTTAATATAATATACTGAATTATAATAGTATCTAACTTAATAACAATAACATCGTGTTTAAAAACAGAGAATAAAACCCTTTTTCTAGAGATCTTAATTCACTCAATGATTGGCATTGTATTCTACCTAATACGTACATTTCAAACATTCACCGCTATTTTATTATTACTATTCTTCTACATGGTTCACATCGAAAAGTAATATTAAATGTAATGGTCATGATAGCTTGTTTCCATTTAATAATAACTTATTGCATTTTACATGTGTACATTTTTGAAGTTGGTTTAATTGTTAGTACTTTGTGAAAATCATTTCCTGGATATTCTGTTACACCCTCCATTACAGAATTTTCAAACTTCTACTAGTTTTGAAAAATTCCAAACCTACTAATTTATCCAGTTATAAGAAAGATGCTTTACTTAAATATTTAAAGTGGTAGCAAATTTTATGATTTAAAATTTGTTTTAATATGTTAGACCACAGTAAACATTTAAGTAATTGATTGATTCCTTACTTGATTGTTATTCTGCTATTTAAATATTGTGAAAAGTTAGAACTATGGTTGAAAGCCCCAAGAAAAAAAGAAAGAAATTTGTTCCATTTTATGCTTGATAAAGTGCCTTGAAATTATCTCTTTCCACTGGTTTTCATTTAGCAAATTGGTTGTAAAATTGATACCTAATTACTAAAATAATAGAATAGTAAATGTAATAAAGATACACTTGTGAGTTGAAAAATTTCTTTAGCTTAAATAATTCTGCAGAAAAAGATCACATATTTCAAGTGCTCATTCTAAAGATCATCTGCACGTGTGATGGTTCTGAAGAATGAGTGTTTAACTTAGTGTGTGATTAACACGAGTGTTCAGTTGAGAGTGATAAAACGTCAACTTTTTCCTTTTTGAAGTTAATCATGTTTTTTCATCTACAAGGCCGGATTTACATATAAACTAGAGAGGCTACAACTTCAAACCCACGATGCAGCATCCTCTCCCAATCCAAAATACATTTTTTTTCTTCTTTTGCATTGCTAAGTACTGGTCAAATTTTGTCTATAAACAAAATGAATCCCTATCTTCATGCATTTTACGATCTCTAATTTATAGGACCATCCTCGTTGACTACATTGGCAAGGGTTTTAGATTGGTATCACACTTTACTTTTTAATCCATAATAGGAAAGTTTTCACCACATACCTAACTTAGAATAAAAATCTTTTTAAAGGAATTAGAAGCTGTTTGTTATCTTTAGTAGAATTTTCATGCAGATCTACATTGAATAATTTTATTCACAATTTGTTTTTAGTTTAATTCTAGATGAAGCCATTACATAATAGCATTGTCATTCATCTACATCAGTGTTTCCCAAATTGTGGTACCCGTACCCCCAGGGGTACGAAAACAGTTTAGCGGGGGTACGCTGTCTTATGTGAAATATCCTGCAACAAACGAAAATTTCAAAACATTTTCAGTAAAAACAAAGCTAGCCATGAAAATTTATGATTACGTATTTTTATATTGGCTATTTTTTGCAGAGTTGACAGTTAGTGATTAGTGGTGTCAACAGCCAGCTGTAATTTTTAACTTTTGTGAAATTTTTTTATAGTAAAAAATACATTCATTTTTTTATTAGTGGTACACAGAGTCACAAAAAATTTAGAAAGGGTACACAAAAGTCACAAGTTTGGGAAACACTGATCTACATAATAGCCTTATCATTGTCCATCTACTTTTTAATTATAAGTTTTTATATGAATAATATATTTAATGATGAAGTAATTAATTAATGAATAAATTAAATGTCATTAATTTAATTATTAATAATAAACAAGAAGAAATTAATGTCAGTTTGCTCTTAGAGTATGGAAAATGGAGTTGAACATTTTAGGGTGCCCCTAAGGTCTAATACTTGCCTATGCACATCTTTCAGTTTCTATTATTATTGTTTATTTTATAAAGATGGTTTGAAATTAAATATATATTAAGAATGCACTCGAATTTCTTCATTGGGACATTTAATGGTAGGGAAAAAATTAAAAAGAGGGTAACCTAAATTAGCATTAGTTATAAATAACCCTGAAAAAAAAAAGATAATTTGAAGTGTATATTGTGAGATACTGATATGTCATATTTAAAAGAAGAGAAATTATGCTTCAAAGTTTCCAAAAAATCAATCATACATCTTATATATTTTCATTCATTAATATTCTTTTAAACCTATTAATTTTTCCTTACTTATATTCAACAACAGCACGCAACTATGGCCTAACACCTATATGTTGTAGGAGAATAATATACATAACCATGTCAAAGAACCAACCAATTTATTACATGCAATCCAAAATCAGGTCACTGAGTTCCTACAATAGTAACAAATATTACATACTTGTCAGTCAAATAAAAAGAACTAGATATTGTTTTTTTATTTGTCAAGTCAATATTAAAATAATTTTGTTTGATGAGAAATAAAATCAATGATTCTTGATAAAAATTAGTTGTGGATAATTACAAACTGCAATTTGTCGATCAAGTGTGATAGATAAAAATGAAAGCTTTAGAGAAATTAACAAGATAATACAGAATCTTTTACAAAGGGACTTCTTTTTACATCAATGAAGAAATAACTGCACAAAAATTACCAGATTTTATTATTAGGTCATACTTACTAATTATTTGTGTTGTCTATCATTATTTTTTAAAAAAAAGTATTGAATGAATATCAGCAAAAGGTAAGAATTTTTTAAAAATTTGGAGAAATATTTAACTAAAATTATTATTAGAGACATACATTAAAAAATTTTATCAATGATAGTGACATAAATCATAACACAATTATTGATTTCAATAAAATAAATGTTTAAGTAATGAAATAAAATAATTGCACAAATGCATAAAATAAACATTTTTATTAAAAAAATCCATATAAAAAATTAAACTAGTTCATTACAGAATAGATAGGATTTGATATCCAAGTCAAATGCTTATATAAAAAAATCAATTGTAAGGCAAAATAACTTTGAAAATGCAAATATTTTTATATTTGATAATGTGTATAGCTTTAGAAATAAATTAATTTGTTCAAACATTTTACAAATATTTTACTTTAAATATTTAGATAAATGACATTCTTATATGTGAGAGTTTATTACTTTAACTATTTAACTTTAAATATTTAGATAAATGACATTCTTTCTCAAAAAAATCCTTACATTTTCCAAAGCCTTTGATTTGTTGCATAAATCACAAAAATTCATATTAATGTTAATAAACCTTATTAATTCAAAGAAATACTATGAATGAGAAATATGTACAAAAATATATGAAACTTAGTTCTTCAATGCTGCAGGGGTGATTGTGAGCCTATGCAAAATTCCGGAAAACTTCTTGAGTAAAAAAAAAAGAAGTTTAAATCGAAAAAAGTTTAAACAAGTTTTTTTTTCTTTTTCTCAACATTTCTTAGTTTACATAAAATATATTTAAAATTTTACACATAGCTATACCATTTACAAGTACCTATGTCGACCAGGAGAAGTAATTTACAAATATGTTTTTCTTTCTTGATTTTATGATCATAGTAACTATTTAGTGATAAAAAATGAATATTAATCTTGAATATAAGCTTATAAAGTATCTGGCACTCCTTTACAAATTAAAGAAACTGTGTTTTTAAGTTCAACCTTTGAAAATTTGATTTCCGGAAACTTTTGAGATCAATGATTTTTTGAAGCTTGTGAACCTTCTATCTCCGGAAACTTCCGGATCACTGAGCTAAAAATCCTGAAATCCGGATTTCTTCCGGAACACAATCAGCCCTGATGCTGTCTTTTTTTTCTTTCAAAATGTTTTAACAATGCCAAAATTAATTGAAGCACAGCACTATTAGTAATAAAAATAAATAACCATTCGTTAGTTTTGTTCGTGAACAGCAAATCTAACACTTTGTAGAAAAAAATTGATGCTGTAATTTTTAATGTCTTTTTCAAAAAGAAAATATTTTTCGCACATAACTTAGCAAATTAAAAGTGTGAGTGATCAACAATTGATGAAGTAGGAATTATCAACATGCTTTAAGTAAAAGCCTTAATTTATTTACCAATTTCCCAAAAATTTGGAAATAATTTCGTAAATAATTTTCATCTTCGACACCAATTAAATCATGGTTTATTTTAGACATAGTCTGATTAAAAAAAAAATTTGTGTTGTAAAAATCAAAATGTTCCTAAACAAGAATTTAAAATCACAATAAACATGTTCAACGTTTTGTTTGGCTGATATTCAAACTCTAATGACTGAAAATATAATTTTAATCTGCAATTCAATCTAATAAAAAATATAACAAAAGTTGTTACGATAGCAAATAAGAAAATCTTATAGCATATATAACAAAAATTATCAAAATATGTTACCTAACAGACATTTGTTTATTTTAGCAATATGAAAGGTTCAAAACCAATAAGAATATCAGATCACCCTGACTTAGATTAAATTAACAAGACAACAATATAGTTTTTTTTTCAAACATTAATGGATCATATTATTCTTTTAGTATTTCAATATTTAGTATATTTTGAATATTTTTACTTACTTTTTACAAAATTTGGCTTTTACGCTTGCAGAGTGTACCCATAGAAACAGATATTGTCTACTTAAATGATATTAGAATGCACTCATTTGCTATTGTATGATAATTCGCAAAGTATAATTATTCTAATTGTTAATTTTTTATTACATATTTTTACAAAGAAATTTAGCTTTATTAGGATTGATTATATCATTTTTTCTTTATTCTAAATATGTAATATTTATTTCGTAAATATAACTAATTAATAGGTTCTATAAATAACATCATACCATTTAGTAATAAATATTTAAATGGGAACCAATTTCAAATAACTACCTAAAATTAAGCCTGTTTATGTTACTTACATAAAGTTGAATGCTGAATTTCTAGTTTGTAACTTTCAAATTTTCGCTCCTATACTAGGTACAATTTTCTAGGACCTCTTAAAATACAGAAATATCTATCTGAAATTTTTGTACTACAAAAATGTTTTTTATTTCTATTATTTCAAACTGAAATAGGATATGTAAGCACATTACAATCATTCTAATCAAAATGCACTGAAATAACTAGTTTAGTAAAAAATCTATATGATGCAATTCTGTGTGAAACACATTAATTTTATATGTGTAAATAACAAAATTTATATTGTAGAAATTTCTGAAAATGAATAAAAACTCTTAATAGTTCACAGGCTGCAAAAAACATTACTCGTTTAGAGGTTATAAGTGAGAAAGCAAACCTAAATTGATAATTTTTTTTGCTGATGCTCTAGGTAGTTTCAGTATTTTTTATTTTTTTGATAAATAACAAATACTTAAGTGCATGTTTTTAAGTAATTTGCATCAAAAAATTATTTTAAAGCATTTAAACATTGATCTGTCCTGCAGAGTTTTATAAATAAACATAATGATATCGGAAATTTTTTTTATAATATAAGATTCTATATAATTAAAAGTTTTAGATTTAAAGGTTTGCATTATAAAGATCTTCTACAAAAACTTAGATAAGTTTAAAAATTTGAATTTTAAGACAATTAGTTAGCAATAGAGAAAAAAAAAGAGAGGAAGAAACATTAAATAATTTCTAATATACAAAAGTATAATATTGCTACCAGTATTCTTTTATAAAAAAAATCTCTGTAAATATTGAAAATTAAAACAATTTTCCACTCTGATTATAATTTCATTTACGAGCAATATTCTTTAGCAAGGAATGTTTTTTAAAATTATCATTATTTCTCATTTTAACACGCCGCACTAGTTTGGGATCTTGTTGAGCTTGCCCAAAACAGCTACCATAGTCAATTCTAGTAGCAATGCCATCCTGACCTCGTCGACTAATGAACTTAGAGCTAGTAGGCAACTTCTTATAATATGTGTCATCATCCAAAACCATAACGTCAATTTTCTTTTTACTTTCAGCAAAATTGACAGAAATAGGTGAATCAGTAGAATTAGAGGCAAATACATTTGAATCTGAAATACCAATTTGCATGCTGGCACTATTTGAAACACCAGTTGAAGAGCAATTGGAACACATTTTCGAACCACTATTTAAATTTTCCTTTTCCAACTGTTGCATTTGATGTTTTAAAGCGTCTCTTTCTTGTCTTAATCTTAAAAGCTTTTGGGAAATTGAAAAATTTTTGTTCTTCAAGCTTGTTACCTCATCTTTTAACTTATTTTTAGTGGAAACAGTGTTGTTAAATTCGCGTTTTAAAATGGAACAATAAGTAGCCAATTTTTTAATTTCTTTTTCGCCATTACTGTCATTCTCTTGCACTTCATGCAATATTTGATCTACTTCCTGTTGTTGGCCATGAACAATAGTTTTAATATTTTTATACATTTCAAGCTCTGCATTTGAATGAACCAGCGACCTTTCTAAATTTCGAATTTGATGTTCTTGCTCATTCATTTTTTTCAACCTCAAATTAGCTACTTGAATTTTGTTTTCTAATTCCATTTTTTGCTGCCGAAAGTTTTCAGCTTGAGACTCAGCTGTTGCTACATATAAACTAAGTTCTTCTACTTTAGCTTTTAAAGATTTTATCTCCTCCCCTTTTTCCTTGATTTCATCCTTTGCAGCAAAATATTCATATTCCAAGGTAGAGCTTTCTAATGTAACATCTAAAGATTTTTCAAACGGATATAATTTAATAGCATTATAATGCGAAACTTTTCTCCGGCATTCGGGGCAGGTCTGTGAAGTTGTTATCCATCCTTTTAAGCAATCCGAATGAAAAATATGACCACAAGGAGTGCATGAACACGATTTAACTCCTTCCAATCGACTAATACAAATGGAGCAATTCCAAATCATGTTAAGAGATGAACGAGTTCGATTTGAAGCATTAAGTATGACACAGAATTCTACTTCTATGTAAACCTCAAATATAAAGTCCTAATTTCTTTAAGATTAATTTCTTGATATTTTATTTAGTCTAGCACCATCTTTTAGACACATTTAAATAAAAAATTTTCTTAAATTTCGCGCGTTGAGATCGAGTTGATTGACCAACTGTTTATGAAACTTTGTTTAAATAATATCTTGCTTGCTTGGAGCTTACTGCCTATTGTAAATAGAAAAAGGTATGATTGAAACAAAAACAAGCCGATAATGACTTCAAAAAATATTTTATCTTTAACTTAAATTTGGCAACAGTAAATGGCATCGTTAAATTGGGAAATCTTTTCAAAATGGGAAATCTTTTTTTGTAATATTTGATTCTCTTTTACAATATTATTTATTGTAAAATCCTTCGATATTGGTTTCTGTTAATCTATATCTTGAAAAATTTTAAACGCCCTACTAAAGAGTTCACTAGCTAAAGAAATTAAAGGTGAATTTTGTTCCTATCTAATATCTTCCTTTTATGATGCTTAATTTGCCACATTGTTTCACTTAAAATTCAATATTTTTTTTAACTTTGTTTGTTATATTTGAAAAATATTTAATTGCTAGTTCATGCTAATTAATGACTACTAAAACTTTTTGCTGTTACAAGATAAATTGTTCAATTTTTCGTTTAATGGCGGAATTTCAACGTGATATTAGTGCTAGTGCAGCTTTGCTCTGTAAAACATGTCTTTTAGGTTTTCATTATATATGTAAGTATTTATTTTCTTTATCATTTCAATGTAATTTTGAATTAACTCCGAACTTCGCTGAATTTTTCATGTAAATATAAATAAAATAGCATGGCGAAAATCTTTAAAACCAAATAATAAAATGGCAGAAATTGTATTTTGAGAAAGAGAAATAAATTTAAACTTCAAGAAGAAAGTCTTTATTTTTTTCTATAAGAGTTCTTAAAACTCCTTAATTTTCTCATTGATATAAGATTATTCAAGAAATGTGTGAAATCAAATAATTTTTTTTCTTATATTGACTTAATCTTCCAAAAATATTTTGAAAAAGTTATTGTACTGAAAGAAAAAGTTAACTTTTCAGGAAAATTCTGATCCAAAATAAACTTTGTTCTTAGGGAATATTAGGCCCTGAGGATTTTAACCACTCCTACTTATATGTAAGTGAATATTTCTAATTAGTTAACTTATTTTAATTATATCTATGACAAATTTTTTGTTTACTGATTAGTAAACTAATTAAAATTTGTAAAAAATATGAATGTTTGTTTAATTGAGTTAATTTTTTTAATCAATCAATTCAAGGGTTTAAGTTATCAGAATAAATTTACTAGTTACATATTATTTTGTAATTATAGCTTTATTATGTCTACTTTCTAGCTCAGCATCAGTCTAAAGAATAAGTTTTGAATTTCGGTCTTATTCATCATACTAAACTGAAAAATAAACTTAAAGTGCAAAAAGCTTCAAAACTTTTTTTTTTTGTAACTGATGTTTTAGGGGAAGGAGGAATTAAAATTGGTGAATGAAAATGGATTTTACATATAATGAATAAGATGATTTTTTAGTGTTTATTTATTTATTAAGCTGATTGTTTTTTATTTTCAATAATTTAACAGATTAGATAAATTTAAATTTTAGACATTTTTATTTATATTTATTTAATATTTTCTACACCAAATTTTGGGTTTTTGGCAGTAATTGTCAAAAAAAAGATCAAAATAATTCAAGAACATAATTGATTGATCACTTGTAATTTTATATGTATACTTATTTATAAATACTTTTTAATTTTAATATAACAATTTATCCTTAGACTAAAATTTAGTTTTTGACAGTTGTCAAAAAGGTTTTTTTGACATGATAAATAAAACCATCAATTGTCAAAGACTTGACAACCCCTCCAAAATTTATAAATGAAATTTAGCTTAATGATTTTCTAAAATTATATGGCTAAATTAAATTATATTAAACTTATAATTGAGTTTACACACAATTATTGTTGCGATGATGGACGGATATTTTTCGAAGAACTAGATTTCAGATAGCACTGATTCGTTCTAAGGTTTTGCTTTAATCTTATGTAAATGTATGCTATTTCTATCATATCCTAAATAATATACTAAATTAATAAATATTCTAACGCATCTAAATGTGTGCTATTTCTATCCCATCTGTGACTGATTTTAATTATGTAATTTAGCTTGAATTGAAAATTATTTTAACTTAAATATGAATGGAGTAAAATTAACTAAACTTTTAACTTTGACACCTCTGATTTCAGCCAAAAAGAAATGTTGATTTGCTATGAAAAGCTGCATAATCATTCCTTCAGCAATATTTTAGTGGTAAGTTTAAAGTCTGGAGTTTTTAAAATCTTTCTTCCATTTTGCATACACTCAAAAGCATAAATTTTATAAAAAAGTTTTTTTAAGTAATAATATTCAAAAAACAATTATGTAAGATATAAAGTTATATCAATCAAAACTATAAAATCATTAAAATAGCCTTAGCAGACAGAAAGTATGGCTCTTTATGGGGTGAAGATATATAAGTAAGTTAAATGTTCAATGCTTGAACAAACATTAAAGGGAAAAGCAATGATATTTTTGAATTCAGGAGAGAATTTTCATTAAATTAAGATGAAATTTTTTTAAAAAAAATTAGGGGATACTTTTGCTTAAAGCTTATGAAGAGATGCCTATATGTATATAATAATCAATAAATTATGTTTTTTATTTTTAATTCTACTGTTAGCATTTCTAATGTAATTAAGGTTATGTTCTTATATTCAATTATAATGAATTTTCTAATGGATTAAAAAATTTAAATTAATCATAAAAGTAATTTTTTACAGCTTGTCTTATTTTTTATGATACCTTCTGTTGTGGACATTAAATTTTCAACTGAAAATTTTTAGGTAAGTTAATGGAAAATGGTTTCAAATAAACCATCAAAAGATGACCTCAATGTTTTGATAAGTTCTTTACCTTCATACTCCACTATTGTTGCTAATTTAATGTATAATTAAATTTTCTATTATATTCAATGTAGTGATAGTGTTAATAAATAAACAAAATCTAAATATCTTAAATTTGCAACTTGGTTTTATGCAAAAAATAAGTGAAATAATATTGCCATTTTTGAAAAACATATTTTTTATTTAAAATAGTGACTCCAATTTTAAGTTTAAAAACATATTTTTTTCATAGTTCTTTTCAGGGTGCAGCTGGTAAGTAAAAATAATTCTTTTATTTAAAGTCATTCATTAATTGATTTTAAGGTTACAGTAGCAACATTCTGTTTGATTATGAATTTAGTGGATAATAGTTTAATAAAAATGCCTACACAAGTTTCGTTTAATCGTTTTAAAAATAAAAAAATTTATTTCGCGGCACTTTTACTCTGAACATCTTTAATGATGCAAAATTTACGATGGGGATAAAAATGTATTGCAAAACAATACAGTAATGTTTACAAAATATAGTGCCAAATACCTCTAAATGTTCCTATATTCCAGCATATCGTATAAAGACAGGAAGAAAGTTTAATGGGGCATTATAATTGTAAAGCCACTCTGATCCTTCATAAATTTTCCCTCTTTGTGCATCTTTCCATTTACCACCTGGCAAGTATATGTGTCTTTGATTAGTTCCTTTATGTAGAACAGGCGCTATTAATATTTCATCACCCACTAGAAACTCAGAGTCTATTTTATATGCTTCACTATCATCTGGTGTTATCCACCAAAGTGGGCGAATTATTGGTTCACCATTTAAGGTTGCTTTATGCGCTATTCTCATAATATCACCAATGTATTGTTCTCTTAAAGATAGCATTTTTTTAGAAATTTGGACAATTTCATCATCATAATCCCACGGTGGTATTGAAAATTGAATGAAAGGTAAAAATATATTTGCTTCTAACCAACGAACATATAGTTCCCTTTCTGGTAAAGAACCATCCAGAGAATTATAATTATTGCCTCCAACCATGTCTGGTAGAACGAAATAGTAACCTAACATTGACAGGTTAAGTGTATTAGGTATTAATGTTTGTAAACCATTTGCATAATTCCAAACAGAATATTTATCAAACATTCGAACTAAAATAGGTAAGTGCTGTGTTTTATATCCAGTTCTGACTTCTACATTTCTGCCAAATTCTGCTGCTATCTCAGCATATAATTGGGAATAAATATTTGGTTGTGCATTTGCTTCAGAATTATGAAAGTAGAAATCTGTGTCAAGCCATAATATTTCTCCTGCATCAAATTTAAAAGATTCAATTCCAAAATTAATTTGTATCATTTGCAATCTCTCTTTAAACCATTCTGCTGCTTCTTCATTTGTTACATCTAAAACTGCTCCCAACCCATTCCACCATTTCACATCTAAAACATTACCTTCCTTATTTTTCACCCAATATCCTTTTGTCTTACCAATGTTATATGTCACACAGTTTTTATTGCAAAATGGATGGACCCATAAGGTTGTGTAAAGCCCGAAAGATTTTAGTTCTTCAGTCATCCTTGCTGGGTCTGGAAATTTTTCCTGGTCAAATTCTAAATTGCCGTAACAATTTTCCCATTTGTCATCAATTTCTAATTGACTAGCTTCAAAGCCTGACTGAAAAATATCTGAAGCAAAATTCAAAACAATGTTTTGATCAATATTCTGTTTATATTTAGCCCAAGTTGACCAAATTGGATGTTGAAATAATTTTTCATTTGGTATATTAGATGGTTTTTTTATCCATTTATGTAAGCTAAAAGTGTGAGCTTCTTTTATTGAGGAAGCTGCACAAATAGAATAGGCCAAATCATTTGTTTTTAATTCTCTATTTTGGTAGGGGTGCTTTTTTGCAGATGTAGTGAAACAAAGTTTTCCATTTCCACTTTCATTGAAATTCACATAGAGGGATGTATTGTGATCAACAAATATTGCAAATCCACTTGATGATATCCAAAGATTTTCCAAAACATTGCCTGACGGATGGTGTAAAGGATCCCCTGTTGCTGCTGGATACCATGGTCTGGAATCACTTTGTAATGGCCATCTTTGTGATATTGTACTGCTTCCTCCGTACCATAAATCATCTCCCAGCAAAAAGCAATCCATAGAACCTCCCCTGTGATTAAACCAATGGATTTTGTGACAAGAAATTGTGTGGCATGTCAAACTATCTTTTTCACAGTGATCTGAGTTGTCTTGCATCACTATAAGTTTCATTTCTTTCTTATATTTAAGGCATATTGCTCCCGATTGAGATTCGTTTTCAGAGCAACTTGTGTAAGTGGTGTTACTAGTTTTAGGTAGCCATCCTAAATAACCTTTTAAAGTTTTGACTGTTGGGGAGAAGATATCAACCAACAGTTGTGATGATAATGTTAATTGCAAATTATCTAACAGTAAAGTAGGTACTCCATAGGAGATTTCTTCATCCAATAAATCTAGTGCTTGCACTGGTGATGAGTTGTTTATACATAACAGCCAAATCGTAAGTATCCACCATTGCATCTAAGAAGAAAAAAAAAGTTTTGAGTTTTATACCTGTTCTTTTAAAAATAAGCAATATTGATATTATTGAAGTAAAAGCTGCCTTATAATCTTGTTTTAATGTATAAGTTTTTTTGTTTTTAAATTTTAAGTTTCCTTTAAAGTGTGAAATAAATTATCTAAGTTTTATAATTAATAGAATAAAAATGCTAAAACTAATGCTCTAATAAATGCTTTATTAGAGCTCTATTTTCTCATTTCATGAAGAAAAAAAAATCTATTTTACATTAGTTTGGCCAGTTTCAAATAATGGTTAACTTAAAGTAACTTTCAACTTTGTACTATTGCATATTTTAAAGATTTTATCTTTATGCTTAGTTTCCGATCATATTCAAAATGCTTCCTGATGTATAATTTTTAAAGTAGCATTATATTTCAAAGTATTTTACTCCAATAGAAGTAGTTTTCCAAAAAATCTGTTCCAAGATTTCAAAATTTGGTTAAAATGACTACAAATTTTAAATATAGCTGTATTTTTAATTTTTTTTATTTATTATTTTTATTTAGACATCAAACTTTACTCAAAGCTACTTGTAATTTCAATTCTAACAAATATTTCCTTACTGCAGACATTTTCATAAGTGGTTGAGAAAATTCCTTGAATTTAGAAAGAAAAAGTAATTTACTAGAACGTTGCTGCAGTTTTACTTTCTCTTAAAATTAGTTTAACTCTTTTTCTATTGACTGTAGAAAATATTAAAATTTTGTGTCAATAAAATTTCGATAGTGAGCAATTTTTTTATAATATAATTAAAATGTATTTTGTTATGTTTGAATTCTGTTATGTCAATTAATAGTGATAAATAAAACAGTTGGTTAGAGAAATGAAAGCAATAAATGGTATGAGTACTACAAATTTAGCCCATTTCGTAAAAGTAAACTAAAGGGGTCCTCCTTACAATGGGTGTCCTAAATTAGAGGCGAAAAGATACACAGGGGGAAATTTTTTCTTCTGTTGCATGGAATTTTTTTTAACGGATCTTGGATATGACCGTTTCGCTGGTTTCAAAACTGCGTCTGTTTCACTCTACGAGCTACAATTTTTATGCAGTTGAATAATGTATTCCTCACCGGGATTTCGAGTGAATACTAAGTGTCCTCTCTTCTGTTAATCTGTGTTGGAAGAATGCAATAATGTAGTTCAATTCTTGATGTGACACTGCTAGGTCGTATATTTTTTTGTTTTATTTTCAAAGGAGGAGACAAGTGTTACCTCTAAAGTGTGAATATTAACCTGAACGTTTTTTAATTAACTTCTACAGACAAGGCAGACTAAACTTCTAAAAACAGAAAGAAAATAAGTTAAACCGAAAATACCCCTTCGAAAAAAGAAGGGAAAAAATCGCCGAACAAAGCTAATTACAGATTTGAACGTTCTACGCTCAAACTAGGTAAGATCAAGTACTCTTATAAATATAACAAAACATGATTTCCTCGGTGTAGTAATTCATAGGCAAACGAGATCTGTTGTAACTTTTTGAAGATAGGATAAGTAGTGAGGGATGAAGCGTGCAAGTCGTTTTTGATCTTGTAAACATATGTAAGTATATTGATATTTTGATTTATTTTTTAATATTTTGAAGGTTAAGAGCGATTAATTTTTTCATTTACCATATTTATGAAATTGATAGCTATTGCCAAAATCTAAAAAAAGAATGGATTTACTAAAAAAGTTGTGTAAATAACATTAAACCGAAAATAATAATTTAAAGATGATTGTTTTTTTTTTTTTTTTTAATTTGTTATACACAGAATTATTTATAGTTTTTTACATACAAATCACTTTAAAGGAAAGTTTATACGCTTTAAGGGATCAAGTAGAGATTAACTATGTTATCTTATTTAACATGTAATAATATCATTATTAAAAAACTTACCTTTTATGTTGTGTAGCTCTTTGTAAGAAATTAGGATAAAGACACTTGAAGAAAATCCATCTTCTCTTGCCCTTGAATTTTGTGTTTGTGCCTTGGCGAGATACTCCGCTTTCTTCCATCGATCGTCTTGGCATGAATTCAAGGAGCAATGTGCTGGATAATTTTTTTTTTTAATTTTTATATTTTAGAAGTTTTATTTACTTTCCTGGTTATTTTCATCTGAACAAAAATAGTAACATGATGCAAATCAATATTTTCGTTCGTTTCGCTGGTTATGGCCAATCTTTTTAGTTTTTATAAATCTTGGAAATAAAACTTAAGTTATTTTTTCCCTTCAATATTGGCATAAGGATTAGAAATCTGCTTATTTCATCATTATAAGTGATGCGTAACCTTAAAGAGATAAAAGAACCGTGCGCTCGTTGATTGTTTTACATGTGTCTTACGCTGTTCGACTAAGTTTTTCATTTAAGCATTCTAAAACAGCTATTCTTTTTTCTTTGTCCATGGAATCTTAAACGATCAGTTTTCTACGGCGAAACCCCGATGCTCACAGCAATACTGAGCATATTAACCGAAAACCGATAGATAATTAATTTGAAAACATTTAATGTGAAGAATGAACGTTTTTTATTGTTTCATCACTTATAGTTTTAAAATTAAGTTTTGTGTGAGACCGTTGAAATTAGGTCTATACTACTTCTGAGTTTGTTTTTGAAACGTGGAGCCGAAAATTAATAAAATAAACTAAATAATGGTTTTTACGGAAATAAAAATATAAATTAACTTGTTTGCTAGTTCGATTTGATCATAATTCGAAATGCGTATTTAAGAGAACGGACATTGCTCATAAAACATATTTAAAAAAAAGAAAATCTTAAAAATGTGATTAAGAAAATGAACGCAACACAAATTGCGCCTATTTGTTAAACTCAAATTTGAACCAAGGAATTTGCCTACTTTTTAAACGCTATATAACAATAATAATTACGCCGCCAAGTGCCGGAGTGGCTGAATATATTAGGATGTAATCTTTCTATCAAATGTACCTTTTAAGATGATTCCTATATATTCAAATCTTTAAACGATTAAGTGGTATATGTACCAAATGATTTATGCAAAAGGGTGACTATATATATAACATGTATTTTTATTAAGTAGTTAATTCTTTAAAAATAATATTCATAACAGTTTTAAAAGTGGAAGTGGTGTGTATGTTTTTAAATATTTTGAGCTTATATCCATTTTCTTAAATTCTAATTTTGAGCAATATCCTATGTGTTAAAAGCGCATCGGCGAGCTGTTTAAAAAAGTTTCTTTGTTGTGGAATTTAGTTTTATATTGAATTGAAAACTTAGATTTGAAATACTAATACAATTTTTTGTTAATGCATTTCCTTTTTTTATTATTTAGTTTTAAAAAGTTTGGTACGGAGAAAAATAAAAACTTATATTTTTTTGGGTTTTTTTTCCTTTTTTTTTCGATTACAGTATTTATTTTTTTGGTTTTTGTTTCCTCGAGTGAAATACGTCTGAGCATTTTTTTTCTTCTTAATTGAAAATTTTCTCTCAAATAATACGTATAGATGTGAAAAAAGTTCTTCGTCATTTGTGATGCATGGCTTGCTTTCCTTGACAGTGAGAGCAATGAATTCTATTTTATAACACCTTCATTAACATAGAAATTTGCTATTTCCTGCGTCACTGACAAATTATGTCTAAACTTTTTTTTTTTTAAAGAAATGTACGACTGAGTTTACCGCTCATCAACTCTTTAAGCAAGTCTTATTTTTTCTTTCGTAAATATAATCTAAAAATAAACTCTTTTTGAAAGTCTGTGGTTTAATTAAAAGATGAAACTGAATCATGATGAAACACTTACAAAAACGCCTACTAGTTCCCAGGAAACTTAAAAAACATGATAGTTGCATCGTTTTAAATGAAACTTTTGGAAGGAAAGACTGGTTGAATAAATAAATCTAAACTTGAAACATACTACTTGAATCAATTTATGAAATAACTAAGTTGTTTCCAGCAATTTTCCGTGTCATATCTTTCCTTACTAATTTTCATGTAAAAAGCGTGTAATGCCAAAAAAAACGGACGAACTTAACTATTTCTATAAGTTTTAAACATATTTTTCTGATTACTATATCGTGTAATTTTTAAATTCGTTGCTTTCATAATAAAACTGTCCACTTTTTAAAAAAATAAATTTGTATTTGAAGTTGGGACTCGACATGCAACCACCTCCTCGTGGTGAGTCCTGGGTAGTTAAAGCTTTTAACTAACTAAGAGTTGCATGATAAATCTAACGCATAAAAAAAGTTTAAAACATTGGCTCGGCATGCAACCACCTCATAATGGTGAGCCCTATGTAGTTACAGCTTTAACTAGCAAAGAGTTGCATTATAAACACGTTGGTATTATAAAAGATTTCTATGATCAGAGTTCATAGTTGTCCTGATTTTCCTAAGGAAAATTATTTCGTTCTTATTTGTCATGTGTTCTATCCTTATTTTTATGTATCTACAGAACATCTCAGTTTTTATGACTACCTATGTAATTCTTCCAGAAGGAATTCAAAATTTTTGTCTTATACAACACAATGTAAGTTGAGATCTGTGTAATTGAATTAGGTGATATTTCGCTATTATTTTGGTGTCACTCTGAAGGTACGCTCATCTGGGAGGCTGTAAGTGTGGTAAGCGATATCCTTATTTTTTAACAAGGATACAATTTGGCATCGGTCCTCCAGCTTATTAGATTTTATGGTAAAAGTAGTCACCATTATTTTTGGCTGTGTAATCTAAAATGTTATTGTCTGTTAAGATTTTGTTAAATTCTCTCCAGTCAAATTTTTCGTCTTTCATGACTTTTGGTCGTTTTCTTATTCTGAGTAGTAAACTCGTCTTCTGGGTCGAGGTCAACGTTGTTATTTTGGGTTACCCTGGTTGGGGACGGCGGGGTGGCCTTGAATCTCTTAGTTTTTGAGATGGAGAAGTTGTTGTCTCTGCTACTTGATTTAGAGTATCGGAAAACTCTGTGTCCATAATGTTGTCGTGTGTTTGATTATTAGTATCTAAGGTAAAGGATGGGAATCGCTCTGGGTGATCCCTAGCATACTCATCTAATATTCCTGAGGTTGAGTTAGATAATTCGTTAAATAGCTCCTGTTGGCTATATATTTTATATTTAAGTGTATGTTGCCTATGTTGGAATTCAACAAAAAAGCCCTGTATTTTTTTTTCTATATTTCCCTGAATTTTTTGTCCGTTATTCACAAAGGTGGCGGCATTATTTAGTAAATTTAAGGTTTGTTTTATCATCTCGTCAAAAGGTATCGCGACATCATTTATAGCCAAATTTGATTCGCTATTATCAAGATTTTTCTCTATCGGAGAGTCTGAGTCTAGATCGGTGCAGTCATCATCGGTGGACTGAACTTTATTTTTATTGCGAATCTTTCGCTTTTTCTTTTTACTCGGTTTATCCGAATTAGCGATAGTTAATCCCGGAATAATTTTTTCGGGTTGAGGAATCTCAACTACGTCAAGATTAAGTGCGCTATTATTAGCATTATCATTTCCCCCGGCCGTGGGACTCTCGGAAGTAGCCATGATTTTATGGTCCTGAAAAGGACCTTTCGGTGGTGCTAATTCGCGAGGTGAAGTCGTATCTCTGGTCGGATCTACAAAGAAAAGCAAACACCGACTCATGACTTCTGTTGACAGCGGGCAGCTATGGAGGGCTTTAGGTTCCCACCACGAGTCGATCAATATTAACCTGAAGAGTCATCAAAAATAAAAAACAATAAGTTGTAAACAATGTAACGTCCTACTCTCAGTTCGGAACGATTACATGTATCTGGAACAGCAGCACTGAATCGTCCTACTCTCAGTTCGGAACGATATCAGTTTTCCGCATGGGCACGGTACTGGTCATCGTCAGGGACGCCGGGATTGGATCACTGAAACACGCCCTACTCTCAGCTTCGGAACGAGTTCAGGAGCAGCTAAGATGTGCGACCTACTCTCAGTTCAGTCGTTCTCCCTCTTCCTAGAGCGACGCTCTTGAACTTGAACTGAGTTCTTCTTCACACAAGCGGACACTTCACACTTTCATCGGTGATTGTGCCCGTGGGCATCTGGAATAATGGCGGTGGTCAGATTTAATCTGCATTTAATCTCTACGTATATTTAATAAATTATTTACAGGTTAAAGTAAAACTAACGGATGGTTAAGGTTGGTGTAAGGCTCTGCTACAACAGTGACCCGGTCGTCCTGGTATTCAACCACTCGTACCGGGTTACTCACTGTACTGAACTTAATGGTTACTATGGCTTACCCGGATCGGACCCTTTTCAGGGTTACGAGCTACGCTCACAGCACGCACTCGTTTAAATACTCTGCCAAAACCACCACCACAAAACTCACAAGGAGAAATAATTTTAAAATAATATTGCCTTTCCCATTCTAATCCAGTGGTATTGGATGTAAGTTTGAAAGCCTTCTCTCATCGATTTCTCAGAGGCCATTTTCTAGAGCCAACACTTACCATAAAATTCCCATACTCTCCTGGCTATGGATCCTTCATACTTGCTCATCACTAAGGCTGTTGATGGTACATCCAACTCGTGCACAATTTCAGCCAAGTCAAAACAAACAGTTCCACAATACCGTTTTGTCCATGGCATCGGCGGCGATGGTCCCACGACATCGGGTGGGTGGATTCTATCCAACACATTGGTTACTTTTTCCAAAAGCAGCAAATTGCTCAGCATGAGGGTAACTATCACGATTATAAATGAAACTATACAGTTTAGAACTCGTGGTGAAAAAAGAGGAAATGTTACGACGTGCGTCTACCCCGATTCTACTTAAAACTCAAGTCTTTTATTTTATTTTAGCCATTTGTGCAATAATAAGCTTGTATTAAAAGGCAAAATTAATGGGAAATGTTACGTTTAAGAGAGTATAAAAAATCTGAAAACTATTAATGCTATCAATGATGCTTAATTAATTATAAATTCTAAATGACAAAAATATGCTATGAGCTTAAAAAAAATAATGATGGGTACTTTTCCATTATACCGGTGCAAATCTTGCCAAGCTGAGTTTTTGGCGACAGCGCTCAGTCGCCGGAACAAATCAGACGAAGTGGACTTTATTGGCCACAACACACAGATGCACATAAAAAAAAACTTAATAAATGGTTCAAATTTTTTCTTTTACTTTGGAGGCATAAACATTTTGATATCCTTAAAATTTTTTCAAAGAAGTCCTCCGTTTAAATTTGGCGCCGATTACAACTGCAACTATTCTGTACATTTTTATTATGTTGATAGATTTGTACAGTTGAGAGTACGTTGACTATGGAAAATTTCAAATATCATTAGCCGCTTTTAGCAACAGCATTATGTCAGATAATACTAAATATAGTTAGGCCTATATTTTGATAGGATGAACTACTAAAATCAGTTTAGTTTTATCCAATAATGTAAAGAAACTGAGAAAGTCAACAAATAAAACTTTGGAATAGTTTTAATTTTATTATTTGTCGATATTTGTCTGAAAATTTTGTGAATGGTTTTGTAGTGTTGTTCACTACAGATTTGTTGATGCGAGTTTCTTAATTTCACTCCGTATGAAGAACGGGCATTCAGCAAGTCTCAAATAAAAATTACGGACAGTAAAGTATAGTGTACGAATGACTCAACATTGCCAAGTTAACCTGATACTATTTGTATTCATGTCTTAAAAGCTAAACAAAGATTATTCTAAAAGATATTTTGTTAAATTAGTCAATTTTCAGGTTAGCTTGATCATAAATTTAAATTATTTTAATTCGCGAGGTTTACTTACGACACTTCAAGTTATGATATATTTTCAAGTTTTAGATGTACTTGTGTGTTTGTTAAACTGAACTGGAGATAAATTAAACAATATATTAATGTTTAGTGCAAACCAGCAAAGATATACGAAATGTCAAGCGAACGATACTTAAAAGAAATACAGAACTATGTATCAGATTACAAACTTGAAGAGCTTTTAAATTATTTATCAGAGATGGTATTTTTCTTTAAACCTGAATATCCAAGACAGTTTTTGATAGACGTCTTATCAGATTTCGACTCTTCAAAAGCAATTGATAAATCGTTACCTGCATTTTTTTCTGAGGATTCACTGAAAGCATATTTTCGGCTTCTCGATCCAGCTGGGAAACTTGTTATAAGTCGGGACCAGATGCGATCTGCTCTTAGCGTTCTTGGAGCTAAAAACTTTGAAACGTCACCAATTTTAAAACATGGTCCAGTTGGTCAAAATGAATTTGTCAGCTTAGCAAAAAAATATTTATACCAGAGAATTAAACCAGAATAAGAAGTTTTATTGCATTGAGTTTGCATTTTGTAACTCTTTGTTCTCATCAATTTCAATATGTTGACATTTTTCAGAAAGATTCTTTAAAAAGTTTCATGGTGTTAAAATTGACTTTATTCTAAAACTGTTGCAGCTTTAAATTTTTTGTTTTGTTTGAGTAAAGGTTATATTGAGTGTCTAATTTTACTCTTTAGGAGGCAGCTGAAGTTCAGTTTAACTATAACTTATTTAAACTAAGGTAAACAACGTTTAGGAACACAAAAATATTTATAGATATTTTTGTGCTCCTAAACGTTGTTTACATTAGTTTGTATTTTAGCACAAAGGTCGCCCACTTGTGTATTTATCACTTATTTAATCTAAGCTTTATTTTTGTTTTCTAGACGTTTGACTTCTTACAAAAATCTGATGCTACTAACGCTTATGAACTAGCAAGTCACAGCTGTAACAGTAATTTTAACATTGCTATCCTGATTTTAAACAAGTTATTTCATTTTTAATAAGTTACTATTTGAACCTAATTTTAGGCGGTATATAACCTGGTTCTTGCACCAAAAATTCCCATCAATCTTTTTATCATTTTGTTACTGCTCGACATAAATTGAAATAATGGCTTTGCCTTTTTCTTTAAAAAAAAAAAAAAAATAGTGCCATTTCCCCCCCCCCCCCCAAAAAAAAAATATTTATTTTAACGTAAAAAGTTGTGCACATTTGGATCATTTTCAGAGCAAGAAGTCCACTACTGATTGTCCACCTTTTCTGCACATGCCCTATGCTTTCTAATTCCGAAACAGGTATAAAGTATATCTTAAACTACGTTCAGCTTCAGAACTTTCAAAAATCAGTCGAACACCAACAGTTTTCATTTTTGTTTAATAATGGATATAATAATAATATAAATATTTGTTAAATTATATAGATTGTTTCTCAAAATTTGCGCGAGCTGTACCTGTCAGATATAAATCAGCTAAAAACGTATTGTCAGATTTAACAACTATTTTTAAAGAAAGTAAACCAGACAATTTTCAATCAGACAAGGGTACTGAATTTACTAATAAAATACATCACCTTTAAAAGATAGGCGTTCATTTTTTAAGGTATCCAACTGGGTACGACGCAATTTTTTTTAAAAAAATAACTCAATTACTATTTTAACTTTATTTTTTGGAAGAATAGGTCTTATTATTATTGTTTTAATGCAAATTTAATCAACGAAAGAAATATATTTGTTAAATATGGTCATATTTGAACAAATTTATAACATAATTTTCATTGCACTCTAGCAACTCTACAGTAAGTTGTAATACATATATTGCAATAATTTTTTTTTTCCTAGCTTTATAATATAGTTATCTATGTTCTGTACTAAAATCTTTAAAAAAATTTAAATATAAAGGGAGCTACGGCTAAATATGTGATATAACATTCAATTTCTTCAGAAAAAAATCGATAATTTTTTAATTAAAGTCTCACAAAAGCAGTAAATTCACACCTAGACATTAACTTTTAGTTCATAACACAGATAATATAACATGAAATCTGTATGCCAAGTTTCAAACAATTCTATTGAAATTTTTTTTATAAAGAGTGTTAGCGTAAAGAGATTTTCATAAAAACGACTTTTCTCAGAAAATGCATTTAGAGTATGAATTTGATAAAAACTACTGGAAATACTTATTACTGGCTGTGGATATTATATAATTTTTTTAAATTTCCTCGTGGAGTAAGTGTATCAAAGATTTATTGCCTGGAATTTTTTTGGGGGCATTTTATTAAATGTCTACACTGCAATTTATAAAAATGTAAAACAGTATTATAAAGAGATATTCCTTATAAGATGAGTAAGTTCACAGTTAGAAAGTAGTTTTTAACTCCAAACAATAATAATATTGCTTGGAGTAAAATCTCAATCAATTTATTCAATACCTACTGTTTTTACAATAAGTGTCAAAGCAAAAAAATTAGGAAAAAAAAATACACTTGAAATCTAACATGGAAAAAAGAACCTCAGAATTTTACAATTGAAACCCCCCATATTTATAGGTGATACCTTTAAGTTCATTTTTTGTAGCACAAATTTTTCGACTTGCACGTCTTTTTTTGCGGGCTGATTTAGTAGCAGGTTCAAAATGACGTTGAGCATCTTTTATCCTCATTTTGTCGTTTAACGTTTTGTCAAAGTTTCTCTTCACATTTTGAACTGCTGGCACTCACAACTTTTCAAGGAGGGGGAAAAGCCCTGCTTATCCAGAATTGAGTATCAAAATGGCAAGATAAACTCCTAAACGGAGAGTTTGAATTTCAACGAAAGTTTCATTCGGTACAAAGTTTCAAATAACTCCATTGAAACTTTCGTTGCAATTTTGTGTACGCCCATGAGTGCACTTCTCCAATAGCTTAGCATCGCAAAGCTCCATATAGGTTAGCTTTACTGCCTTTATGACTGATGTTGGTAAGGCAGCAGATTTCTCCCTTCGGTATGCACACCAGCTTTCGGATCCTCTTGGACACTGGCCATGCATTTGGTTATCATAACCAGAACAACAATGAAAAAATGCAGCAATTACTGCACTTTGCATGCCTTGTAAATTCCCCACATTGCTTCTAATGGCAATCCCATAATAATTCTGTAGCTTATCTGTAATTTTATCCGTCAACTTTCCTTTGCCATTCAAACCTTTCTTATTTTTCTTCAACTTTCTAAGCCGATTACCAACTCTCTTCTGACTATGGCCAATACATTCTAATTTTTAACTGAATTTTGTCCATAAGTGTTTTTAACTTCCTCGTATCCCTTTGAATCCCCGTCTCCGTAACATTCTTCATACTGCAAACCCCTCAAAAGTTCTGAACGTGTAAAAATTCTCGAAACACCGACAACTCCCATGCTTCCAGATGAACCCTTATGGTTTAAACACTCGTGTTCACCTGAGCTTGAATATCTTCAACTGCCACTAAAACCTTTTCAAATTAAAATGCGCAGCTTGGTTTGACAAAAACGTAAACAAGCACGGAATGCAGATGAGAGTTGCCATTATAATTCACCCAACAAATTAAATTAAAGTTATAAAATTTATTGAAAATAAATTACTTTTGCCCTCAAAATGATTTATAATAAAATTTAATCAATTACACACGCTAATCTGCCCATAATGTAGAAAAAACATTCTAGTTTTGGTTTCGGAAGTGCCACTTTCAGTTTCAGAAAAGCACTTCCGGTTGAAATTTCGTCTGACAACTAACAGAAAAATGGCCGTAACTTCACTTCTACAAATCGTAGAACAAAAAGTAAAACATATTCGAAAAGCTAATGAATTGGGCTTTAATATTAATTAATAAAAAAATCCCTCATTTTTACCCAGTCGGATACCTTAACTGCAAATAAGGAAACTTAAGCAAGTATTGGAGAAAGATTTAATCGTACTTTAAAAACTAAAGTGGGAAAATATTTCAGAGTTTAACGCAATAAAATGTATTGATGTGATTTCAAAGTTAGTGCATAGTTATAATCATACTAAACACTGAATCAATCGGTCTACATCTTCTATTGTGTAGAGGACTTCCTTCTTCTGAGCTAGAAAATCGTGTTCCCATATCTCTTCGTATTCGAATCCAGCGTCAATAAGTTTCTTCTTTGTTGCTTGTGTTTTCTTATACATACACTTATTGCTATGTAATCCTCAAAGCATCTCGGACAACCATGAAAAAAGCACCCGTGGTATTCTCCCAAACCGTTAATAGCATGCTGAATTGGTATGTTGTTTTTCCGAGATAAATGAGCCGTATTATTGCGTCTTTGCTATAAATAACACCGGTAATGTAGCCCTGGAGTGGCGGGCAGGCTATTTCCTTCTGAATGTAGTGCCCTCGGAAAACAGCCATGCACGAAGACGCGATGGTCATGTACAGGAAGGGGTCCCATCGTCCAGCTTTGATAGAGGGATCTTTAACCACAAGAAACTGCTCTCGAAACTTCATACAACATGTCCGTAGTATATTGAACAGTACTTCTTCAAAAAAAAGAGAAAAATAAAGAAATGGAAAAATTTACACACAAAATACTCTAGAAAATTTCATACTCTTAGTTTTACCTGCAGTATTCTTCCGTTTCTTTTTTAAAATCAAAGGGATGGTTGCGTCTTTCCTCATACCATGAATGAAAAGATTTTCTGCCTGCAACAGACATCATATCAGGGCCAAAGTACTCCATCCCGGGTAAGTCTTCGATATGCCACTGATGTTCTGTGGTGTTAAATTTATGAGGACTTATTAGACATCGAAACCATAAATATTTATGGGAATACGTTCATCACTTTGCATTTTAATTTATAAGTTAGTTACTTCCTTTTTACATTTTAAATTAATAACTAAACTTGCAATTTTTGAAAATTACTTTACAAATTATTCCCAGAGCTTCAGTATGATTTCAGAACATTAATTTTGAACACAAATGTTATAACTCAAAATTATAAAATAATACTTGCTTTCTAAATCCATAGAGTCACAATCATATCTTGATTTCAACGGATGGGTTAGTAGTGGCAATGTGGGGTATCTTTCATCCTTTTCTGTTAACTGAGGGCATGAATTTTCCCCTCCCCCAGTTAACCTTAAATGCTGCCTAGCTTTCGCAGATTTTTAGTTCAGTTTTTTTTAATGTTTTGATAGCATTGCCGCAAATGCAAGGCAGTTCTCGGATTCACTCCAGCAGTTTTATTAAACTGCCCTGCAATCTCCACGAAAGCTTCGGCTTTCTTTGCTGATACGACTTTGTTCGTTTCTTTATTTTCAATTATTATGAGCCTAGGCTCCACCAGCTGCATCAGCAATTCCTTTCCGGTCTCTGAAATAAAGCTTTTGAGACATAATGAAATAAATAACATGCCGAGAGAAAAACAAAAAGCAGGGGAGTCATGCAAACAACGCGGTTATCACGTGTTTTTTCTTATCCAATCGGAAAATGCCTGTAACGGCCGGTCAAGTAACCTGCAGTTAAGTAACCGACGGTCAAAAAATAATGGTGAAATCGCTTTTGAACTTTCGGTCCAAGTTTCCAAACTTGGGGTTTCGGAACTGGGAGTTTCTCGCTGGGTCAGAGTTAACGGTGAATTTGGGGGTTAGACGTTCGTGTGCGGCGAAGATGTGGGGGTGGCTTACCGTATCGAAGGGATTTGCAAAATACACTTCAGTGGTTTCTGTGTTGCCATCTCGCATAGCTGTCCGCAGCAAGATTAAGTTCTCGTAATTGCCTGGGCACTTCCGAAACCCTCGCTGGCTAGCTTTCAGGCGAGCATTCTTAATGATACGGCGGACTAGGATGTTGGTGAAAATACGTCCAGAGGGGTGGAGGCCGTCAGGACCGGTGGTACTTTTGCGTTGCAGTGTCCAATGATATCTGCGTTGGGATCAATGTGTTCTGGCTGACTGCAATTATGTTTAGACAATCGGGAGATATTGCTGCATACATTCGTTTACTAAAATCTTTTTTCATATTTGTAATAAAATTTGCATTTCATTTTTCACTACTAAGATAGTTTTTATTATTTGTTCACCGTTTACCCCAAAATGTACACTTATCTTAAATGTGAAAGAGTGAGTAAGTAGAGGAGTTATTAAAAGCATGCAGTAATTTTCTTTTTGTAATCTTAAATCGATATCTTCTATATCTAAAATTTTAATTTTAACACTGTGAAAATTATTCACTCAAAAATGATACCATTCTATTCTATTGATAATTTTATGACTGTTTATATCTGGACAATGCTAATTAATTGTAGTATTAAGGGGGTTACTAGTTTGTCCAACGTATTTCATGTTACCAAAACCACAAGTTAACAAATAAATAACAAATTCTTACCGAAATTAGAAGTCCTTATATTGCCGCCAATGTCAGTATTATTCTTTCCCTGACTTCTAATATTGTCCATGGTACAAAGAGACAATTCTTTTTCTTCCTTGATCACATCGAAGTGTCTTAACAAAAGTATGTAAAATGCATACCCCATTACAATTTGTTTCGTAAACTCTTATCCCCTCATCGATGGCTCTGTAAAATTTTTAGCTAAGATGCCAAATGTGCACTCTACCACCCTCCTGGCTCGCGTAAGGCGGTAGTTGAAAACTCATTGTTTAATGTCGATTCTTTGTCTCTCAAATGGCCGTAGTGCATCTTTCGACAAACCGAAAGCCTCGTCACCCACAATTTTCACACTTCTCTGTCAAATGGTGGAGTTTCGGGAGTTGGAATGTTGAGAGCCTTGCCTTTCAATTTTTTGCCGAAATTCGAAGGGCTTTAAATTCCTATGTGCTTCCCATCTATGGCACCTACACAATTTGGTAAATTTGTGATCTCGAAAAATTCTTTGGCTATAGCTTTCCAGTCTTCTTATGTCTTAGGTGCCATGAAAATGGGAGCTAAAATAGTCCACGGATGCTTACATGTCTCTCTTACTATGTCCCTAATTGTTGTTTCGCCCAGCAGAAAGACAAAATACAGTTCTCCTAAACTTGCTGCGGCGGCCAGATACCGGTAAAAGAGATTATTGTGAATAAAATATTTTAAAAAATTATTTAGGAATAATTAAAAAGCCATTAAATGGAAAATATTTTAACTATTTTTAAAAATTTTTTAAATTTTTCATTTCAAATAAATATACATTTAAAAATTTCAAATAGAAATGTAAGGAAGAAAAACAGAATTTTTTGTTATATAATTACTATAAACTTAAATTAATGCAAGGTTTGAAAATCATATGTTTGCGTTGAGTGTAATTAACGTAACTAATGCAAAAAGTGATATTAAATATTATTTTTGGTATTTACTATATTTTACTATACTGCCAAGAGACGGAACCAGAGGGTGAAACAAAGTACTCGGCAAAGTATTCCCTTATATTGCCGCCAATGTCAGTATTATTCTCTCCCTGAATTCTAATACTGTCCATGGTACAAAGAGACAATTCTTTTTCTTCCTCGATCACATCAAAGTGTCTTACAAAATTATGTAAAATGCATGCCGCCATTAAAATTTTTTTCGTAAACTCTATCCCCACATCGATGGCTCTATAAAAAGTTTTAAATCTTTTAGCTAAGATACCAAATGTGCACTCAACCACCCTCCTGGCTCGCTCAGGGCGGTTGTTAAAAACTGTTTAATGTGGATTCTTTGCCTCGTCACCCACAATGACGAAAGGCATTTTTTTACCTTCTCTGTCAAATGGCAGAGTTTCGGCGCTTGGAATGTTTAGAGCTTTGGCTTTCAATTTTTTGCCGAAATTCGAAGCTCGAAACACCGCAGAATCACTTGCGGGAACCAAAGGCTCCTACATCCACTGCCGTAAATCAGCATTTTGCATCTGCTAGGGCCAATAAGACAATCGAATGATAGCCTTTATAATTGAAATATTGTGAGCCTGCTTCTTCAGACTTTTCAATTCGTATGTGCTTCCCATCTATGGCACCTACACAATTTGGGAAATTTGTGATTTCGAAAAATTCTTAGGCTTTTAACTGAGTGTCGTGAAAATGGGAGCTAAAACAGTCCACGGATGTTTGCATGTCACTTTTACTATGTTCCTCATTGTTTCGCTCAGCAGAAACACAAAATACAGTTCTGCTAAACTTGCGCCGATGGCTAGATACCTGTAAAAGAGAATATTGAAATAAAATATTTTTAAAAATTATTTAAGAATAATTAAAAAGCCGTTAAAGAAAATAATAAAAAGAGATAATCAGCTCACACGATTATATACTTAAAAAAAAAAAAAAAAGGTTGCTTTCTAATATTGCATCAATATAGCCAAAGCAAAATATATCAATACGTTGGTGTGATGAGCACCGAAATTTTTTTTAGCAAATATAAAATATATAAAGTAAAAAATGCAAAACAATTCATATAAAATAAAACATTCACTCAAAGATTTTATAAAGAAATTTTTATTTTTAATCAAATTTCGGAGAGTTTGTCTATTGTTTTTTTTTAGATAAATAAAGATTAATGTATTTTCTTTTAATTCTATTCATTTGATTAAAATGGTGTTTAAATAAGTGTTTTTAGAAACATAAGAATTCCAAGTAATTAGTTTATTATATTAAATTTAAAATAATTTTCTTTATGGTATAGATCAACAATGCAGGTATTTTCACCTTGATCTTTTGGAAAATTTATTTGATTTGATAATAAAAATAATGTGATAACAAAAAATATATGTACATTTGACTCTGTTTAAAAATGTGAAGAAAATGAAACGCATTTTCAGAAATAAGAATTATTATCAACGATTATAATAATTTAAGAAATTTAAAAATATAACATTAATATTTAAATCTGGCAATACTATATAAAATAAAAATCTGAGGAACATGCTGTGAAAATAGCTTTTAACTGTTTCCCAACCATTAATATTATAATAGATCATAAATTTTAAATTTCAAGCACTCAGAGCACTTAATTGTGTATATGTAAATATATTTGCAAACATATAACTTGCATAATTACTTTAGCTGAAAAAATTTCTATATTTACTAGTACTCGCATATTGTTCCGAATTATCTTCGCTGTTTTTCTTTGACATTCTACATCTTTTCCAGCTTCTTCTTCATCTCGCTCAGTGCAATTAACAATTTTTTGAAATCTTTAATTTCGTTGCACACAGAAATAATGCCTAGTAATCTGACGTAAAAATCTTTAAACTTGCTATAAAAGAACTTCTTTTATGCTAAGTATTTTTAGGACGTGTGCAACATCAACACGCACAAAGCAAAATAATTTATGTGGCAAATCTTCACCTAATACCACTTTTAAACACTGTTGCACAAATGTTTCTTAACGGCAGCTGTTAAAACTCAAAGTAATCAAATAAGTAAATCATAGTAATTGTATTTAGTAAAGCGATAGGATAAATCAGATACACATGCTCTTGGAACATGCTTTGTGTTTTTAACAAAATCTTGAAGCCAGTATTGTATACTTATAGTGTCATGTTTTGTCGATAATTATTTGAAAAAGGGTTAATATTAGTTCGTCTCCTTCGAAACAGTTTCTTATAAAAAATATTACGCTTAGATTTACCATTCAACTCTGCAAATCCTCCTGTTGCATCAATTACTATACTTTTCCCTTGTTTTATAGCATTTTTATATAAAATTATGTGAGTAGAAAAATAAATGCAATAAAAGTCATCTGACCGTACGTCATGAATATAACCTGCATATTCGGTCTCATAATTTATCTGTAGTAAAGATGCAATACAATCTAAAATCTTTTTTATATTTAAGTCCCTGTTTACAGCCTTTTTACGAAGCACGCTCAACGAAGGAATATAGCTTGGTACAGGTTCGCCAAAATGTATACTTCTTGAAGCATCCATTCGCCATGTTGATGCCTTTTTTATGAAGGATACTTTCACAACTTCTGAGTATCTTTTCTGAACGCCTGGTATTCCTCTGGTGTCAGACGTTGAAACGTGTATAGAAATTCCTCGATCTTGTTTGGGTTCATTCAAATAATGACACCTAAGTTGGCAACCACACTCGTTGCCGGCCCCTTCTATTTTCAGCCAAACCTTATTAATCATTGTTGAAAATTTTAGCATGTATTATTCTGATAGCCCAGGAGAAAGTAAAAAAAAAAAAAATCACATAACGTGGTCAAATTAAAGAGATTATTAACTTGCAGGCATGGGTGAAAGTGGTCAATTAAAGCTAACATTCGGTAATCACTTTTCTATTTTGGTAGTTTTTGATCAATAATTATTTCATCAATATCATTGTCAGTGGAGTACCTCCTTACTCGTCATGAAAAGTTGGAACTTTCTCCTTCGGTAAAACATTAGGAGGAGCAATAAATGTTGATACTTGTCTCTTGACTGCAGGGTACTTTGGGAGAAAGATTACGTCACAAATAAATTCTACAACTTACAAATGCCTCTCTTAATTTCTTATTGAATTCCTTTAAATAACAGTTTTTGTCTTTTCTTTGTTTAGTAATGTCTTTCACATTAAGTTTCTGAACACTCTCTCTCGGTATGTGTTCTGGTCCCATAAACATCGAAATGAATTCTGTGCAAAGAAAGAACACTTCTTCATGAACCAAATGCATGATTGGAATTTCGCTTTGAAATTTCTTCACCAAAGAATTAAATTTAAGGAGAATCTGATTAATCAGCACTAATAAAATACTATCTTTTCTCTGTTGACCAGCAGTTGAACTTTTTTGTTTCCCAATGCTATTCATTAACTTAGTGATTTCTGCTCTTTGCACATTCGACTCCTCTCTAGAAGTGTAAATAGCGATATACGATGAATTTTTTCCCCTGCACTTCGTCCGTTAAAAATGATCTGTAAAAAAGAAAAAGAGCATCATCTAAAAGAGCAAGTCTCTCGCAAAATTGAAAGAGGTGGAGGAAACCTCCTAAAGATATTCCTTGCAGCATCAAAATTTAAATGACTTGTATTTCAAAAAAAAAAAAAAAAAAAAACGTGAATAAAATTTAAAAGAGTCTTAAATATCGTAATAGATATTACTGTTAATATATTCAATATAATAGTCAAATTGACTGCTGAATTGCCTAATGAAGTATAAGTAAAAAAAAAGCAGCATTTTTAAGGCCAGATTTTTACTAAAAAAGTGCACACTTATAGAGCAGAACAGTGCTGTGTCTAAGTATCATGCATAAAACCGGTACAATTTTGACTGTATAAACTAACCAAGCAGTTTAGCTGAAGCTTGCATATAAAGAAATTTAAATATCTTTTTTGAAAGAATGAAATAATATAGAAAATATTTCAAAATAACTCTAAGCTACTTTGACTTGCTTACCTTCAAATTCCTGCTTACTGACCCATGCATCGAATGGGGCGGCACTGCTTTCAGGAACCAGGTTAACTACACTGGCACCAGAGAAGGAAGTGGTGACAGGGAATGATGAAATGACCTCCTGCTGGTCATCTTCAAAGAGCCTACTAGGAGGCCGAGGAGACACACACCTTTGTGCAGGCACCTTGCGCCTCCTCTGTCCGATTGGCTGCTCATCCTCAGATGACTCAGCAGCGGCCGCTATACATTTTCGTTTAATCCCCCTGCCACCTTCATCACTCGGTATGGCATCAGAGGTATCCACTAGTTTCACCAACATCCTCCGTGCTTCGGAGAAGGTGACTGCAAAAGAAAAAACATACCTTCAATTACAGAAACATCTTGAAATTAATAAATACCATAGCTTTCAGACTTATTCTCAGAAAATCAAGAAAGGCACGTCTAATAATTGTGTTAAATATTTTTCTTCTTATTTTAGTAAGATAATACAGAAGATCCATATGAGCAAACCATATAATGCAAGCATCTTATGAAATGTTTTATCTAGATCATATCTTTAAACTTACTAAACAAGTCAACATTAGTCCGGACCAAAATACAAGTATTCATTTAAGAATTCAATATGCATAGAAAAAAGAATTTTTTTAGATAATTAAAACTGATAAACAAAATTAACAATTTGGGCTTGCTTAGCTTTTTAAATTGTAACCCACTAGCGAACAATTTACATTACTTATTACAGGTAGTTTTTGCTTTGTATCAGAAATTTCCTAGTTCGCAACCACAAAGTTCAACACGTTTTATAGAATTGAAACATGGATAAGATATTAAAAATTTTGTCATTTTTATTATTAAAATTACAAGGTTCGAACTGAACTTGAAAGAGATGGCTTTAGTGCTTTTTTCTTCACCCATTATCAAAACAATACCATTATTTAATATGGATGTTTGACTGGATGCAAACAACAACAAGCTTTCGAAAACTTCTGCATCCCTCCGCTTTTGTTAATCTCACGAAGCGATGTGTGAATGTTATAGTATGTCTTATTGTGATTTGCTTTTAAATTTACCCAAAATTTTAACATTCATAAAAGTTCTTTTAATTTATGAATTGTTTTAGAAAGTTAATATCACAATATAAGTAAATTATAAGGTTTTTTATGTTTAGAGTGTTATTCTTAATTTGACTACATTTGTGTAAAATATCACATTTTGTTATTTTTTGGATAGCATACTGACCGAGACTTCCAGATTCATTTGTTACGGAAATTGAAAGAATGTTTTATGTTTGCAAACACTACCAGTATAACAATACTGGATAGCATGCTTTTTCAAGTTGAGGGGCAAAAATCATTCGGAATTTATTTGTAATCTAAAAAATTTATGGCGAATTTTAACACCTAATGCTGTATTTAACATTACACGGTCAATCCTCCATGTTATGTTTATCGTAAGTAAGTAAAAATTTGAAAAATATGAGAATTTCATACCGAAAAATAAAGTACACAGCCTAGAAAAAGTGTTACTCACTAGCTCGACACAGTATTCTGTTGACTTTATGAATGCCCCAATCTTGGCCTGGAGGACTGTTTCTCCTCTGTTTGGTCTTCTTTGGCCAATAGGTGGTGCTGCCATCACCTATCAGCCAATTCAACCCAACAATGTCCATTGTTATATCATCGAATTCTACAACTGCGTATTGCAACATCTCGGCACACAAAACACAAAGTTTGTAATTATCTATACAGTGTTCTTTTAGAATGTGCTATGTAACTTTCTTTGAACTTAGTTCGTGAAGGCCTGATTTAGAAATACGGTGACACTAGCCGCAGAACTGTCTGGGTTTACTGGCCTTCACTTTAAATGGAATTTACAAGTTGTTTAATCATTAAGTGTTTTTAAATTACTTATAGCATAAGTAAATTACGATATAATAGTTATTTTGAACTAAGTTATTTTACATTTTATTTACTCATAAGTCTAAAAACAAAGCTGTTTTCGAAGAGAGTAAGACACTCAGTAAACTAATATAATTTTCATGGTACTGGAAGTGTATATTTTTTAGCGTGAAATATATTTTTTTTATTTTTAATATCATATATTGAAGCTAGTTGCTGAAAAATGTAAATTATGATGTTCAGCTAAATAAAATTATGTATTGGACATTTTGTTCAAAGGCCTCAATATCTCTCAAATCCTGTAATAATAAACTTTTCAGGTATAATTTCATTGCAATATAACTACTAAAAATTAGCTACTACCGCATTTTGATAATGCGGTAGACTCTTGCAAATGCTACCTACCTATGCTACTACTCTATGCTACCGCATTTTGATAATCGTACAAGACCCGTAAACGACTCTTTTGCAAAGTCGCTGCACAGGTCTATTTTTCTTCTCGACAGCTCTTTCTTTCAAATTCACCGTGAATTTAATTTTCTTTATTTCATTTTTATGTGATTCGTGGCTGTGACTTCCAGATAGGTTGACAACAAGAGCTTCATTTACTAATTTCACGCCTGCATTACAGTAAGTGTCTGGACTTCAATGCTTACATCTCGAGAAACTAAAATTATCTTCGCAAATGGTAAATATATTCATTGAGGACTAAAAGTTTCGCCCCTCTTTCTGATTCATGGGCCTGACGACGTCCTTCGTGAACTTTAAACCTCGACAGTAATACAAAATATTGTAACTTTATTAAAATCCATCTTTAAAAACTGTAGTTTATTCAGTTAAATATTATGTAGTATTTATAAAATTCAAACAAAATTAATCAAGTAAAGTATTTATTTAGATACTTAAATAAGAAAATGTTAAAGCACGTTAACAACAATTAAAATAATTATTATATTATGTTTCAAACATGCGTAAAGGTTACAAATTCTCAACAGTATGGTATATTTCAAAACACAATGCTACATTGGAATGTCACGGCTTCTGCGTAGGATGGAAAATGCCTGCCTTTCCGACAGTCAGCATAGTTTGGTGTAGAAGCCGTTTTCACTTCAACAGATGTTTTGAGTAAGCTCTCAATAAGTTCAATGCTAAGTTCAAATGACTTTAAGAGCCACTTTTTTTTTGGTATAAAGAAAAGAGGTCCATACACTTGTCGAAAAATTTTCGTTTTTTTTCTTTTCTTCTCATTCTATTTCAGAGTGTCGGGTAGTATGACATATATTGGTCTGCCATATCGTCTCATCCCATCGTTAAATTGTAAACAGTGATGGCTTTCGGTTTTTACTATGTCTTTTTCGACAGCCGCATTGTTTGTTTTATTATTTTTCTTGTTCAATAAAGTTTATTTTGCGGATTGTGCTTAACATCAAGATAGGTTTTTTGTCCATATATTTAAAAACACTGATTTTGTCAATTTGGTATCCAATAATTTCGTCTCTTTTTTTAGTTTCGTACTTTTTATCTCTTGGGGTATTCCAATACGGTTTTATTCTCATAGTTCCATATATATCAGCCAGCTTGTTCAGAAATTACTCTTCGAATTCAATAGAAATGTAGAAAGTGACTATTGTTACACTATCTTTTATCAAAGTTACAACAATATTGATAGTTTACTTGAAGTTCGCATTGAAATTGTTCGGAGTGTTTTTGCCTCACTATTACAGATGTAGCCACTGTTTCACTCACATAACTGTCAGAATTTTATTCCAAATCTTGCTCTTTTCTTTGGAAGATACTTCTTTAATGGTCTTCCTTTATAGTTTAATGATTCATCGACTGAAATATCCTTTTCAGGCGCATATACAGTTTTAAATTTATCATTTATGAACTTTTCCACAATCCCAAGATTGAAATTTTCCAAAGAAAATTGGTTTTCGAAAAATTGATGGCAAAATGAGCATGTTTATTGCATGTATTTAAATTACAGACTTAAAAACTGCAAGTTGTAAGCTTCTGTTTGTAAGTTTATTTCATTAGAATGAGTTAACTTCTAGAGAAGTTATTAAACAAGTTCAATAATTTAAAATAAAAATAACATTTTAATACCAAATAACAAAAGTTTCGAAAATAAATAGAGCAAATAAAAATTAGTTTATTTCTATCTATTTTTTTTAGCAATGATAGTTTCTTTGGGATAATCGCTTCTTGGTGTCAAATTCTAAGTAACTCCTTCAACAAATTCTAAGAAATAAAAAATGTATATTTTAATTCATTTGAAATTGAGCACATTATAAAATGCGCACTACGAAAATAAGCACATTATAGCATATTATGTAAAACCGGTTCACTTAATTGGAAAACTGCCGCTTTATCCCCTGAACCATCACGGCTTGGAAAGTACTGATAGGTCAAAACCATATCTTGCTTTATTTAACACTGGCCTCTTTGGTTGCCAGTTTCATAATCTCACGTTCCGCCTCATTAACTCGACGAATGTCAATTCCTTCCAGTGCACGTGTCATGTAAAATCCTGGCTGATTGTTCATTTGTCGAAAAACGTTAACTCGTTTCAATGTACCATCATTAAAACAAATGACGGCATCCATAACGCTGAACTCAGAGTGGTTTATGTTGAAAATGATGTATGTCTTAGGCAAACGCTCCCATATTACATGGTTAAAACTTTCGATTGAATTTTAAGTTTTACCGTGTGTACACTTTTTAAGCAAGCGCTCATCAGCTAAAGCTCTGAATACAGGTTTTACGGCATGCATTAAGGCTCCGGGAGAGAGTGTTTGTGATCAAAGTTTTGATCAGACTCAGATAATGCAGCGTTATTAATCCACCCCATGTATCGGAATCTGATGGACCTAGACCCTGGTAGGGTGAAGCATCTGTTGATATTTTATGGAAATAAATCGCCCAGACTGCCTTTGACATTTCTGCGTATGGCTAGGCCATAATACTTTTGAAACAAGTTGATATCACGACCACACAAACTTTTCCCGTTAAACAACGTTTTTGCTTTAAAATTAATTTTTAGCACTCGAAGAAGAGCTCCCATGCGTTTTTGAACGTGCCCTATGCATTCCAATTTACTATCTGATGGCTCTAAATTTGATAATCATGCTGCCAGCGCGGTTGTGTGTGACTCAGAGGTAATTTCAGAGAAGCTACATTCCGCCTTTTCCGTTTTTTCTTCTGAATGCAACGCTATTTTGCTTGCTCTTCAGTTTATTTCTAGGCAACTGTACAAAAAATGGTTGATTTTCTCTGATTCTAAAAGTTGCATCGATGCACTTAAAAATCTTGACAATAAACCTCACTCTATCATACATCATATAATAAATACATATTTAAATCTCAGTAACAATAGCTTTGAAATAATATTTGTTTGGATCCCGGGACATGTAGGCATTCCAGGTAATGAAAAAGCTGATTCAATAGCCAAGTCAACACACAATCTTACAAATAAACCACACTGTTTACCTGACATTCGAAATTTAGTGGCAGACACTCTTACCCAACTCAGACAGACCAACTGGAATAATGAAATAAACAACAAATTACATGAGATCAAATCCGATATTAAACCATTTGCACCACTGAATAACTACAACAGAAAAACCCAGGTACTTATCAACAGACTACGCATTGGGCACACCCGCTTGACACACAAATATTTAATTTTAAATGAAGCACCTCCACAATGCAATTTTTGCAAAGAGTCTCTTACAGTAAAACATTTTCTGACCCAGTGTATGAAATTTAAATCTAAAAGACGACAGTACTTTAACTGTGACTTTCCGACTTTATCATTTTTACTTGGAGACACACCTCATCCTAATTTAATACTGTACATCAAACATATCGGATTTTACAATTTGATTTAGTTCTAGATATAACCTAGTTGACAAATTTAAATTAGTTTTAATTTTGAGCAAGTTGCTCATTTCAGCCTAATTGTTCTGATTTTAACAAAGCTACAGTAATTTTTACCTAGGTTTGGGCGAGGTATAGCCAAACCATGGCTCTTGCGCCAAAAATTTACAATTAATCAATCAACAGATGTGGCCGTATAAACACCATTTAATGATGTGTGTCCTCTCTTTTGCTACGACCCGTCAAATGCTGCAGCTATATCTCGCCCGCTATTTGCAAGCCTCACAGTTTCTTCAGTGGCTAGCTGCATTGAGTTTGAAAGAACAGCATTCAAATAGTCTGAAATGTAATTAGAGTAATCCTGGAACTTTACAGGTGGTGGGGGAAGGTTTAAGGGAGCTACTCCTTTAAAATGTACATTTTATTATAATTATTTATTATTTGTTTAAAAAAAAGCATAAATATTTTGAATTTTGTATGACGTTATTTTCATAATTGATCAAAACAAACAAACAATATTATAACTTTTAAATTCATCAAACTTAATTAACATTTAATACAATGTAATGTATTTTTTAAATATTAGACTTTTTGGAAATTATTAGACATTTATCTAAGAATTTAATAAAGTAATTAACGAGAACATACTTTATTAAAATTTTCCTGCTTCATACAAACAGCCTTTTTTTCCCAACTTTTCCTGTTTTACAATTTTAGACAAGAGTTTTGCACGTCTACGTTCCAATGTCAACTCCAAAGTTTGTCTTTGTGCTTGTTCTATACATGCACTATTCAGACTTTCAACAGCATCCACGCAATATTTACCGACTTTTAAACCTAAATGTCTCATAACTTCAATTCTTCCCAACTGTCTTTCATTGAAAGAAATGATGGCTTCATTTACAGCTATTTTTCTTCCTGATCCACTTTGTTTTGGACACATTTTCCAAATTAGAGCATTTAATGACTCATTTGGATTTTGTGTCCTTCCACCAACACACCGTCGAAGTAGCTTTGGATCAGACAGATCTTGTTTTTTTTTACCATGTCGTAGCAGTTTCCGGCCGTTACAACTGATATGCATATATAAATTATCAAATATAGTTACAACTACAACATATAAAATATGTGGTACATCTTAAAGAACTAGCTGAGGATAGATATGAAGCGCAATTTTCAAAAATGCAAGGAAATGCCTCTATTTTCAGCACCAGCCGCTCCATGTTTTAAGAGGTAGGTTTCACAGTCTTTTCGTCGAAGTAGGAGGCCTCTCTTCTGATATCTTCTGCCCGAAAATGGTTTCACATACCTATAATAAATAACACTGAATATTCACAATAGTAATATCTATTTTCTCTAACTGGGACATAGCAAAATTTAATCAAATTTTGAATGCATTTGGAAAAATAAGAAAATTGACATTTAAATTTAAAAATTATCCAAGACTTACCCTTGAGTGAGCAGTTATCTTATAATTTTTTTCGCAAAGTTTTGCGTAACCGCAGTTGCGTTTTGGGGGAACAGAAATACAGACACTTTGTGATTGTCGTCATAGTTCCCTCGACACAAGAGCACAAAAGAAACATGAACCATGCTTGATATCTGAAAAATAATTCAGACTCGTGGCTGAAATTAAAATACTAATTTATCACTACCTTAATTTGCGATTGGAATAATTAAAATAATTTATTTTACTTCCCAAAAAATATGTTTATAAATATTTTTCTTAATTGTCTGATTCTTAAATAAATTTTCTAATGTTTTGGTTAATGTAAACAAAGTTCTGGTAAATGCACTCTACGATCTCTAAAATAAATGTTCAATTAAATAATTTGAAAAAGTATTTTAACAGCACACTAGAAAAACTATAAGTAAAAATTTGACACCAAACCTTGGTACATTAGAAACTAATATTTTTATCCCTAAATTTTGTTACAGTGTAATGTATTTAGTATTTCAATTAAGAATGTGTGGCATTTAGAAATTCTTCAATATTAAAATTCTTCTGGGGTATATTAAATTTAAAATTCTAATAGCTAAATATAAACAATTGTAAATACTATCAACATTCTTCAGATAAACACATCTGGTATTTCTTACTAAAATATGCTTAAATTTAATTTCATAGGTGTTAAAAATAACTACTTTTAGACACCAAAACGGTTAAAAAATTTCTTTGTAATACTTGTTTATACTAATTTGTGAAAAGTAGCTTTAAAATATTGCTAACATTATACCAACTAGTAATTTTATATTTCAAATTATTTGGTATTTTTACTGAGAAAGATGTGTACAAAACATTATAAACATGGTGTTATTATTTCAAGAAATCGCATATTTTATTCTTATAAACACTAAAAAGTTTAGCAATTAAAAATATTGCATTGTAACTAATATATTTTAAACAAGATCATCGGTTAGCGCGATTCTTATAACCTAACCCACCACAAATATACCGTTATATAATAAAAGACCAAAAATATAATAAACCTAAGTTTTATTTCTGTTCAAAACAAAAGGACAAAATTTTACAAAGTTAGCATTTTTAAGACACAAATAATAGTACATTCAATACAAAATACTGAAAACATTCGCCTCTAAATCGTATTCTTTGACGCTTGTCAAAGAGTAGAAAAGGACCCTCGTCAAAGAGCAGAAGAGGAAGCTCGTCTAAGAGCAGAAGAAGACGATCGTCAAAGAGCAGAAGAGGAAGCTCGTCAAAGAGGACGCTCTTAAAATCTTTAAATTGGCTAAAATCAATCTCATTTATACAGTTAAAGCAGTGTTTCCCAAAGTGTGGCTGCGGCATTTTTTAAAAATCGGTGATAAAAATTTGTCATAGCTGAAAGACGTTTTAAGTTGGGAAACAGTCTCAGGTTTAGGAAAATCAACTATGGCTTGTACTTTTTCAAGTAAAGGTTGAACACCATCTGAAGAAATCAGACAACCAAGAAATTTAACGGATGATTTTCCTTACACGCACTTTGATGGGTAAAGTTTAAGGCTGAGAAAAACGGGTAAATCTTTCTTGAAGATGTTGAATGTGTTCGTCTTCATTAGCTGAAGCTACAAACACATCATCGAAATATGGTATGCAGAAGTACCAGAGTTTTTTTTAAACCGAAAGGCATATAAACGTATTCGAACATATACGAATGGAGTGGTGACTGCTGTTTTGGGAATATCCGGAGGATTTACCGGAATTTGATGATACGCCCTCATGAGATCGACAGTTGAAAAAATGCTTTTGCCATAAAATAATTGAGTGCTGTCCTGAATATGTGGGACTGGGTATCTGTCAGGAACTGTTTTGGAATTAAATTTTCGGTAATCTCCGCAAGGACGCCAATTACCATTCTTTGGCGCAGCATGTCCATCTTTGAACTTTGTGCCATTAAACCCTACATTCAATCAGTCAAGCCAATTACCATTCGATTTTTTAACTACATGTAATCGGCCGGCCCAAAGGCTTTTTGACGGTCTTATAATTCCTTGATATATGCGTTAATTTATTTGGAATTCAGCTGCTATTATTATTATGCTGTCTACTAAGTCTTACATTGACCCATCTTTTTCCCAATATATGTTTTCGACTCGCTGACAATGGGAGGGCCATTCGTCAGCTGTCACCCCATTTACAGCATCGTAAAGAAGAGCACTTAAATTAGCAAGGCTTAAATCTCCTGTATTATTTCTCACTCTCACAAATCTTTTAACAGTTGCCCGAGCATATTCTACTGCATTTCAATCGCACTGATATGGAGAAAGGCGAACCACATGGTGTCCCTGATCTTTGATCAGCTTATTTATTGAATAAATCACTTCTTTTGGGCGACCAGTGAAAAAAGTTCAGCCTTCCTTATACTCACATCACAGTCAATACTGTTTAGTGTCAGACTGCTTTCGTTACATATTTTGTGGGTGTTGGATTTTAAACCTTAGTGTGGTAAGGGGCATTGTCCATGACAACTACACTCTCAGGTTGCAGATTTGGGAGTAATTTTGGGGTAATAATTCATTTCATTGGAAAATTCACAATATTTTAAACTGAACTAATTGAACCAAATCGCTTTCAGGATAACTGTTTTTTAAATTACTTCACATCAAAAGATTTGCAGAATTTAGTATTTGTTGTGAAGAAAAACCACTCAATTTTATAATTTAATGTTTATCATTCATAATAATTAAAAATATTAAACTAAAAGAAAAAAGTATATATTTTATTTGATATAAATCTTCATTTTACTCAATTTAGTAGTTTACGGCTATGTTGCTACTTTCACCATGTTTTGCTTTGAAGTACCAAGAGAATTTTAAATTTTCTTTGAATAGAAAAAATATCAGATTTACAAGTCTGCATTTTGCAGGCTTCAACCAAATCTTTATGGCTTCTTCCACCCTGCTGATTGTGTTGTCCTGCTCCTTAGCACTGTAATGCAGAGCAGCACCTTGAAGAAAAATTTATTATCGTTGAAAATGCTCAAAACATTTAGATATTATAAAAAAAAAAAACTACGCAATTCTATGGAGTTTATAGGCACGCATCGTTATATCATTTTCAGGAGTTTTTTAATGATTTTTATGATTATTAAGATTACTCGTCCTTCAAAAAGTTTTTTACATTATAAAATTTTCTCTTCCACTGTGTGAAGAAGATAAGTGGAAACTTATACACTCGACCACTACGACACGTGTGCTCGTGCTCACGCTCGAGCACACTTGACAGAGAGTTGCCTTCCGGCCTCAAATTCTTCTGCCTCCTCTCTCCAGCAGGCTGCTCGTCATCAGATGATGACTCAACTGGGTTGCATCGCCTTTTCTTTCCTCTGCCACCTTCCTCGCTAGGCATGTAATCGGAAGTTCCTTCTAGTTTTATTAACATCCGTTATCCGTAAGGAGGATTTTGCCGTCATCGGCTGTACCGTAGGTTAATTTTTTTGGGTGCACCTTAGTTATGACACCGGCTTAGGAGAAATTAAATGGTAAGTACATAAGAAAAATTACGAGATAAAATGAAACCTGAAGCAAGGTTAATTAGCTGTACAGGGTGGCAAAGTAAATGTCATTACATCATGAGTAAAAGAAGGAAGGGTATGTCATTTCGCTCAAACTATTGATCCAGAGAAGTATAGATATGTATATACATATATTCGATAATATCTATCATATATATTTACTAATTAGATTGAAAAAAAAGAGATATCAATACTATGCATGAATAGGATTAAACAGAGGAAACCCCTGAAGGCCGAATGGTCAGTGACATAAGCGTTAGTGTAAAACCACAATCACCCAACATAATTTTGAGATCCGTTGGTCATGAACTCAGATCATATTTCTTTTATAAAAGAGATAACACATATTATTGACAAGCGATGATATTTTTTTTGTTAAAAACACTGTTCATGGGAAACCCACTGGATCAATAAGATTGAGGACAACCTTAATAACATAATACACAGATATGATGTGTACATGACATAGCCCAGGCAGACAAAACAAAAGGAATGAAATAGAGAGTTACTCACCCTTACAAGATACCTTCATGGATGAAGCCTGCAGAACACAAGTGACTATGACACAAGAAGAAAGACATAAAGAAGTCTTCGGACACTTTTCATCTTCAAATACAGATTTTTATTCAGTTTCCATCTCGTCTTACAAAGAAAGCACCATCGGGAGATCGGGGGGGAAACAAAGGATGCACTTCTACTTCCGACGTAGAGTCGTGGATATCGACACTCACTAAGGATCCATAGTTTTTTTTACGGCTTATCGTCACTGAGACGTAAAATAGAGTTCCAACTTCTTAAAAAGATTTTTTTTTCAGTAGGCGCTGCGAAAGAGGAGGTTAGGGAGAACGGAAAACGATTTTAGTTCATACTCGAAGATTTTTTAAGGACAGATCTGAGATCCTTTTACCACATATTTTTGTAGAGATAAGAAAAACGAAATTTATATATATCTTCTCAAACTCAGAATATTGGAAGTCTTTAGACTTAAAAGGATGAAAGTTCCATCATCGGCAAAAAGCTGTAAACCGTTACATGAAAGGCCAAGTAAAAAGAAAGGAGTCCATCTATCCAAGATGGCACCGGCGATGACGCTGGCAAGACAAAAAAATTGTCTAACTGTTGCCGAGCGATGACCCAAGAGAAGTAAATGACAGCGTCCCTTCAGCGCGGGAAAGTACGAGTTGTCAAGCAGGAGAGAAAACGACTGTCATTGGATGGGGGATTACTGCACTACTACGTCAACACCAATCAGTGCAAATAGTTCTCCCACACATACAAAAAAGGCGTGAACACGCTAAAAATTCTAGAAAAATCTAGAAAAACCAACTGGAAGAATCACCACGTGCAAAATTTGAAGGTTACGTGAAAGTGATGGGAAAAGAAGTTAAGTGGTGACCTAAATTTAGAAAGTGAGGGAAAAGAATGTCGTCCTTGAATGACAGTGGGGTCAGACGACCTTGAATTGCAAAAGGTGAAAAGGAGAAAGACACAAAAATGCGTTGCTAACGTAAAAGTAAAAAGAGACATTTCCAATTCTCTTCACAGAAAAAAATGAAGAGAAAAAAAAAAGGAAAAGTACAAATATTATTAACAGTGAACGATTAAATTAAATTTAAATTCCTGACATAAAAAAAAATCGCAACACGACACTGTGACATCACCCCAACTGACCCACAAAATTTTGTGACCAGTTGCAAAATTTTGAACAGCCTTGGCAAATGATTGAAAAACATTAAAATTTATCAAGCAGCAAGTCAAAGAAAGTAAAAGGGGATAAGGCAGAAGGTTCCCACCCATCTCCACTCAGGTGTTACATACATCTATGACATACAAAACAGTAATTCATACATAAAATATATGACAATGATACACACATTAGTTTATACCACAAGTAAACAAGAGGAGATTTCATAACGACAACAACTTGATTAGGAGGATATTACAATGTCATGAAGTTGAAAAAAATTGTTGCAACAATGGAATATTCTATGGGGAAAAAAATACCGTTTGCTTCCTCTAGACTAGAGTTCTCATCACGGAGTACAAGATTGCACATTTTGAGCACTATGGTTGTTACCACACAGTTCCTGGTGATGTACTACTGGACACCGGATAACCTCTCAGTCAGTACTGATGATGGCAAGCACTTGATTTGACACAAGTTGTCATCTGAAGGAATCAGCAAATCATCTCGTGGCATCTGAAAGTACAAGCTTCGGACAGATTATGCTCGACAAGAAAAGGTACACCATCGGTGCTTCTGGGTGAGTAACTCAACGAATGTTGCCCGGGTATGGTCACGCACACAGAAACACCAGATGTCAAGAAAAAACATTTGAAAAGGAGACAATCCTTGACGTATAAATATATAATAAGGAAAAAACAAAACAAATACAACAACAATTGGTAGCACAATTTGCCACATTTTAGGCACACATAAAGACCTAGACTAATATAAATCTTGGGGGGGCTGGTTGTCTGCTATGTTCATATAAATTTAGCGACAATCAGCTCAGATGGGTGTCTGTCATTTGGACAGCCAGAGGGATACATTTGAAAGAAAAGAAAAAAAAAACTCAATAAGTATATATGTCCTTGAAGTAGACACAGAGACAAAATTAGGAACCAGTGTTATGGACACTGAGATGGGGGGAAAAAAAAAATTTTCTTTTTTTTTTTTTCTTAAGGAGGTAGAACTCCCTTTTGAGACAGAGTTGCCTTCCGGCCTCAAATTCTTCTGCCTCCTCTCTCCAGCAGGCTGCTCGTCATCAGATGATGACTCAACTGGGTTGCATTGCCTTTTCTTTCCTCTGCCACCTTCCTCGCTAGGCATGTGATCGGAAGTTTCTTCTAGTTTTATTAACATCGCTCAACTGAAATGCAACACCTTTTATTCTTATTACTTATAAATAATAATTTTCTTTAGCTTAGAAGCAGATGTGCGTGACCATGTTCAATGGAAAATTTGTCGCTATAACAGAAAATTTACAAGTGTAGTTAATTATAAAATGTATAAAGTATAGATGGAAAATATCGGACATCGGAACAAGCTTCTTAAAACCGAAAGAAATATGAAAAACTTCAGGTGCATTCTGCATATTTATTAGGCAATATGTGACCAGGTGATGTTACGATATTCTAAATCTTATCATTGATTTTAATTTACATGTTATTTAAAAATTGTGAAAGGTCCTTTGCCGTTTATAAATGTGAGAAAATTTTATTTTATTATAGATTGTTGGACATTTGAGAAAAAACAAACTCAGTGTGCAAGTAATTTGATGAAGGAATTTTGACTAAAAATTTATTGCTGATAGATTAAAATCACATGATTAATTGTTAAGAATAATATTATTAATTGTTTGAATTGGTATGACGATAAATGGTTATTAAAATTAACACAAACATAAGGGGGGATAAAATTTGATAGGGGTATTCAGTCGATAAAGTTAAAAAAAAAACATAATAAAGGAATGACATTAAAAAGAGATTAACTAATAAATTTGGATCATAAAAAATTGATGTAGTAAAAGGCCAAAAGTGAATCGAAAATAGTGGTTAAAGTAGACATCGCGAAAGTGCCACGTGAAGTAACCCAACAGCAAGGGCTCGTGGTCAATTAAAGTGAAAGGACGACTGAATAACCTATGAAATTTTATAAAGCATTAAATGGGTGTAATAAACGCTGGTCAAGGGAAAAAAGAAACAAAAGTGAGTTACTCACCTCACAATAGTTACATCATGGAGATAACCTCGTGTCACCCTACAAGTAAGGCGAACTATAAAACATTGAAGGAAAAAAAAAAGCGCGAAACAGTATTTCTTTTCTTGTTCACAAATTTATTTTTCTTTAATGCAAGGAGTGCTTAGATTCATCTGAGTGGGGAGAGTGTTGATACTCAGAATAGCAATTAAAATAGAGTAGGATTTTTTCTTCAAAAAAAGAAACATGATTTTAATTCTTATTAAAATTACATTCAAGGAAGTTACAGATTTACATAAAATCTTATAAATATTAAATCAATTAAAATAAACAGCAACTTAGTGTACGTAAAAAGAATTACAAGGTGTGGTTTTGCTTGGCTCACTGACCAAAAGGTCAGCTCGCGAGCCGCAACGATACCCCAGGGAAAAGTGTAAAAGGTACTGAAGACTAGGATGGGGTCCTCTTTCATTGAGTATGATATTCCACAACACATTGTTGAAACTTTCATTATTGTTTTGAGTTTCACATTGCAGCAAGCTTTGATTACACATGTTGGTTTTATAACATTGATGAGTTTATTGTATAAACACGGGCGATTTTCGAGTAAAATAGTTCCGGCAGCCTTTGCTTTTTGAAACTTGTACCAACTTTCTGGGCCTTTGGGACACTGACCATGAAGGGGATTGTTTACACCTGAGACACTGTGAAAAAATGCAGCTATTACTGCACTTGTCGTAGCTCTCAGATCACCAACATTGCTTCTTATGGCAATGCTATAATAGTTTTGAATTCTATCAATAAGTCTATCCGTCAGCTTTCCTTTGCTGCCAATACCTTCGTTTTTTTTTAATGACGTAAACGTCCACCTACGCGTTTTTGTACATATCCCATACATTCGAGTTTATTAACTGTGTCGTTTCCATAAAAGTTTTTCCTATCCTATCGAATCCCCATCAACATAGTCCATGATATTGACTACTTCTAGAAGTTGAACGCAAAAAAATTCGTTGAACACCTACAACTTCCATATTCCTAGAAGAGCCTTTATAATTTGCACATTCGTGTTTCCTTGATATTTTGCCTTTTGCACAAATACGACAATACTGGGGCATTACTTCAACGTCCTGTATTTTGCCAGTATCAATAGATATGGCACTAACGCAGCCATTTATTGATGAATATCCTCGACGCTGCCAGGTGCCATCGAGAGAGAAATTTTATAAAGCATTAAATGGGTGTAATAAACGCTGGTCAAGGGAAAAAAGAAACAAAAGTGAGTTACTCACCTCACAATAGTTACATCATGGAGATAACCTCGTGTCACCCTACAAGTAAGGCGAACTATAAAACATTGAAGGAAAAAAAAAAGCGCGAAACAGTATTTCTTTTCTTGTTCAAAATGTTCACAAATTTATTTTTCTTTAATGCAAGGAGTGCTTAGATTCATCTGAGTGGGGAGAGTGTTGATACTCAGAATAGCAATTAAAATAGAGTAGGATTTTTTCTTCAAAAAAAGAAACATGATTTTAATTCTTATTAAAATTACATTCAAGGAAGTTACAGATTTACATAAAATCTTATAAATATTAAATCAATTAAAATAAACAGCAACTTAGTGTACGTAAAAAGAATTACAAGGTGTGGTTTTGCTTGGCTCACTGACCAAAAGGTCAGCTCGCGAGCCGCAACGATACCCCAGGGAAAAGTGTAAAAGGTACTGAAGACTAGGATGGGGTCCTCTTTCATTGAGTATGATATTCCACAACACATTGTTGAAACTTTCATTATTGTTTTGAGTTTCACATTGCAGCAAGCTTTGATTACACATGTTGGTTTTATAACATTGATGAGTTTATTGTATAAACACGGGCGATTTTCGAGTAAAATAGTTCCGGCAGCCTTTGCTTTTTGAAACTTGTACCAACTTTCTGGGCCTTTGGGACACTGACCATGAAGGGGATTGTTTACACCTGAGACACTGTGAAAAAATGCAGCTATTACTGCACTTGTCGTAGCTCTCAGATCACCAACATTGCTTCTTATGGCAATGCTATAATAGTTTTGAATTCTATCAATAAGTCTATCCGTCAGCTTTCCTTTGCTGCCAATACCTTCGTTTTTTTTTAATGACGTAAACGTCCACCTACGCGTTTTTGTACATATCCCATACATTCGAGTTTATTAACTGTGTCGTTTCCATAAAAGTTTTTCCTATCCTATCGAATCCCCATCAACATAGTCCATGATATTGACTACTTCTAGAAGTTGAACGCAAAAAAATTCGTTGAACACCTACAACTTCCATATTCCTAGAAGAGCCTTTATAATTTGCACATTCGTGTTTCCTTGATATTTTGCCTTTTGCACAAATACGACAATACTGGGGCATTACTTCAACGTCCTGTATTTTGCCAGTATCAATAGATATGGCACTAACGCAGCCATTTATTGATGAATATCCTCGACGCTGCCAGGTGCCATCGAGAGATATTTCACACTTATCTTAATTGCTGTTTTCTTTTATTTCATCTAGTGTAGAAACCATGTTTTCCTGTGCACAACGTTGAACTTTTGATAATAAGCCTTTTTTCCTGGTGGCGGAAAGCCTGCTTGGAAAGAAAGGGGAGGCTAAGGAAGGAGCAACTTTTTTCCAGCTGAAAAACCTTTTCCTATGATGCGCAGTCCCATAACAACTTAAGTCTTTAGAAAGCAAGAATTATTTTGCCTTTCAGTAGTAGGAAAAACTTTCACAAATGCACTTTTTTGCACTTCAAAGTCATATTGGAGCATAAGCCCATCACAGAATCTTCCATCAGATCTAGTCCTTTATGTAAACAATCATTGCAAATAAAGTAACTAGAGTAGTTAAACTGACAATTCTGCTTCCTTCATAACTTGCACGCATATTTTCAGAACACTTTTCAACTACACTGGTTATCATAAATTAAGGAAAATTCACAAAAATCGCGATAACTCAAGAAATTACACATGGAATTTTATGAAACTTACCCACAATATGCAACACATAGTAAGGTATTAAACAACATAAAAAGAAATTATCAGACATTAATAGTAGTATAGAAATTAGCACATGTATAAAATAAACAAATTGGAAGTATCGGTTTGCAATAGAAAAAGTACCTTTAATATGGAATATGATTGCCTCTAGAAGCAATACAGCACAAACAGCGATGTGTGATGCTTTCAATTATGCGGTCTATCAGTTCAATAGGAAGTGAGAGCCATTGCTCTTGTAAAGCAGTTGCAAGGGTCTGAGGGGGCGGATTGATGGCAGATACACGCCTCCCTAGAGCATCCCAAACGTGCTCGATAGGATTCAAGTCCGGGGATCGAGCTGGCCACTCCATGCGAGTAATTGTTTCCTGTTGAAGATAATCATCAACAATGCGAGCTCTGTGTGGTCTTGCATTATCGTCCTGTAACAGGAAGCAATCACCAATTGCCCCGGCATATGGGCGCACATAAGCATCAAGGATGTTGTCTCGATAAACCTGAGCATTCACGGTTCCCCTTGGAAAGACATGGAGGTATGTGCGCCCTCCTAAGGATATGCCTCCCCAAACACAGACACTGCCTCTTCCGTATGCATCTCTTTCACGGATGTTTGATGGATGATAACGGGTCCCAGGTTCTCTCCATATCAAATAACGTCTACTGTCACTTTCTAGACTAAACCTGGACTCATCCGTAAAGAGAACAGGCCTCCATTGATCTGACGTCCAGTGGACATGTTGTCGGGCCCACTGCAAACGGTCTCTCCTATGGCGTGATGTGAGCGGCACGCAAATGGCTGGTCGTCTCGCATACAGACCACCTTCGTGGAGCCTTCTGCGCACAGTTGACGTTGACACCAACCTTCCGGTGGCTGCAGCAAGAGAGGATCTAAGATGTGTCGGAGTAGCGGTTCTATTCCTGCGTGCACTTAATGTCAAATATCGGTCATCGGCACTGGTCGTAACAGTTGGCCGTCCTTGACTGAACCTCCTAGATGCCGAATCTGTGGTTTGAAATTGCCTCCAAAGTCTATGAACCACAGATGGACTCACATTTAGCCATCTGGCCACTTCTGATTGACTCTGCCCTGCCTCTAGTCTCCCGATGGCTCTCCATCGTAGTTCTTCAGGCAAATGATGCCTAGAGGTCATTATTACGAATTGGCTATCTCAGATTTTCAATGTCGCAATCACAGTAAAATTTGTGTGCTTTCTCTCAAACTTGGACTTTTATGCTCCAGGCAGATGACGTAAGCCGAGTGCAGCGCCACTAATTTGCATATTGCAATTTTACTCAGCTACTCTTAGTGGACAACATATGCAAATTTTGCACGGTTTGGCTTACTTTTGAAAGAGTTATCGCTATTTTTGTGATTTTTCCTTAATTTATGATAACCAGTGTAGTTCATGCCGAACATACAACTTTTTAGAGCTGGCAGATTGAACAGTAGAAGGAATGGATTCATCCTTTTATTTGTGAGTCATCATTGCAACCATAGAGACTTAATTAGCTGTCTTATATGCGTTTTTATATCTGAGTAAGGTATAGACATAGAGAAAAGGTTTGTAGAGCAGATCGTGCAGCAACATTGGCCAAGTCATTGCCTAGAATTCCGACATGACTTCGGGCTCAACAAAAAAGTCAAATTTTCATTTCCTCCTTCTCTATGCTCAATAAAGATAGGTCATATAGTCTTTGCTGTCCTTAAGTAGAACAAAATTAATTTCAGTTTACTGAAAGATCACTCACAACTAGCAATGATCGTCGCAATTGTGAGTAAAACTTGTGTAGCGATTCTTAAATTTAGAGAAACACTTTCATCGCAGTATTGAACAATGAATTTTAACAATTCTGAAAGATTTGTTACCTTTACGTCTGTTCGACTTGCTAAAAGCATGTGGCAATCTATAATTTCCTCATATAGTTATTCTCTTTCAACATATGCGTTCTAAAAATTTGCCAAATTGTGGAATTTATTTTTAAAATGAGATGAGGAGGTAGTGGAGTTTTTTCTGCAGAACTACGGTATTTAATAAAAATCCAAACTTTGAATCTCTATCATTTTAAGGCTAACAAAATTCTTGTCTATCTCCTGGTCCAACAAATCTAGAGCATTTCTCATTATACATACTTATCTCTTCTTTTGCGGATAAACCAGCATCGCCTTTCTTTTCTCCTGTCATTCTTCGAATGCGTCTTTGCCGCTTTTCGAAAAGGACGTCCCCTTCTTCGCAAAGCTCATTTCCTTTTTACTATGGCTTCAAAAACCATTTCTTCCCTTTCACTTTGAAAAAAATTACGCAGGACTTTTAAATCTAACGCAGCTTCGTGAAAATAAATTTTTGTATCTTGAAGCTTCTTAAAAGAATCGTATCTATAGAAAAAAATCGTAGGCCAAATGCCTACCAGGAAGAAATGTCGTTGCACTTCTTGTTTCGTAACTTTCTTCTAAGTCAACTGACATATACTGAATAGTGTTTAATATTTTTTCAAGACTACTTTGTATTGGTTTAACCGCTTCTATTCTCGAGCTCCCTCTTGTTTCCGACTCTGATTTTAAAGTTGTGGGAATAATTTTTTCAAGTTTTCCCCCATTTGCTTGTTGAGCGGGAGAGAAACACATAATAGTGTTAATAATAATTTTACTGTATCTTGCCCCGAAAGGAATAGGCAGTTTTTTATACACTTGTTCTTTTGTTGTCTATATAATTAAACTTTTCAAATTTTTTGCTATTATTGGCAACGATTTTTCGAAAATCCTGCCAATTTGTGTTTCTCAGAGAGAGTCCAAAATCATCTCCTAAAGTCGAAAAAGAGTCATTGAGTCTGATTTTCTTTAATACTATGAAAATATCTCGAGGACACAATTTAGTTTTGTCTGACTGCACTTGAATTAAGAAAAAGCTCTCTTTAGGAATAACTAAATATTTCTTAGGTCTTTTTTCAATTTTTAACATGGTTATTTTCAAACAGTCTTCTTTGAATATTTTGTGTTCAATTTCTTCATCTGTGCTGTCATCTGTACTTTCACTTGGTGTGCTGAGGCTGCATTCATATTCTGACGAATTACTTTCATCATCATTTTTTTGAACAACTTCAAAATGCGCATTTTCTTCTTTCTCTTTATATAAAGGAGATGTTACTCTTGTTGTCGTAAGCTGTTCGATAGGTGACAAGCCACCGTTGAAGTTGAAATAGGACTGGTAACTACTCTTTTGCTTATATGCTGATTTGATAATAATTACACTTGTATCTTAATTTTAACTTTCATCTGATATTTATTTGTTACTTATAACTCAGTTATTTATTTTTATTAGTTGTGTTTTTCAACTTATATTATTTTACTTTATTATGCATTTTAATCATATCGTTGACATATTTGAAAAATAGCTACGTATATATACTAAGAAATAAAACATAGTTGGTTAATAAATTTTTTCTATTTAAACAAATAACTAAAATTTAAATTTCACCACTTCTTTCGACATTTCTGTTCCAGTTTAAAAATAATATTTGAAATTTCCATTTTTGCTTCTAATTGAAATACTTTTGGAAATTTTTTTACTGTTACGGCAAAGGCGTTAAATAAATTGTCTATTTCATCCTTCACATCTTTCTGTCCCATCAGTGATTTTAGAACTTCAGTCCGCTCTTTTCGAGCAGACTGAAATTCTAAAAAAAACCTTTCTTTTTGGAACAACCTGCTGTCCCGTTCTTTATGCCCCTATTCTTGATGCCCCTATCAGTCCACTGCGGGACTGCGTGTTTAGCTATAACGGAACAAATAATGAAAATATAATGAAAAAAAAACTCACTGGATGAGATTTTGTTGAATGCGAATGAGAATCGGGTTGGTGGAAAATAATTTCCCTCGGAAAAATTCACCAATGAGGTTCCCGTTCGTATGAGAAAAAAAAACGCAATCATTGTGATTGGCCCTCCATGGATATGCGCTTCCAGCATGCTTCTCCGCTCCTTAAAAGAATATCCCGCCTAATTCAACGTTCTAACTCGGCTCAAACAATTTCGATAGGGTTTAAGTCTGGGCTCGGTGCAGGCCAGATAATTTACTTAATCGTAATTGGTAACTAGCCAATCCATACAACACTATAAGTAGTATCATTGATCAGGGGTGACATAAGGGCAACCCGAAAACTGAGTGCTGTATGTTCAGCGTTCAACTTCCAATAAATTCTCTAGTTTTGACGTTTACGGGTATGCCGTCTCAAGCACTTTTCGACGATCATCTTTCATCTCTGAATCTCAGATCATTACCGATTTATAACATTTTTCTCAAATTCTGATAACTATGCGTTACTTGTTATCTTGCATGCGACTCTCCACAATTTTAAAGACTAAATGTTTTGCATTCTGTATCTCGCAGAAAAATAAATAATGACAATAAAAAAGTTACTTTAATATTCCTTTATGTAACATTTGTAAGATTTATTCTTTTGTCGATTTCGTGTAGTCACATGGCCACAAGTAGCAAATGAAAGAATTAAAAAGATAATAAAATTATATCCCTTACGAAATCAAAAATAAAATATTCATTTTAAAGTGCACCAAAAATTATTCAATAGAAAATTGAAGCAAGAAAAAAAAAATTATTTCAGACATTTAGACGCCAAAAATTCTACCAAAATTTTTTCTTTTATCTTTTTAATGGCGAAGTCAGGATATTTTTATAACCTGACTTCGGTTATTTTGTAACTACTTATGTAATATAAATTTTTCAAACTCACTCACTTAGTTTCGACTTCGGCGAAATTCTCATAAAAAGATTTGTAATAATATTTAAAAGTGCAAGAAATTTTTTAAAAGAAAGGTTTGAATTACTTATAATTATAATTGTCTTGGCGATATAAGAGAACAACGAAGCCAAATATGGCGATTCAATCTGGAGCTGGAATGAAGCAACCTTCCGTAGCGCTTTAAGGCGGGAGAATTTCTTCATCATTTCCCGTTTAACTTGTTGCTTGTTACAGCTCGTTGTTCCAGATTGTTAATTTCTGCAGGTTGTTAAATTCTGAAAGTTGGTAAAATTTTTTTTATCTTTTTTATATACTTCATTAATTCTTTTTTCTGTTGATCTAATTTTTTATATTTCCAATGAGTGAAATTAACAAGGTGCGTCGCCGCCAAAGAAGAGTTAAAAAACTCACTCAGGAATCTTTGAAGAAATGTTCTATTTCTTCTAATAATGTAACATTTGTTTCATCTAATTATGTTATTTCAGATTCATCTTCTCTTCCATCTTCTGTTTTACTCCCTATAAATGGTATTAATTGCATTGTTAGTGATAATTCATCTGGTTCGATCTCGACGATTATTCCATTTAATTCAATCGAATCCAATTTACCTTCTGACTCAGAATCTTTTCTATCTGATTATTATTTATCCACATCTGAGCATAATTCAAGTTTAGGGTCCGACTCAGATGAAGAATTAAGTAGTGAATCGAATTTAAAAGGTGAGTTACGGAATTGGGCTATTCATTACAATGTGACACTTGGTGCTTTAGGAGATTTGTTAAAAACATTGGGTAAATATCATGATTTACCTCGTGATGCCCGGACATTGTTATCAACTCCTGCAAATAATGTTGATGTGAAAAAAATTGGTGATGGTGAGTATTATCATTTTGGCTTGATGAAGGGGCTTCATAGAAAAATTCTTGATGGCATTAAAACGGAGCACCATGATAGTTTAGGAAATATTAAACTTTCCATTAAAACAAATATTGATGGTGTTCAGTTGTTTAGAAGTTCATCAAAACATTTCTGGCCCATAACAAGTATTTTGAATGAGTCGATTAATCTGAGTCCTTTTATTGTAGGTGTGTATTGTGGTACATCAAAACCAGGATCTGTTCATGAGTATTTATCATCTTTGATAGATGAAATGAATTCTCTTTCAAAAGGATTTTTAGTCAAAAATCAATCTTATGTACTTGTTTTCACCGGACCATTTATCTGTGATCTTCCTGCTAAATCCTTCATGAAAGGCACAAAATATCATAATGCCTTTCATAGTTGTGATAAATGCACACAGAGAGGTGAATGGAAAGGTCGTGTTGTTTTTCCTCCTGATCTTGAGTATTCTTTGCGAACAGATTTTTCACTTAGGCAATATTTAGATCCTAAACACCACAATATTTTTGATTCTCCTCTGTGTAAACTTCCAATTGATATGATAAGACAATTTCCTTCAGATTATATGCATTCTGTGTGCTTGGGGGTTATGCGTCGTTTGCTATTTCATTGGAGCAAGAAAAGAGGCATAGCTCGTTTATCTCATACTTCAGTTGATTCTATGTCCGAAGTCTTGATATCCTTAAGGGATTGCATTCCTGTTGAATTCAGTTGAAAGCCGAGATCACTTACTGAGTTAGATCGTTGGAAAGCTACTGAATTCAGATTATTTCTTTTATACATAGGTCCTTTTGTTTTAAAATCTTTTCTTTCATCAACTCATTATAAACATTTCTTGAAGCTTCATGTAGCAATTATAATTTTGTGCAGTGACAATGCTCTTCCTAAAGCAATCGATTATGCTAAGGATTTATTAACATCATTTGTAAGAGATATTGAAGAGTTATATGGTGTTGAAATGCTTGTTTCAAATGTGCATAGTTTACTTCATCTGGCGGATGATGTTAAATTATACGGCACATTGGATCAGTTCAGTGCTTTTCCATTTGAAAGCTATATGTGCAAATTAAAGAGCTGGATTAGGTCACCTAACCGGCCCTTACAGCAGCTTTACAGGAGATATTCTGAAGTCTCGAATGTTGACAGTACATCTGTAAGTACAGATAAGGTCGAACTGTCTGGAAAGCATTCTAATGGACCTACTTTAGGTATGACCTGTGCTCAGTTTTCAAAAGTTTCTTGTAAAGATTATACATTACATACTAACTATTGTAACAATTGTGTAGTACTTAAAGATTTAACTGTTGTTCTTATTAATAATATTGTAGAAATTGATAACATTATTTACATTATTGGCTCTAAATTTCTAAATCGAGGAGATTTTTTTACGGAGCCTTGCAACTCCTCTGAGTTCCATATACTCAAGGTAGATTCCCTTTCTATTTTTCTATTTCAGTGGAAACTTTCTGATATTAAGTGTAAAGCTGTTGCCTTACAATCAGCATCAGATTATTATGTTATTTATCCTTTAATTCATATTTAATTTTTAAAGTGTATTTCTTATACTAGTAAAAATATTTGATAAAATTTAATTGATCTAATAAAAAGATTTTCTTGAAATTATTAAAATGAATACCTGATATTTGTAAATTTAAATATAATTACTACTCTGATCATTATGTAGTGGATGCGACCCATTATAAAAAGCGTGCCTGATATTTGTTAGTACTTGATATCTGTAAATTTAAATATAAATTTTACTCTTGATTTTATTGTAGTGCATGATATTTGTAAATTTGTCTGTACCTTATAGTGTGAATACCTGATATTTGTAAATTTAAATGTAATTGCTATTCTGATCTTTATGTAGTGGATACGACCCACTTTAAAAAAGCGTGCTGAGTGGATGCGACCCACTTTAAAAAGCGTGCCGAGTGGACGCAACCCACTTTTTAAAAAAAGCATGGAGCGCCGTAAGGAGAAGGGTTCACGTCCCGCGCTCTGGATGGTTAAATAATGCCAACGAATGTCTCCTTTTTTTTTTTTTTTTTTCAAATTAGTTAAGTAAAATGTGTTTAAAGGGATAAGATGTTTTTTTTTTTAAAAAATTTTAGATTGCATGTTTTGGTCACAAATAGCATATTTCATTATAATTGTAACTTACCCATTGTTTAATTTTTTCCTTAAATTTACCTTTGTAGCTTTTCTTCAATAAAAATTTAAGAGGCATACTAACATCCAATAAAAGTATATATTTAATTAGTGATATTTTGTAGTGAAATTTCATTATCTGTTTCTGTTAAAAGAAACTGCTCTCTTGTATAAACCATATTAATGTCATGATAATTATTGTATTAATCGGCTTCAATCATTGCATGAGTAATTCTGTTAAATACATATCTATTTTGAAATTCCTTAAATTCATCGTAACTCCTATGTTAAGTTGCACTTCTGATTAAACTAAAAAGTAGATTCTCAGGTAAGTGAAATCATAACAATCTTTATATAATATCTTAGATTAATCTTTTATATAATATTTTAGTGAAAACTTATTCTAAATTATAAATAAAAAGAAATTGTTTAAATATCTTAAGTGTAATACAAATGTAGCTTGTAATCACAGTATGGTAGAATTTCTAATTTCTTAAGAATAATTTTTATCAGTTCATTAAGTATTTTACAGTTCATGTTATATTTGCTGCTTCTAATTTAACCCATAATGGTGTGGAAATAATTTAAGCTTAGTTCCTTCTCCGGAGTTCCTTCCCTTTTCTGAGAAACTACAGTCGGACCTTCATTTAACGAAGTCGCTAAATCCTGATAATAAGTTCTTCACTCAAAACAGGTTTTAAATTCATAAACACTAGACATAATTAAAATAGCAATTAATACACAACATTATATAGTGTTACACTATCAGGCTACATACATTTTAAACTAAAAGAAGCTAAATTTATGCATAAAATTATATCTGCATTTATTATAAAAGTAATATTAAACATACATTACCACATGCGTTCTTAAATTTAATTGCTTCTGATAAAATCCGTTAAATTTGTCTTGAGTTTTTCGCTTGAAATGCAAACAAAAAGGGAAAGGGATCTAACTGCTTTCTCTAAAAGTTAAGTGGCTTCAAAAATCAATTCAAGGGCATTTCCCCCATAAAATGCGTTGACAAGTTTAAAATGCTCTGAAATTTTACGGAAATAGGGAATGGGGATCTCAAAGAGAAATTCGTTCAATAGAAAATTCACTTCGCTATTTGAAAGTTATTTTACAAAGAAATTTCCAAAATATTCTTGGTTTCTCGAAAAAATTCGCAAAATAGAGAAATTCGTAATAGGGAAGTTCGTTAAATAGAGGTCTGACTGTACTTCTGATTTATTTTATGCTTTATAAGATTCACAGATAAAATTGCTATCCAATATCTTACTTGTAGCACATTCTTTATATCTAAAACTTTCAACAAAACAAACAGGGCTTAACTGTTAGACTTTGGCATAACTTATATATTAATTAATTCTAGTTTTTATTAGAATTAAGCTCCAAGAAAGTTATTTGGTGCTTTCTGAAAAAGAAAACACTGTATAGATAATTACAAACTTTGTTTTATGTGTGCCTAGATGATGCAATACGCAGTAGTCGAATTTGATGATTCCACAATGGACATTGTGGGGGTGAATTGGCTAATAGGTGATGGCAGAACCACCTATTGGCCAAAGAAAGGCACCTCTACGCACCAGAGGAGGAACAGCCCTCCAGGGCAAGATTGGGCCATGCATAAAGTAAATCGAATACTGTATCAAGCCAGTGAGTAATACTTTTTCTAAGCTATATATTTTATTTTTTGAGTGAAATTCTCATACTTTTCAAATTTTCACTTACGATAAACATTTGTTTTCTGCCTTTTTAAGAACCCCTTAATTCCTTTCTGAAGTTCAGGGAGTTGAATGTTGTCTGATGCTTAAAAATAATCGATAGTTTTATATTCTGATTTAAATTTGTTTTATGAAATCAAGCTAATTTTAAGAACATTTTTTAATAAGCAATGCTTGCAAGGTACCATCATTACAAAGAATTTAACATGATCCAACACTCCATAAGTTAAATTAATTAAAATCTCAGAATTTTGTGAATATGGAGGATTGACCGTGTAAAGTTAAACACAGCATTAGGAGTTAAAATTTGCCATAAGTTTTTTAGGTTACGAATTCCGAAAGATTTTTGCCCCTCAACTTGAAAAAGCATGCCACAGACTATCGTTATACTGGTAGTGTTCGCAAATATAACACATTCTTTCAATTTCTATGAAACAAGCAAATGAATCTGGAAATCTCAGTAAGTATGCTATCCAAAAAATAACAAAATGTGCTATTCTACGATATGATATTTTTTGATATACTATTTTTTTAAATGTAATCAAATGAAGAATAACACTCTAAACATAGAAAAACCTTATAATTTATTTATGTTGTGATATTAACTTTCTAAAAGAATTCATGAATTAAAAGTGCTTTTATGAATGTTAAAATTTTGGGGAGATTTAAAAGCAAATCAGAGTAAGACATACTATAATATTAAGCCTGTTTACACATCGCTTCATGAGATTAACAAAATCGGAGCGATACACAAGAAGTTTTTGAACGCTTGTTGTTTGCATTCAGTCGAACATCCATATAAAATGAGGTATTGTTTTGATAATGGGAGAAGAAAAAAACACTAAAGCCATCTCTTTCAAGTTCAGTTTGAACCTTGTAATTTTAATTATAAACATGACAAATTTTTAATATCTTATCCATATTTCAATTCTATGAAACTTATTGAACTTTGTGGTTGCGAACTAGGAAAATTCCAGTTATGAAATTTGATTTTGAATGATTTTTGTTACAAATTGAATGATTTTTGTTACAAAGCAAAAACTATCTGTAATAAGTCATGTAAATTGTTTGCTGGTTACAAATTGAAAAGCTATCCAATCCAAAATTGTTAATTTTGTTTCGTATCAGTTTTAGTTATCTAAAAAAATTCTTTTTTTCTATGAATATTGAATTCATAAATGACTATTGGTATTCTGTTCCGGAGTAATATTGCCATGTTTAGTAAGTTTAAAGATATGATCTAGATAAAACATTTCATAAGATGCTTGCATTATATGGTTTGCTCATATGGATCTTCTGTATTATCTTACTAAAATAAGAAGAAAAATATTTAACACAATTATTAAACGTGCCTATCTTGATTTTCTGAGAATAAGTCTGAAAGCTATGGTATTTATTAATTTCAAGATGTTTCTGTAATTAAAGGAATGTTTTTTCTTTTGCAGTGACCTTCTCCGAAGCACGGAGGATGTTGGTGAAACTAGTGGATACCTCTGATGCCATACCGAGTGATGAAGGTGGCAAGGGGATTAAACGAAAATGTATAGCGGCCGCTGCTGAGTCATCTGATGATGAGCAGCCGATCGGAGAGAGGAGGCGCAAGGTGCCTGCACCCAGGTGTGTGTCTCCTCGGCCTCCTAGTAGGCTCTTTGAAGATGACCAGCAGGTGGTGATTTCATCATCCCCTGCCACCACTTCCTTCCCTGGTGCCAGTGTTGTCAACCTTGTTCCGGAGACCAGTGCCGCCCCATTCGATGCATGGGTCACTAAACACGAATTTGAAGGTAAGCAAGTCAAAGTTGCTTAGAGTTATTTTGAAATACTTTCTTTATTTTTTCTTGTTCAATATGTTTAATATTTTTTAATGCAACCTTCCGCTAAACTGCTTCTTCTTGCTTGAGCTTGTCAGATATGTAGCACCTCTGCATATGTTGCATTTTGTACCATGCTCCAAGCCCAATTTTTCCTAGTTCCATTGTCTTTCCCCTACTTTGTTTATATAGTCTTACAGTCCCTTAATGGAATTAAGGTGAAGCTCTTTAGGATATGGATTGCCTAAGGTAGTGAGTCGCGTAAGGGCGAGGGCATCACACTTGTATAGGATGTGAGTGTTGGTGCTTCACGGCATTTCCAACATATTGGTTCTTGTTCGAAAAGTCCCATTCTATGTAGATGTTTCCTGAAATGGTAGTGCCCAGTGATGAAGCCTACAATTGTTTGAATCTTCAATCTTGGGGGCCTAAGGATTTCGGAAGCAATTTTTGCAGAAGGGCTGCTGATCATGCTTTTAGCATGTTTTTTCCAGGAGAATTGCGCCAAACTTTGTTCATCTCCTGTTTTTCCCATTTTAGGACGGCCTTTTTTTGTAGTCTTCATATTGTGTTGATTTTTTAATATAATTTTTAATTTTTCACAAAATAGGTACCTCTCAGAAAAACCTAGATGTTATACAGCTTTATTGTTTTTACGTGACTAAAACCGATTTGCTCTTGTTTATGTTCATGTATTAAGTTACATTAGACGATATATAATGTTGATTCAAAGTTTGAATAAATTATACCATATATTATATAAATATAGAATATTTATTATCATGTATTGCATTAGTATATTATAATACTTGGACCAAATTATTAGACACACTTTAGGGTTTTAATAATTGCTAGTTTTGCAGGAGCTTATAAGCAATACTTTTATATTTAAACATATATGTAATGAGTTTTTATTCAGGAGATTTTTTTTGTGTGCTTCCTATTTGTATTTATTTTGATTGTGTTGCACTGTAATGTTAACTAATTGATACACAAACATAAACAATATTAAACTGGTTGAAGCTGCGTAAAAACAATAAGGCTGTACAGTATCACCTGATAATTGAGATTTTACATAGAATTTTGTAGTGTGTCTAATAATTAGGCCAGGGACTGTAGAATTACGATGTATATGGAGATGAGATTTGTCATAATCACGAATTTTAATTATAACAAATTATTTTATTTCAACTTATAAGAAGGAGCACTTCTCCATGTTGAGCAAGATACTTGTCATGCAACACAACATGGAGGAGATGTTGGTGGATCTCAAAAGATCCACCGGTGCTCCTTCAAGGGAGCCACTGCCGGAGGGAGCACCTCAGCTACCATTAAAAGCTGAGGTTGAGGTACAGCAGCTTGAGCAGTGGCTTTTGGATAAAGCAAATAAGCATTCACTTGTAAGTAATTAATTTACCTTACACTTTCACTTGTAATTATTATAGATATTTGTCGTTATTTTCTACTGACTTAATCTGCGAATTGAAATCCATGTTTTTTTTTTAAATATTAGTTGGTTTTATTAATGCTGAAAATTAACGGTAGACGGAAAAAAAGGTCCCGGAAATAAAGGTACGGAAAAAAAGGTCCCGGAAAAAAAGGTACCTGGAAAAAAAGGTACGGAAAAAAGGGTCCCTGGAAAAAAAGGTCCCGGAAAAAAAGGTCCCGGTAAAAAAGGTACCTCCATAGGGAAAATCTGTAGGGATATTTCCCCTTTCGCTTTCTGGGCAACATGAATGCTTCTCGCTGTTTCAATGAATATTCTTTTTATCTGTAATAATTCAGATTAGATCATTGAGGTAACGAGAAGGGTAAGGGGGGGGGGACTTATAGGCTGGTTGTATTACGCTTTTTTTTTTAAATTTTATTTCACTTATTTATTCTTCTTTGATTATTTTTTAAAGCAGGAAGATACAATTTAAATTTTTCAATAATATTTTACTTTTTTTTTAAATTTTTTTAAGCGAAAAATGTGTTATTTTCTATTTTAAATTATATTTTGTGAAGAAGTTGCTAATGTGGGGCTTAAAGTAGCCAATCGGGGAAGTTGGGAGGATTTATGTGTTGTATGGTTATTCGTGATTGGAGGTGTAAGTATTGGTGCCTTTTAATTAGAGTAGCGGTATTTCTTTTTTTTATAAGCTGGGTATGTTTAATTTCTCTATTTATTTTATTTTTTTAGGGCAAGATATAATATAAAATATGCTATTTATTTTTCATTTTAAATGATATTTTTTGAAAAGGGTGTTGATATTTATATGAGCCGATTAAGGAAGGTGGGTGGATTTCTGTGTTGGGTGTTTATTCTTTAATTGTGGAGAAAGGAAAGTATTGCTCTTTTTTAATTAGAGTCACGGTATTTCTTTTCTTAGAAGATGGATGTATTTAATTTATTTATTTATTTTATTTTTCTAAGGGGAAGATGCATTTTAATATGTTTAATGTAAAAGATGTTATTTTTTTATTTTAAATGATAAATTGGAAAGAGGGTATAGATATTCATATTAGCCGATTGAGGAAGGTTGGAGGACTTTTGGGTCGGATGCATTTTTTCTTTCTTTTTATAAGATTTTAAATTGTTATAAGAGGTTTCGTCTTTTATTTATTTATTTATAGGTTTTTTATTTCTTATAAGAGATACGTTTATCTCTATTAACTTATTTTATTGTCGAAAATTCTGATTCGGATGGTTGGTGTCATGGAAATATTTTAAGTTCATATTAATTGATATTTAGTTTTGCTAATTGAGGTAAAGGAGATAGAACATTTAAGCACAATGTTACTTTTTTCCCCTTCCTTTATATGATAAAAAGACTATTTAAATTTTTTTTGTTGTTTCTGTTACAGAATGTGTGTTATTCTTTATTTAACTAATAGTTTATAGAAGTAGTTGACACGTCGCTAACGTTATGAATAGTTTTCTTGCCGTTTCATAATTTTGATTCAGATTCGTTAATTAGTGCAAGTAGGAGGAGGAGGGATTTGATGCAAGAAATTTTTTTCATTTCTAAGAAGGAGTTTCTTAAACTAGATATTTTTTTGTTAAATATATTTCTTTTCTTAATTAAACAAGGATTTTTTTAAAACATATGTCAGTTTTTAAGTAATTAGTGGAGATACAATTCTCTGCAAAATTGTTTTCACCCTATTTTAACAGTTATGATTCATTTATTTTGGTAAAATGAGGAGTCTTTTACCAGATAGGTAGTCTTTTAAGGGATTATTTTAATACTGAATTTTATTAAGAATATTTTTTTGTTAATACATTTCATTTTAACACGGTTAAGATTTAATTTAAGATTTCGGCATAAAAAAAATTTAATTTCAAAGAACTTATTCAAACACGCGTTATTTTGCGCTGATAAATGACATTAAATAGCCTGTAACACATTTCTCAGCTATTTTTAGGAAATATATAAGTAAATTTCGCTTTGTTTAAAATCTATTATTTATTATTATTTCTGTTAAGAAATAATAATAAATAATAGACATTTCTGTTCTGTTATGTCTATTTTTATTCAGTTTTAAATATTTTTTTTTATTTCATTAAAGACGGTTTTATTTTTAATTCTTTTTAAAAACAGCATTCATGAAACTACATTTTTTAATAAAAAATCACTTTCACTATGCACTTTCATTATCAGAGAAATGTTTTTAAAAGGACGATTCTGTTATAATGGTCTAAAACAGGGGTTTCCAACTTACATGAGGCCGCGGGCCACAATTAAAAATTCAAATCAAATGGTGGGGCCACAACTTTATCATAATTTTATGAAGGACTTTTTCATGTTTGAAAGAACATTAAATATTATTGTCAGATTTTTAATAAGTTGTACAAAACAAAAGTATTGAATTACAAATTAAAATAAGAAGTAGATTTTTAGAAATATTTAATTCTTATTAATAATATTTAAAAAAATATTAAATAAATAATAAAAATTCGGGCTACAATAACTTAGGTTTTTATTAAAACTTACATAGTAGCACACAAAATATTCAATGAGAAAATTGAGATTTTTCTGCAACAACCACCAGAGAATAGATATTTACATTTAAAATTTACAAATGTGTGTGCAAATATTTTCGTCCAAAATGAGTGGTCTCAAAAAGTTAAATCGGATAATTTCTTCGAGAAAATTTCTGATACGCACATGCTAAATTATATTAACAAAATACAAAAAGAAATGAAATAAAATATAGCTACATACATGATTATTTTTGCATTTGAATAAATATTTTCCTGGGTGTAAAACCTGAGAAATAAATTTTTTTGCACAATTGGTATGTTAAATTTCACAGATACGAAGAAATTAGGTTTTTATTAACGAGAAAAGCATTTTAAACCCATATTGATTCTTTACGAAAATTGTCCGCAAAAAAATGACAACTAGTAAAGTTTAGTCCGCGGGCCACAAAAAAAGGCTTCGCGGGCCGGATGCGGCCCCCGGGCTGCCAGTTGGAAACCCCTGGTCTAAAACAAATATCATTTTAACAAAGTGAATAATATATATTATAAATAAATGATTATCAAATTCAATAAGGTATGTTACAGATTGAATCATGTTAGATGCACTGAAGTGTGCCTTTACCAAAAAACAAGCATTTGCGGCTATATTAAAATTTTTGCAAACAAAAGGAAATTGGTGTTATAAAAAAGGAAAGATGTTTATGTACTTTTTTGTGAGTCTACTGCTAGAATCAGTGCATTTCATTAATCTTGTAAATTTCTGAAGATAGCAATTACTTTGACGTAGGTGTACATTAGTGTATTGCAAATGGATGTCCTTGAGGTTTCTTGAATACACCTACAAGAATAAGAGGGGGTTTCACTCTAACAACCCTTTCAACCTTTTTCTAAGAATGTTTCAGCCATTCTTTGTATTTCAGTTTTTCATTCTTTGTCATTCTTTGTATTTCAGTTTCCAGCAAATCAAAGCTGGAGTGCATATCGCACATAGAAAAAAGAGGAGCTATGAAACTCTTCAAAAAAGGTTGAAAACACTTTGCGTTAAGTTTTTAAACCAAAATCTAGACATCCCAGAATTTTTAAGTTCAATAGCTAATAATCTAAGAAAGAAAAACATGTAAATTTAAAAACTAACTAAATTTAAAACCCCTAAAAACTCAAAATTGTCAACATACAAAATTTTCATTCATTACCAATTTCATATTAAAATCTGTATTCATTACTTTAGCTTATTAATTTTTTTGAATAGCTAAAAATGATACTACATGGCAGTTTTAAATAAAGCAAATTTTATATTTAAATATTCCTAAATGTAAGTTTTTAATTTTCTTTAACATCTAAAAGACATACCATTTAAAAAATTTATGAGATATTTTAACGATGATATGTAATACCTTTTTTGCAGAGTTTCATAGCAATGAACTATTTATGTTTTTGTATATTGTATATTTGTGAATTTGTATATTTTAAACATCGAAATCGTCATTATTTTACAAAAAAATAAAAAATTTTCCTCTAATGTATTCCAATCAAGTTATTTTTTAATTTTCTTGTGTTTTCAAAAAATAATGTCATAAAAAATGATGTTTATAAATATATTGTTGTAAGCAGAAACAAAGTTCTCCATATACGTCTAAGCTGAAGTTTTTAGAGGAATAGTTAAAAAAGTTGTCAACTACGTCATAAAAGGTTTGTGATATATTTTATTTTAAATTGAAAAAACTGATCTACTTATAAAACACATCTTATTTAATTCCACTTTATAAATATTAAAATAATTTAAATCCAATGAAAATGTAATAAAAATAATTACATATTTCAGGCAATATTACTGTATTATAAATTACTTTCTAGCAAATGCATAATGGATGCAAAATTTTTGTTCAAACTAATTGGAAATTGAATATAAATGAATCATAAAAAAAATAAAGAAAAATACATGAAAAAAAAAATCAAGCATACTAATTTTTTTTTATTTACTTATTAAAAAAGCAATCCTACTTTAATGAATGGTTTCTTTTTTTCTGGAAATTTCATAATTACAAATTAAAATATGTAAAAGACCAGATATTATAATACATATATACATTAAATGACTAATATATATTTAAGTATTAAAATAACATTCGATTCAATACGAAACAATGATATTTTTAAAAAAACCAGCTGACCTAAATCATGATTAAATCAATGAAATCCTGCTAAAAATATTCAATAAGGTTTGCTTCTGATAAGTTTCCAGCATTTTGATTCTAATTTGCTCTTAAATATAGTACATTGAATAAATGTTAATTGTGAATGTAAATAAATGTGAAAAAAATTCATTAATTATAATACTACGTTGTAATGCAACGTTAAATAACCTTTTACGCTTCAATTAGTAAATTAATTACTAAAGATGTAAAGTAATTAAAATGATAGTTGTTACTGTTTAGACAATTTTTTAAGTTGTTCTTATTGCCAATTAAATAAATAAGAATTATTATCTATTTAAAGAGAGAAATAAGCGAATAACACCACCATTACCACCAATCAAATGCTCAAGAGCCGCACCGGGTTCGAATGCCAGAGCCGGCGGGTCAATATGAAGATGCACTCAGTTCGCACTGATCACAGTACTAATGTAAAATATCCTCTGTGGAAGACAGATTATGGGTTAGAGTTCACTTGCCGTCAGTCTAACCGTGGATGGTTTTCGTGGTTTACACTATATGTAACGCACATGCTTTTAAGTTCCATTGAAAAGTCCCCACGAAGGCAAATTTCTCCCAATGCTTGATCTAGGAGTTCTCTTTGTCTTCTGGGTTGAGTTCACTTTTATAAGACTACGTAATTGAACATTAGTAGCCTTTTAAAAGCAATTAAGACATTTCAAATATTTATAATTTTTAGCAAATTTTAAAAAATAATCGAAAATAATTTTTAGATTTATTCACTAAAATAATGAAAATAAAAAGTCACTAACAGAGAAAAAATCTTTAAGAGAAATGGCACCGAAATTTGAAGTTTTTAAAACCCAAAATATAAAAAAGAAAAATATGCTCTCGAATTCGATAGCAAATGATATTTAAACATTAACCAGATAGTGGATATAGAATGCTCTGCCTTGTTTATTGCAATATCTTTTTAGATAAATTATAATTTTGTCATATTTTAGGGTTTAAATTATAAATTCAATAGTTAGGGGATATTATGTTTTAATAAATCAAAAACTTTAAAAAAAATCTAAATCAAAAACTTTTTCTAAACTTCATTTTTTCCCCCAATATCGTAAACAAGAGGTGGCAAACAGTGGGTCAAGTAAGACCGTCAATGCATAAACCGATTCACAAACATGCCATTGGTTAACTGAAACGGTTCTGTGCTATGTTATCAATTGTAACTTATTACAAAATAAAAAAAAAGCGAAAAATGAAAGAAAATGACACCTGCCAAAAAATTTATATTAGAAGCGCTATAAGCGAAACACATTAATTTTACTCCCCCTCCCCTAAAAGTTTCATGTAGCCTGATAACACTTTTTCAATAGATAAGAGTCAAGATTCCCGATAGAATCATGATCTTAGAAAATAAATAAACAATTTTATTGAACATTTTCATATTTAATTAACTTTTTAAGAATAAATGCATAAATAAGAAACAAAAGTTGGATAAAAAGCTCTTTGAACACGCGCGACACGAAAAAAAACATGCACGGAACAGCAGAAAGCGCTTCAATCCAATCTTCTCATTTAAAATATTTTCCCCTACAGAATTTTCCCTACACAGGTACCTTTTTTACCGGGACCTTTTTTTCCGGGGACCTTTTTTTCCGTACCTTTTTTTCCGGTACCTTTTTTTCCAGGTACCTTTTTTTCCGGGACCTTTTTTTCCGTACCTTTTTTTCCGGTACCTTTTTTTCCTAGAATCAAATTAACATCATGGTAGCAAGTGCTTCAATTGATTACTTTTGCAGATTTTTTCTTTTCAGATTAAGGAAAAAGGGAACAACTGAACTATTATTGAAACATAAAAGGGCGACTGTGGCAACTTATTTTGCCCGAAAAGGCTTAAAAAAGCAACTACTCTCAAGAAAAGGAGACTTTTCTGTACTCCTAGCAATGATTTTTGCATAAATTGGGTTGAAAACTTGCTACCCGCGAAATCCTCTGAACTTACTGAATTTCTTATCTTAAAAAAAAAACTAAAATAAAAATAATAAACTTTAAAAGAATTAATAAATAATTAAAAAAATTTCGATTGCAAATTTAAGTCATCATTTTTTATTGCTTTCAATTTGAACAGATTCTATCGTAAGTCTATTTCGTTTCTCGATAGCCTTTTCAACGGTTTTCGCTTCGAAATGTTGCATGATTTTAAAAAACCAAATTTTTAATTCGATATTACGATGCATGAATTTTGAATTTCAGTAATCACTTTTCACTGTATATATAGTATATATATTTGCTAAATCAATTATTCATAAAAGGGAAAAGTTCTTAGAATAAGTGTGTTTTTTTTTAATGAAAAAGTGTTTTTTGAATGAATTCTAGTAATTAGAAGTATTTAATTTTCTGAAAATATACAAATTTTTTTTAATATAAAAATTTAGTGCTAGAACACTAACTTTTACATAAAAATTATCATATTTTCCACCAACTTGACTAAATGGATCATGGTATATGATGATTAAGTCATTTAATAAAATTTTAATCTTATATTTGTTTTTATTTAGGCAACTATTTTCATAGTTTTCGTCAATTATTTTCATGCTCTGGGCTACTAAAAGCAACTATTTTGTGGCAACCCTTTCTGGGATAATTTTATATCCTTTTGATTTTCTTCCGAATTGAAATTTTGAAATTTCCAAAAGCTAATCTAATTTTTTACAGCAAACATTTTGTGTGCCTTACTACTGCCTAAATTTTGCTTTGTATATTTTATAGTCTTATCTATAGAAAGAGCTCACCTCACTCTCCCTCTGTAGCAGTGACTGTTATGAGATTTAACTATTTCTTCCATGTCAGCAGTTGGCCTTAGACTTAGTGGCGAGAGAAATTCTTTCTATAGACTAACTATAGTTTATTTAAATATTGCAATACTATTTTGTAATAATTTTTTTTTTCAATTTTTTTTCAGATAAGTTATTTGGCCCTTGTAGGAGGGAAGAATATTGAGAAAGCCACGAGAAACATAATGGGCCAAATTTTCTCAAAAGATGTTGCCCCATCTTTCAATTGGGCTGGGCGTGGAAGCAAGATGGCCTTTTCCACCCACCCTCACGATTAAGGATGTTGTAGTTAGTAAGTTGCACTTATATTGTTTGTTAACTCAATATTATAGCTTTAACAGTGGTCTTAGGGAGGATAGAGTTTTGTTTTTAATTTAGTCTGTAAAAGTTGGATTTTTGATAATTCATTTCATCTAGATAGACAAACAGATTTTGATAAACCACCTCAATTAATGGAGACTTATGTTTATCTCTTCAATTCTAATATTTTTTGTATGAATTCTAATTGTTTTAAACCGTCTTGTTCCAGTTCCCTGCTACTTAAAAATAATATTTATCCTCAAGAAATATTCTCAAATGTTATGGGGTATATATATGAGTGTGTGCATGTGTATATAGCAGTTTTAATGATAAAAGTATAAAACCTTAAATGTGTTGTTCTCTAACTACAAAAAATTTTAAGACCACAAACTGTATATTAATTACGGCAAAGAATGCTAAAACATTCTATAATTTTGCTATTGCTGAAGCAATATTAAGATTTCACTTACCCATTTTCAAGACAAGTGAGAATCCTTTAATAATAATAACGCAACCCAATCAATGTCCCTAGCTGTGATAAATCTATTGGTAGAGACTTTATTCAATTCTGGATCAGAAATTGAGAATGCAGTTTTTTTTTAAATATATTATGTAAATTTATGAAACTATTGTTAGTCAAAATATTCTACAGGTGGTGTATAGCAAAAACTAATTAAAATTTTATTGCTGCAAAATTATATTGGTTTTGAAACAGCATTAAAAATAGTGCTTAAGCATTATTTAAGTTTTAAAATATATATTGTGAATAATTTAAAAAATGTTATAAAAAGTAGATATTCCCCTATGTCTGTGTATAGGAGAGGAATGTAGGCTCCAGACAAAGAGTTGGTATTCTTACCAAATGACCTATTATAATGTTGTGATTGTGAAGTGGTAGTCGATACACATTAGTCAAATTTTAATGGCCTAATTTAAGGAAAAATTATTAACAAAAATCTCTTATATTATTAATTATAGTGTATCATTCCAATCAAATTCATATTAAATGTAATGGTTAATTTTATTATATTTTCAAAATTTTTGCTTTTCATGTTCTACAATTATAAATTCTTTTCATGTTCTACAATTATAAATTTTTCTTCCAGGTGCTGCTCTGCATCATAATTCAAATGAGAATGGCAACACTGTCAGCAGGGTGGAGGAGGCCATTAAAATGTGGCTGAAGGCTGCAAAATGCCGGCAAAAGAATTAATCTTTATATATAAAGAAACAAATTTTATTTTTTTATTTATTTATAATATCTGTATTTATCTGTACAAAAATAAATTTCTGTATAAAAAATAATTGAGTGTTCACTTCTTTTACTAATTCTAAAACTTTGTTTTGAAATTAAGTTAATCTAATTCTAATGGTATGTCTAATTATTAGTTTATATTTTAGAACATTAGTATTAAGTAAATCTTACACTGACTAATGACTTCAATGAAAAAATTATTATAGTATCTGAAAACTGAACATGGGTGAATGGTGGTATATTCTTTTCTACAGAATCTAGTCCTAATTCCATTAAGAACTTTATCGAAGAGAATGCATTCTATTAGTTGAATATTTTTAATTGTGAAAGAAGAATTCTAAATTATTCCACTCCAAAAAATTAGAATTTATGCAATGAAAATAAAGAATGTTGTAAAGAAATCAACTTTTGCTAGCTATGCAATGACAGAGTGAGAAAATGACTTTAATTCTCTGATTTATCTTAGCTATAAAATTGATCAAAATGTAGAAACTGAAAGCATTAAGTATGGTTTGTGTTAGCGGCAGTAAGTTAAATATATATAATGTGATTTATAATGGAAGAATACATACAGTAATGAAATGGTTATACAAAAGAAACTTTATAAATTTGGGTGAAATGACTCTAAATTTACGTTAAGAATCGGTTACAATATTCCTTATAATAAAATACATGAAAAATGCTTAAATATTCATTGTAAGGAAAACTAAATTTATATAGCGAAAGATTGTAGTTAAATAATTATATAACGGAAAATTGTAACGTAAATAGTAATTTACCTTAAGAATCGATTACGAAGTTCCTTATAATAAAAATAAGTGAATATTCAGGGTAAAAAAAACTAAATATATACGACCGAAAATTAACGTTAATATTTTGGTTCAAATAAAGAAAAATTTACATTAAAAGTCTGATACGAAATTCCTTATTGTAAAAATAAGCGTAAAAAATATGTAAATATTCAGGGTAAAAAAAAACGAATATATAAAACCGAAAATTAACGTTAATATTTTGGTTCATATAAAGTAAAATTTACGTTAAAAGTCTGCTACGAAATTTCCTATAGTAAAAATAAGCGTTAAAAATACGTGAATATTCCGGGTAAAAAGAACGAATATATATAACCGAAAATAAACGATAATATTTTGGTAAAAATAACGTGAAAAATTGGTTACGAAATTCACCTTAGTCAAAAATCGGGCAAATTATGGTCATTTTTACGTTAAAAACACCCCAAATATAAACGCTTTTTTACCTAATTCGTGACTACCACTCGAAACGGAAATAAAACGTTTTGAATAAACGTTTTTTTTCTCTAAACCTTGTGGCATTTTAACGTTATTTTCACGTAATTAATACTTATCTCTGCTGCATGGGTAACTTCGTAAACTACAAAAGTGTCATAGTCTCAGAATGAGGAAATAAGCATAATTTACTTCTGCTGTTTTTTCTCGTATATAAAATTAGAATAATTTGTATATTCCTAACTTATCTGTCTAGAAAAAATTAAAGCACTTAACACATTTTATAAAAAATTTATTTCATAAGCTTAAATGTCTGAATAATAATAATATCTTTCATAAGTCTAAAAATATATATTTCAAATAATACTTTACCCTTTTCAGATAATGTAATAAAGCTATTTTTAAACTAAATCTTAAACTTTACTCATTTTCTATTATTAAATTAATAGAATATATAATTATTAAAACACAGACATCAGTTGCTATATCATAGTTTTTTTAAAAATATTGTATGGAAATGTATGATAATAAAAATGCATGTTTATAACAGTAATACTTGTCTCGACAAGTAGCTACAAATAGCCGGAAACTTACTGATAACATGACAGAGTTTTGGTTTGTTAGCATTTGTTTGAATAGTACAGTTAGTAGATTCTTTTAATTTTTTTTTCGTGCAGCTGAAAACGCCACTATTTGTCTATTGCATGAAAAAATGTTTTCTTAAACGAAAGCTATCCTACTTAGCTTTATGTAAATTACATTCTACAATTTTGATCAAATTTGTCTAAACATCATATTAAAAATAACAGGGCTAAAGAGAATAGAAGGGCTGGTTCACTCCTTTGAAGTATCTCTCGCCGCGCCGATCCTCCGACGTCACTCTAGTGACGTCACTCTGGCGCAAAGCTTGCACTTTTACTTCAAGAGCGGAGCCTTTGGCCTTACTAGCTCTAACTAATATTGGACCATTTCTTTTTGCGAGATATTCTAAGACATTTGCTATTTTCTATAATGACTTTCCTCAGTTTTTGCAGTGAATTTACAAGAATTTAAAACTATTATCGAAATGCCAGTTTGCGCGATTGCAACTTCCAAAAATTCTGATACAAAAACAAACGGAAAATGTATAATTTTTCGCGTGTTCCCTAAAGTAAATGAACAACTATGTAAAGAATGGATTCCGAAATGACACAGTTAATATAAAACAGCAATACGTTTATTCTGTCGTAAAGAACTTTTATAAAAATTCATTATCTAAATAGAAACCGCCTCGTTACTTCATAAAGAAAGGCAGGTGAAAAGAATTAAAAAATGGATAAAGTCAAAGAAAATTAAAACGTAAGTAAAAAGTATAAATAAAATATATAGTGTACAGTTGAAATTCTCCTAATTTCATAACTTATTTTTTTAATGTAGTTATTCTAAATATTTATGATTCTTTTAAAAATTATATTCTCTTGAATTTAAATACAGTCAGACCCCGATTTAACGAACCCCTATTTAACGAATTTCGCGATTTAACGAATTATTTTTCAACCCCAGCAAAAACAGAGTCAAAAACCCCTAATTAACGAATAATTAACCTCGAATTAACGAATTATTTCAGCATCCGGAAAAAATATTTTTCATTAATTTTGATCAGAAAAATATTGCATTTTTTTTGTAATTGGCAGATTCTAAAGGGAAAAAAAATTCCTGGGAGGAATAAAATAGAAAAAGTGCATATTCGTCTCAAACAAAAGAAAAGCCCGCAACAGGGAAAAACAAAATTCGTCGTGGGTAGGTGTGTAAAGTCAATAAGACATATTACATTTGCAAGGTCATTTTTCGGGGGTTTGTCACGTGGACTATGAGTCAAACAGGAAATTCCTTTCTTATCTTAGATAGTCGCTTATAACTAGTAATTTTTAATAATACATATGTACAAAAAACAAATTTTTTTGAACCCCGATTTTACGAATAACCCCGATTTAACGAATAAAATTTCCGGTCCCGATGAATTCGTTAAATCGGGGTCCGACTGTATCTATAAATTATATCATCGTAAATTTAAATATCTATAAACAATTGTAAAATTTCTAATGTCATTATGAACCTAAATTATTATTTTGTTTCAGTAATTAGCGTTTAAGGTTGATGTTTCCTAATGATTAAGTATGAACAAATTGCCATTAACGGCATATTTTAAAATCGGGGATTCTAAATTTAACTCAACTTATTGTTATAAAAGAATATGTAGATAAAAAAGTGTCGATATATGCCTTCATTTTTCTTAATAGTTAAAGTTAAAACTGAACTTCTTAAAATAAAGTATTTATCGTGTCATTTTCACCAACTAGTAAAATATTTTTATAAGTTTAAAATGGTATTTTTTTTAATATAATGGCCAAGAAAGTTTTTTTAAACTATGTTTATGAATGGAAATAATGTGTTAATTAAGTAAAATTTGAAAGCTAATAACCAGAAAAAGTCTAACTTATTTTTACAAAGAGAAAGATGCAAAGTTATCATATCTTTGCTTGCGATCTCCGAGATCTGTGGACACAGTGACGTCATGAGGAGGGAAATCGTAGCTTCAGCTCTAAGAGCGGAGTGAACTAGCCCTTCTATAGCCCAGAAAAATAAGACTTACTCATTAATTATCAAATAGGTTCCATCTAAAAACCTTAATGAATCTAGTATTTGATGATCGGTGCTGCACTTTCTTTTTGCAGCTGAACCAGTTGGTAATTTTCTTTTATTTCCTGTCTAATAGTCTCGGATGGTCTTCAATTTCTTCTTTAGCATTTCCACTAAAAACAGATCGTTACAATGAAGTTTAGTGATGAGGATTTATATAAATTAGAAAAGGTGATAAGCAAAAACAAATTTGGGTGTTTAACAGGTAGATGTCAGGTAGGTTTACTCATCTAAAATGGAACAGTTTTTTAACAGTGCTAGCTTTAGCAACACGGAAAAACAACTAGCATTAGCGGAAGGGCTATTTGCTTTCCGCATCATAAACCACAATCAAAGTTTCAGATCAATGGATTGTACGTCGCAAGTGATCAAAACATTATACGACAAAAAATATGCATGTGCAAGGACAAAAACCGAAGCAATTATTTGTAATGTTATGTCACCATATTCGTTTTCACAATTGCAGAAAGAATTAGAAAAATGCGCATTTATATCCATATATTCTGATGTTTCCAACCACAAAGATTTATAATTATTTCCCACAGGTGTTAGATTTTTTGATCCAGAAACAGGAATTAAAATTAGAATATTAGATTTTGTTTCATTGCCTGATGAAACTTCACGAAATAAAATTATTGCCCATTGTGCTGATAACACTAACGTAAATTTTGGTGGAAAAGCTAGAAGAGGCATCAATAACATTTTTACGAAACTTATCGAACATTTGAAGCAAAAAAATATTAGAGTAGGTTGTGCAGAGCACATTCTATACCTATACTATTCAAACAGCCTATGATGACAGCCTATGACCTATACTATGATGATATTTTTGCAAACATCTATTCGTATTTTTATATATATATTGTGCGTGTTAAAAGTTTGACAGAATTGTAATTCTCATTTCATCCCATTTGTCCCGCTTTGTCTCAATAAAAATGTGGTCACTTTATCCAAATAGCAAATGAAGGTGTGTTAACCCTGTGTGACTTATTCGCAGGCGGGTAAGTTTAACGTCTGCACTACGCAAGTGCAGCACAGGCAACTGGTCCAAATCTGTTTTAATATTATGGAATTTATTGAAAGATTGGAGGTTGCAACTTTGTTGCCATAAAGACAGTGACGTGCAAACTTTTTTTTTTTTTTTACTGGGGAAGAGGGCGAGCCAATACAAAGTTTGTTTCTTGACGTTTTATCAAAAAACAAACCCAAACAAATAGGCTTCTGCTGATGATAATTCCCACATATCCTGAAGCTTCTGTTCATCTCTTAAACTCATTAAAGTTTCTAGAAGAATATTTGAAACTTGATATGCTCCAAAAGCTTTGTAGCTTGGGGATTGTAGGGCTGATGACCGTTGTTCGCAGGGGAAAAATACTGATATTGAAGCTTTAATACAAAACAAAGTCTTCCGTTTTACCATCATTTTGTAAACCTGGATTCTCGATGAGAACTTTCAGGGTTTCGATAACCCTTTTATAATCGTTCCAGAGCTTTAACTCTTACTGCCCATCTTGTTGGGCATAGTGGCAACAAATATTGTGTGGCAGTAACCTCCGAGTCCAAATCAATGTCTAAAAATATTGCTTTTCTTTTTCTTGAATCGGGGATTAAACCTGAAACATCTTTCACAAGTGAAAGAGTTTCACCAAATAACTTACAGTTTCTGGCTGTTTCTTGCAAAGCCAAATCCAGAGCGTGATTGCTGCAATGGACGTAAATAGCCTTGGGCTGCTCATCAGTTATAAGTTTTTGCAATCCATTCAATCTCTCAGACATATTAGCTGCTCCATCAAAAAATAACCATCTAAAGCTGTTGAAATCTAATCCAAATCTTAAACGATGCAAAACATCTTTAATAGTTTGATGCAATGATTTTGCTGTAGTTTCAGCCGGGTTATAAAATCCATCGCACGTTCTTCAAGAAGGCTGTAAAGATTACCATCGAAAGATTTGTGGCCCCTAAAAGCTTCCCCAGATCTATCCACATACCTCAGTGAGCTAATAACTATTTTCAAAGCAAGCATTTTTTTGATCTTCCTTAGATTGCTTCAAAAGTAGATTACTTATAATGGTCAAAAATCCAGTTGACAAAAATTCTTGTTCCATTTTGTTGATAGAATTTTTAAGACCTAATTGATTTGCATCCACGCACTCAAAACATAAAACTGCATCTTTTTCTTTATTGTAATGCAGCCAATGGAATTTAGAAAACCAGGAGTGAAGGCAAGATCTATTCTGGGATTATTTCGGAAATTTGAAATCCGTTGATGGTTGGCATTTTATATCGCGAGGCTAAATATTTGTTTGCTGCGTACATTCTTCTATTTCGGAAAATTCATTGTCTTTGTTAGAATGTGTCTCCGTTGTACTCAGATGATGGCTCCCCTATATCCAGAGCTGCTCCCTGTTGATCAATATTAAGAGGTAAACTTTGAACCTCATTTACGATTAAATTTTGCTTACTTTGAGAAGTGTTAGAACTTTGCTAATACTTAACTTCTTGTTTTTTGAAGAAATCCATAAGTCCAGAAAAGTTGAACTGTGTTTTTCCTGATTGGATGACATCTGTTAAATTTTAAATATATAACTTATTTTATTTGTGCAGTAAACAATATTCAAATTCAAAAAACAGTAAAAAATACGTCACTAGATAAGAAATCGTAATCTCTGAATAAACACAGTTTTTAAATATATATGTACAAAAACTTAAACAAAATATATAATTACAGATAAATAAGATATGTACAAAATTTCCATGCATTTTCTGATTTTGTAACATGACAGATTCAACAATCAAGACCTTTCAATGTTGTGACATATGACACTGCATCTATATAATCTGGCGGGGTCCGTGTCCCTCTTGTCAACTCTTCTTTGAGACCACCGAGTCGCTCGTAATGGATTTTATATGCTGCTCTACCTGCAATAAGCATGTTTCTTTTCCCTTCATCTTCCACCTGGATCTCAAAGAAATCATGGAGAAAAATCTCTAGGTGGTGGGTTTCGGTTTAATTTGGAATGCCACCCTTTCACATGATTCGTTGTTCTTTCATTCCCACTATGAAAATGGTTCCAAATTTTTTTCTGAAAAAATACAAAAATAAGATATATCACAATTTATGGCAGTATTTTGAGTATTTTTAAACACTGATATGAGAATCATTGATTTTTATTTGTCATGGTAATGTTAAACATAAACTAACTCTGTATTGCATAGTACTGTTATATCTTATTTTTGAATAGAGAATAAATATATTTAAGGAATCAAAAATGATTTTCTAAAATATTGCGTTGTGAGAATTTTTAACTTGAACAAACATAATTTACTAGATATAACATGTAGAAGTGACTTTAGTTAATTTTAAAATTACTAGCGCGTTTACTATTACTGCAATAATAATCTTGATTAGCTGAAAGATAAAAACTAATTAAACTTAAAGGATTCACATCCAACAACATAACTAATCTAGACTTAATGTTTTTATTTAAAGAACTTAATCATAGTCAAGTTAGTTTACAATTTAAAAGAGTTAGTTTACTGCTACATGACTTACATATCAGTTAGGCAGATTATTTAAAGATAATCATTTTTTCTTTAGTTTACATCATATCAAAATAAAATAACAACAAAAGAAATTACGGGCACATAAAAATTAAAAAAAAGTAAAGGACTTATCCTAAAAGCGCGCGTGGCCGGCCACCCCCGCATCATCCCTCAGATCACGTTCACCCAGAGTTGTTAGCACATGGAATGCCTAAAAACGAATTGCCGCTCTTTTTCCCGCTCGTGTATTCATCCGCACCAAAGGGTGTCGCTACTATCGTTTTGACTTTTCACACCTGTGAAGCTATCCATTCTCAAGTAGGGGTGAAGGAAAAATATTGGAAGGGGTTGAAGGATAGGGGTGTAGGTGAAAATCGGATGGGGTAGTTGATTAAAGTAAAAATTCTTTAGTATTGTTGAGTAAAGTAAAAATTCTTTAATGTAGTTAAAGCAGGGATAGAAATTAGAATGTGACTATCAGATGTCAATGCCATTTAAATATTTTTTCTTCGTTGCAAAACAGTTAAGCTAGACGTAATTTCAAAACATTATCTTTAACCACAATATAAATTTTTTTTATCACAGAACCAAAAAACTTTCTATGTAAGAATGTTCTGAAATTGCCTAATACATTCCTAACATCTCATTCAGGGCTAGATGTCCAAACGATAAAATTAAAGGACAACGTTTATTTCAAGTTTAAACACGCATATTAATGTCTATATATTCAGAGCGCTTGCCTCCTAATCTATCTGGGTTTAAATCTCAGTGGTGGCTGGTCCACATGAATTATGCTCCCAGCTCGCACTGACCACAAGGCTGTCATCAAATATTTTCAGTGGTAGACGGAGCATGGGTTATAATCTCTTACTGCAGGCTAACTATGGGAGGTTTTCGTAGTTCTCTCCACGTAATGCAAATAGGAGTTAGTTCCTTTAAAAAATCTTCGACTAAGTCTAGTTTGTCTAATACTTTATTCTAATCTTCTGCGCTTCAAAATTACAAGGCTACAGAGTTGACCATTGGCAGTAGTAAACTGAAAATTGGGTCGGCTTTTTCAACAGGCAGTTATAAGATAAATCTATGACTCATAGCGAATTTTTAGTTCCCCCCCCCTAGTTATAAAGTAATAAAATAATTTCAAAAGGGCTGCCGAACCCTACATTCTTCTCAATCCATGTTTTGATTAAAATTTGAAATCAGTAACTAACTTAAATAATAATAGTTAACTTGGTTTAAATGTAATCTTAAAATAAAAATTTTGAATTTAACTAAGAAAAAACTCACTTTTCAAATAGGACGTCCACCTCATTCAAGTATGTCTTATCCAAATATGTGTACATATCAATCGCTTGAGGCACATATTGGGAGGGATCCTCCTGCTTTATCCAAAGGTAGGCATTACTTACTTCCTCGGGTGGTACTAGAGGAAGTGCCGCAATACGCCTGATCCACCTTCTTATTTGTCCACAGTTCTGTAGTGCCTTACTAGGCCACGTCTTTGAACCTATAATGAATTTTTATTGGTAAAATAATAAATTGGTTAAATTTATGAAGCAGTTTCTAATATATTGTCCAGTTGTTAAAGATTATTTTTTAGATCCTCTGGCAACAGAATTTACAGGGTCATTGTAAAAATGACAGCTTATTTTAATTTATATGAAATTAAATTTAAAGTATAAATTATTCAAAAATTGTACACAAAATTCTTTTGTTGGTTAAATCCAACTGTAATTTGATAAAGCTGTTTTTAAAAACTTGAAATTAATTCTAATGCTCTGAAAATCCTGAAATCAAATAATATGTTTGCTCTCTGGTACTTGACGAAGGTTCTGACAATTCAGCTTTATAGTTCAGAACCTCAAAGTCATTGGTTTTGATATATCAGTATAGATATTTAATCAAAACCAAGTTGTAGGTGCGATATAGCCACAACTGGCTCTTGCGCCAATAACTAACTAATTAATTATAGTTTAGATGTGAATATGTTAAAAGATATTTTAAAAAAAGGGCTACAGGGTTGACACTGGTAACTGAAAATGCAAAAAGTAATGACTAATAAAATTCAAAATTTTATTAAAAAAGATTGAAATTAACAATTTTTTATAGCATATTTTTTTTCTTCAGTTTTCTGTTGAAAGGGAATGCAAGGTATGTTTTTTCCTTCAATATAAATAATTTGAAATGTAAGTCTTAGTGGTAGTTACAATTGAATAATTAGAAGTAGTTACAATTGAATTGATACTGCAGCTAAATAAAAATCTCTTAAAATTGAATCTTATGCTAAATAGTAGTCTATTTCTTTAATCTTCCAACTTAATATCATCTGAGAAATACTTTGCAAATTAAAATATATACATTCAGAATAAGAAAAAATATATGTTAACGAAATTCAATTTTGTAAATGATTCTATTTACTTTCTCCATATGCTTTGTCCAAAGTGTAAGAAGCTGCCTGTCACCGAATTGTTAGTGAACTCTTCCTCCAGGGCTTTCATGACTGCAATTTCAAAATGCAGATTGCTGGGTTAAATGCAAGTTCTGCATTGTTCGTAGCACATTTAATGGCTTGAAACACTTTTTTGTAAGTTTCTTTCCTCTTGTCTTGCATGAGGCAGTACACAAGAGGAAAGATTTCACCCATAAACCGTGAATGGATAGTGTACAGTTGTTTGAACAACCGGGGTACAATTTTAAATGTTCCATCCATCCACAGTTTATGAGATGAACATAGCAACTTCAAATTTTGAGCTGTACAGAATACCTAGAAAAAAATTAACGTTATAAAGAATGTATTGATAATAAGAGAAAATCAACCTATTTGTCTTTTTCTGTATTTGTAAATTAGAATAATTTTCTGATTATATATCAAATTGTTTACAGTACTTATAATGAATTAAGTCTTCAAAACCGAAAAATTCATAAATTAAAGTAACAGTGCTATTTAATGTTTTTCTTCGTTAAAACTTCTATCTTCATTTTAAAGGATATAAGTGTACAATAGTTAATATGCATGCTCTTAAAATAATATTTTCTTTTGAAGTGTGTTATCTATAGTATCCCAATGTAATGAGACTATTGTAGACTAAAAATTATACAATCTAACCTTGTTAAATGAAAGTTCTCGCATAAGTTATGATATATTAAATTTATAATACATTTAAACTACAATTTAATGTTATTTAAATTTGCACAATTTTTTATTTTGTCATAACTTTTAAAGGTAAATATCATTTTTTTTTCTTCATTTTTTTTAAATTCTTTCTCAAAATATTAACCCTTTAGCTAAAATTTCACCAACTCCTTGATACATCTTTTTATTTATAAAAAGTATTTTCATTTTAATATTTACCAAAAATCTTTCATCTCCGCTTCTATTATCCACAAGCAAGAAATTATTTCTCTTGATGCTGCACCATTCTTCAGATAGAAGTAACTCCTCTATAGCTTAAGACAAAACAGGCCTCGTCTCATGTCTTGCTTTATAAAGCCTGTTTTTGATCGTGTTATATGATGGAAGGTTGGCAGCATTTTCCACTGAAGTAGCTTCTTTTCCAATTTCTTTACTAAAATTATGCAAGAAATAAAATAAACTCTATTTCAAAAAAATAAATATACAAGTGTTTTGCTAAAATTTTGATATCTTAAAAATTCCAACTCTAAAAATTTGTTTCCAATTGAAATTCGAAATAAAATAAAGTTCAGATTTTCTAATAAGATAATTTAGAAATTTTACCACTAAAACCCTTTTTAAAAATTAGAATATCGCAGAGATCTTAACTATGCAAAAATAATAATAATAATTATTATTATTATTATTTAATAGTTGTTTACATTTGTTTTTAAATAGTTTTAATATTTGTTTAAATATTTAAAATAATCCCCATGTGACTGTAAAAAAGAAAAAAGTTAGTTTGTAATGCAAGGTTGATTGTTAATATATAGAATTCAATCAATATACCACCGAACCCTTTGTTAAAAATTATAATATTAAATAAAAATTGTAATAGATATTGGCTATTCAAAAATTTTTTTTTAATAACTATTTAAATTTCTTTTAAATAGTTTAATATTTGTTTAAATATTTAAAATAATTCCTATATCCCTGTAAAATATATCAGAAAAGCAAAGCTAACTATCTATTAAATAATTCCTGTAAAAATAATTTTAATTGGCTGAATGCTTCAAATGATTTCAATCAATGACAATTGAATTAAGAAATTTTATTAAAATTTCTCCAACTTTAAAATGAATATTAATCCAAACCTTCATTTAAAAAAATATTTTTTATACTATGTATCAGTTACAGAAAATAACATTCTTTGGGAGGAAGTGACGAAGTATTCATGTCCTAATAAATGTAATATCATAAATGTTTGCAAAAATGAAGTTTTCTTATGAGTTCTAGAAAAAAATTTTAAAAATGAGATTCTTTACTTTTAGAATTTTTTAAATACGATGTTCCTCTTAAAAGAGAATAAATTTTTCAAATTATTAATATCGCGTTGCTCAAACATATATTAAATTTAATGCAGACATGAAGAAGTATCATATAATTTAATTTTAAGACTAAACCCATTGTGTGCCTCTATGTCGATGTATTTCTTTTTCTTCTCAATTTTTTGAAATTATTGCACTTAATAATGAACATGTTAAGCAAAAAAAAAATTTGTACAAATTGTTTTATTTTTATAGATAGTTCTTGCCAAAGCTCCCTGACAAACTGGAAGTCATTATCAAGTGCTTGTAATAAATTTTCTACAATTAATAGTTTTCAGCATTGTGTTTAAAAAAAGCGAATGGAAAAATACCCACTATTTTCATATTTTACCTATTTTTATTATAAAAATCGAATACAAATAATTGAATTTCTGGGATTCATTCTCATAAAAATTAGAGTTTATATTTAGCGTTACAATTCTAGAAATTAAAGAAATCTATGAAAGAGACACGGGGGAAATAAAGAGTTTGTTTCCATAGCGGGAGCTTTGGCGCCTAATTGGTTAATTAGAAATGCAATCATGGATGACCTATTATTTTTAATTCGAGCCAGATATAAAAAATTTCATATTAATATATATATATATAAATAAAGTTGATACTGTTTTGGGATAGGCGTCGTCCCTTCAGCCACAACTCTCTTTTTTAAATTTTCTTCGAATTCCTTTTTGGCAATTAGCCCCTCAACGGACTCGTGGTTATGTTGTCCGACACGCGTTTATAAAACATCATTTACTAATGTTACACGCGCCGGACAAGAGTGTTGAAATCTCCAGCATCGCCAATAGCTGAATTCGTTTTTTCTATTTTTTAGATAATAGATTTCGTTATCCAAGATAAGGTTTTTTCCTCCTCCTGACGTTTGCAAGAAATATAAGGCCATTTTATATTTAGCAAAAGAAAAATAAACGAGGATAAGACTTGCGATTTTGTCAGAAAGAAAGGGATCTACATTTTTTTTGGATTCATACTATTGCAAAATAATTTGCTTAGAACTCGTACGTTTGTGGAATGGGTTGCTATAAGCATTGATTTCTACTCATGATATCGATACTACTAACTAGGAGTGCGAACGAAGTTTTACCCCCCATTATTTCGCAGTTTCGATTTCTCGAGCACGCACAGTCAATTCTTTCAGGAGAAAAAGAATATATTTTTACGTTATGTGCCCCCAAATTGTAATTCCCCACATTGGCGAAATTTGCATCTAGCCCTTGGCATGTCAATGACTACAAACATACACTAACCCCAATTCCCTACCCAGCCACTCCCTTTGAGCAATTGGAAGAGGGGGGTGTCAAACAGGTGCGAGGATGAAAACTACATGAAACCGGCTCAGGTTTGTAAGAGCTCAATACTTCATAAGTCATGACTTTCAAAATAGCGGGATCCGTATTGCGTTTATTTACACTTAGACATAAATCCAAATAAATTTGGAAATGTTTCAAATTTATGGGATTTTGGATTGGGACAAGATACTCAGGATCATAATTTATTCCGAGAGTGTTTTTCAAGTGTAAAACTCCCTGAAGAAAGCACCTTTGAGTCTTTAAATTTCTATTTAGGTCCCAGTTTGCCTCATTCCAAAGTGAAAAGCAACCAGGGACTCGGATGATCTTTCCAGAGAATTATAGCTTTCTCCTGAACTACAGATTGCAATGGTCTAACATCAGTCGCCAAAAGCGTAGCATCAATCGGAGTAGTCTTTACCACCTCAGTAATGATACGCAGGGACTGATTTTGAACTTTTTCCTAAGAATCAAGAACTTTTCCCCCACCACAATAAGTGGCTCGCAACAATAAGTCAAAAAGGGACGAATAAACATTTGATAAGTCTGTAGCAAGGTTCGTCTAGTGCAACCTCATCTTGCTCCAGCAAGGCGCTGGAGAATACTGAGTCTCTTCTGGGCAGGATCTTCTCTATATATAACAAAGAAGTATTAATTCTATGGATCGAAGATACAGATAAAACAAGTACATCAGTATCAGAACTCTTGATTAAAACTTTATCATAAAAAAGTGCTGCATGTCCAGCATGAAGGAACATTCTTGAATCAGCTTCTTCGTGATTACATTCAAGTTCTATAACATTCTCAACAGTAAGTTCATTTGAATTATTAAAAAACTGATGACAAATGTTTTCACGGGTGATATAAATTTCAATATTTTCGAAAATACAAGGGCTTCATTTTTTCCAAAAATCAATAAGTTCTTTGTTTTTGCCAGATGCTAAGAATTTCTGAAATTGTATAGGCATTTTTTGTTTCGCTTGATATACACTGGTTATCATAAATTAAGGAAAATTCACAAAAATCGCGATAACTCAAGAAATTACACATGGAATTTTATGAAACTTACCCACAATATACAACACATAGTAAGGTATTAAACAACATAAAAAGAAATTATCAGACATTAATAGTAGTATAGAAATTAGCACATGTATAAAATAAACAAATTGGAAGTATCGGTTTGCAATAGAAAAAGTACCTTTAATATGGAATATGATTGCCTCTAGAAGCAATACAGCACAAACAGCGATGTGTGATGCTTTCAATTATGCGGTCTATCAGTTCAATAGGAAGTGAGAGCCATTGCTCTTGTAAAGCAGTTGCAAGGGTCTGAGGGGGCGGATTGATGGCAGATACACGCCTCCCTAGAGCATCCCAAACGTGCTCGATAGGATTCAAGTCCGGGGATCGAGCTGGCCACTCCATGCGAGTAATTGTTTCCTGTTGAAGATAATCATCAACAATGCGAGCTCTGTGTGGTCTTGCATTATCGTCCTGTAACAGGAAGCAATCACCAATTGCCCCGGCATATGGGCGCACATAAGCATCAAGGATGTTGTCTCGATAAACCTGAGCATTCACGGTTCCCCTTGGAAAGACATGGAGGTATGTGCGCCCTCCTAAGGATATGCCTCCCCAAACACAGACACTGCCTCTTCCGTATGCATCTCTTTCACGGATGTTTGATGGATGATAACGGGTCCCAGGTTCTCTCCATATCAAATAACGTCTACTGTCACTTTCTAGACTAAACCTGGACTCATCCGTAAAGAGAACAGGCCTCCATTGATCTGACGTCCAGTGGACATGTTGTCGGGCCCACTGCAAACGGTCTCTCCTATGGCGTGATGTGAGCGGCACGCAAATGGCTGGTCGTCTCGCATACAGACCACCTTCGTGGAGCCTTCTGCGCACAGTTGACGTTGACACCAACCTTCCGGTGGCTGCAGCAAGAGAGGATCTAAGATGTGTCGGAGTAGCGGTTCTATTCCTGCGTGCACTTAATGTCAAATATCGGTCATCGGCACTGGTCGTAACAGTTGGCCGTCCTTGACTGAACCTCCTAGATGCCGAATCTGTGGTTTGAAATTGCCTCCAAAGTCTATGAACCACAGATGGACTCACATTTAGCCATCTGGCCACTTCTGATTGACTCTGCCCTGCCTCTAGTCTCCCGATGGCTCTCCATCGTAGTTCTTCAGGCAAATGATGCCTAGAGGTCATTATTACGAATTGGCTATCTCAGATTTTCAATGTCGCAATCACAGTAAAATTTGTGTGCTTTCTCTCAAACTTGGACTTTTATGCTCCAGGCAGATGACGTAAGCCGAGTGCAGCGCCACTAATTTGCATATTGCAATTTTACTCAGCTACTCTTAGTGGACAACATATGCAAATTTTGCACGGTTTGGCTTACTTTTGAAAGAGTTATCGCTATTTTTGTGATTTTTCCTTAATTTATGATAACCAGTGTATTTTAATTAGTTGTACTCCAGCAATGCTTCCTCTCTTTCGTTCGGCTGATTTGATGTTCAATTCATTATAACTGTCAAATACAAAGTCAACACGGGAGCAGTTAGAGTTTTTTTGCCAGCTTAATTAGAGATTGCAAAATGTAGGTGGCGAATTCTCCAAAAGTGGCAAATGAATTTGGTGCTTGTTGAATAAAAGCCATTGCATCAGCAACAATGGCTGACTTTGTGTTTTGATATTTGTTTAAGTCTATAATATTTTTATCCGAACAATTTTCTAAATAATAAAGCAAAGGTGCTTTATTCTTGATGCCATCGTTTCACAAAATCAAGTTGTGGGAAATTTTTTTGAAATCTTCTTTTCAAACTATCATTGCGTTACCCATTAATGTCCTCGTTTTCATGCTGTAAAACAATTTGAACTAATAAAGTAGTCGATTTGTTCATCTCATAAATTTTATGTTTTTTAATAAATGTGGACTCGATAACATCAGTACAAAAGATTCTGAATATTTCCTACTTTATGTCAACTTCATTAACAGAAATTTTCTTGACACTTAGAAATTTAGTATAATTTTTGAAGCATGATCTGTGGTAATACATTTCAATGGCAACAAGGTCCTTGTTTTGAATGTGTAACAAAAGATTTTTATCATTTTTCTGTATAGCTGCTTGTAATAAGCTGTTATTTTTTGTTTCAGAACGACTCAAAGATTCAACTTTCCTTTTCCCTGAATACTTTTCCTTATTCTTCTTTACAGATCTACTGGTAAAACGGTGAATGGATAATAAATAAGAGCGAATAAAATCAGATATATTCAACATAAAATACCAATCGCTCGCAGAAATGCGAAAATTGAGGGATGGTTCATGATATAGTGCTAGCAAGCTTTGAATTGGTACGAAAAGCCCCTATAGCACTGTGAATTCCTTCGTGGTGAACTGTGTCAAGGTATCTTAAAACCGATTTTCTAGTAAATCCATAGTTAATTTTAGAACGAATGATACATACAGGAATCAAGGTAAATTAGATCTTTATTTATGATTAGGATAAGACGATGACGACATGTTTGTACATTGAAGGCTGGAAAACGACTGATCAGAATCGCGGGATATATATGTAACAGTTGGGTTGAATTGTTGCGCAGGGTGCATTTATACTGAAGATAAAAAATACACAACAATCCCACAGTTAAAGCTGTTTTTTTAAAATTTTTTTAAATATAATTTGGAAATTTATCGCGGTCGCCGTGAAAATTGACAAACCATTAGCATTATATAAAATTGATTATTTACCAAAATTGCGCCAAATACACAGTGATAAAATGCATTAAGGGTTAGGGAATTGCTGACTCAACCATCTTAAGAAAAAAAAACTTCTAATTTTTAAAATAAGCATAGTATAAGTCAATAGCGCATTACGTAAATAAATCGCAACTAATCATTTGAAAAACATTAAAATGACAACAAAAAAAAAAGAGTTGGAAAATTAATGTAACAATAATCCACACAAACCAGAGAAAAATTGCTTTTTCAACGATCAAAACTAAACAAATTAAAAAAATACTTACCTAAAATAAAGATAATTTATTTACCATACATAGAAATCAGAAACTCTTAATAAAAAATGTGTTGCAGAATAAATATTTTATTATTCAAACATATCTTTTAAAGAAAACTGTTTCATTTTCGGCATCTTATTTAAGAACTTTTCTTTAATCCTCTTAAAGAGTCATGATTTCTTGATCGGTAATAAAGTCTCTTTGTTCTAGTCCTTTAATGGCATTTTCCAAATACATTAACTAGATTGTCAGTAAAAATCCGATCTTCTGCTGGTTCTTCCTCACCGTCTACACTTTCTGTATCACTGCCCTGTTTGTTCAAAGCTATATTTTTGATTTGCTCATCTGTTAATTGAGACACTGTTCGGGCATCATCGTCTGGCATCATAATTCTTTCACACTATCTTTCTCTTTGTTTGGACGAAATCCTTCAAAGACAAGCTCGTCCTTATCATTACAAAAAAGAAATAGTTGATGGTCAAATGTTATTCCAAGCATCCTTAAGGGTTTTCTGGTCGACTTCTTCCCTCGCTTTTGCAATGTTCCATATTGCAGTCTTTATTGAATAAGACTTGTAATATTTGGCCACCATTTAAAGAGGCCAGCATCGACCTTAAGAATTGAGTTTTGTATTAGCACTTGAAGGACCTCAAGATCCATAGGCAGCAAAAATGAAGTGCAGTTAGGTGGTAAAAATACAACGGAAACATTTGCCCTTTCCATTAATAATGGTATTTTGTGGACAGAGCAATTGTCCAGGATTAGAAGTGGCTTTTTCTCTTCCATGCTAATCGATAGAAAATATTTTCTAACTTGCGGCACAAAATCGTTATCCAGTCATTCTTGTATGAGTTGCTGTGTCATCCATGCTTTTCGATTGGATCTATAATTGACGGGTAACATTTTAACTTCCTTTAGGATGCAAGGGCGAACACTTTTCCCGATTGCAAATAATTTGCATTAGTGCATACCCACAGCATTTGCACATGCCATAATAGTCATTCTCCCTTTACACTCTTTGACCTTTACCTCTAATACCTTTTTCAATGAATAAAATCATATCATAATCTGTTATTAGTTCTAAAGTTATTTTTGAATGGAATAGCATCGCATCACAAGAAAGAGCGGGAGCTGTGTAATACCAACATGGGTCCAAACGGTAAGTTTGTAAGCAAATCGTTTCGAAAATTTTCCAATAAATCTGCTAATAAAATTACATCGGTTTTAACATATAAATCACAATAGTTACCTAATGTTATGAATTGAATATTTGGAAAACATTTAAAGCATGTCCATAATCAGATTCGCTTATTTCTTCTTCGTAATTAAATTTTTTACTGGCAATTTGATTGATATGTGCCTTTCTCTAAAATTGCACCCGGCTGGTATACAAACATTGTTTGAATTGTGACATTCACAATTCTTTTAAAAATAATAAACATAAATTATAGATAGTCTGTTATGAAAGCATTAAATTTACCATAAGCTATTTTATCCAGAACTTGAAGCTGTAAGTTTCGATCCAATCTTATAAGCTCTTTTACTTCTTCGAGCTCTGGTGGATTTTTATCAGAAACCACAACTATCTCTTTTGCTGCACGAAGACTTTCACACTCTTTTTCAAGTTCTAATATTCTTTTTTGAGATAAACTTGCCACTGCTTGGGCTTCATCCTCTCTTTTTTGAGCCGAGAACATTCAGCTTTTAGTTCACATATCAGTTCCTGCTGGATGAGCATATCCTTGCCCAAAGTACCTATTAAAAAATTACACTCTAATGCTAAAAATATTGCATATTATAGAATTAAAAATTATTATAAAATAAGGGGAAAGCATTTTTCAAAATTTTCTGATGATTAAGAAGCATTTAAGGAAACATTCAACTATAGTATTCCATGGCTCTTGTGCCAAGAATTTACATCAATCAATCAACTATAATATTAATTACAGTTTTACAAAATATAAGTCAATTTTTCAGAAACTAATTATTTTTGCACCATATTTAAGTGAAAAATATCACTATGATTAATTGATAACAATTTTAGTAGCAATTAGTCTATTTTAAATCACCACTGAGGTAATGTGCCAACAAAATTTGAGAAACCATTTTAAACTTCTCGATTTTTTTCAAACATCCGTAATATGTTGTAAAATTTCCATGCTTGCACAAATTTGGGAAATGTCGGGGGGAATGCAGCCATTGTTACCAACGCTGACGACATATATTTTGATTGAAATTTAGCACCAAACAAAGATGTGAATAAAGCTAAAGTTGAAAAAAATTACCATCTTCAGAATCAGAGTTCTGTGGCTGCATAGACAATTCTTTTCTATCTTTCATTGCTTTAACCAACAATGTCTTCATCCTTTGTTTAGAAAAATCTTTATTTTCCTGCAATTTATAAAATGATTGTAAATGTTTTGAAACTGTTATGTGTAGTTGGAAAGAAAAATTAAAAGGTTAAAATTATATTTTACTTAACATTATTGAGTCATAGCCTAATAGTTTTAGTAACAGCACTTATAGAATTATAGGCTTAGGCACTAGAGAGTAGTATCAATAGTAACTTAGTTACTATTAAATTAACTCTATAGTTTTGTTTTTTTACATACAGCTGGCTACACTTATTATAAATACGTGGGTTTAATATCAACATAAAAAATGAGATAAAGTAAGAATTCACGATTGAATCCAGCTTTGAATACAGCTTTAAGGGGAAATAATGCAGGAGAATTTTTTAATGAATATATTTATACTTATTTAACCAAAAAAAAAAAAAAAGCATTTATTAAATGATCATTTCAAAATTAAATGCATACATCACTATCAGAGTTGTGATGGTTCCGAGAATAGAGTGTTCGCCTTACAATGAGGAAATTACTGTGTTACTGCAACTCTGATACTAAACTAAAATTATTTTATTAAATAAGTATGCAGATATTTGAACTCACTGGAATTGATATGATGTTCGTTTCCTGTCACGCATTGGGGGAATAAAACTGAACTAAATTGGCACAGCATCTTTTTTTGATTACTCTTCTTCCTAAACATAAATAAAGGAAAATTATTTAAGTGATGTAACAATCATGCTGATGAGATGAGATAAGAAAATACATCAATTATAAATAAACAGTAAAATAAATGAATTTTTTCAGATAATAAAGTTAAGAATTGATTATTAATAATTAATTTAAAACAAATGTTGTACGTTACTTTTTGATCTACATTGCTTACTTTCCTTTAGTTTTAATGAGTAGCAAAATAAATATTGTAGCACAGCTTTTACTATGTCAAAATTTTTAAAATCTTTTTTTAATGAATTATTTACACGTTTTTCTTAATCCAACTATCAATAACATTAAGGAAAAATACTAACAAACTGTTTTTTTTTATTTTTTTTAATAACTTTACCTGTTGTGAGCCGATTTTTCTATATTTGTTTGGCACAAAGCCAATCCTTTAAATTTTTGTCAACCACTTAGACAAGAGATTCTCATCCTTCAAGGGAAATTGGCGAAATGACACCTTTTTATTCCTACATTCCAGTTTATAAGCATTATTGGAGCACCCATAAGCAACACAAGCACATGGCATCTTGGATACTGAGCTGGAAATAACAATGAAAACAATATATCTTATGAGAAAAAAAGTACATATACAAGTAAAAAGGTGCAACATTTAATGAACACAAATCAGTACCAAAATTTAATATTTGTACTGATTATTCCAGGGGTTTACTAGTTTGTAAATATTTATGATACAATATACTCAATAAATGAAACAAAAAAAAGTAAATAATAAGTAAAATAATAATAAAAATACAAATTCTAATAAAGGACACGGGTAAACATCTATTCTTAGTTGAAAAAGCACATCAATATCATAATTTTTAAAAACACAATCCAGGATTATTTCTTCCTTTAGCTAAAGAAACATTATAGAAATCAATCAAAATAAAGTACTCTTCATTAAAGTAACAATGAAAGAGAAGTTTACCGATAGCTACCCAACAATACTATCACTTGAACTAATAGAGCTACTTGTAATGTTCAATAAACACACAGTTTTAAATAGATATATAACTTTATTTATAGTTAAGAATAATTGTATTATACATGTTAGTCCTCGTGGTTCCATGTAACAACCGCTGACGTCACTGCTCACCTGTTGCCATCTTCTTAAATTCTTCTTGATTCGAAAATTCACATGATGCAGCAAGCGTTTTTAACTGAGTCAAATACACATCGAACGACTGGCCTTCTTGCTGCGAACATGAGAAACATTTATAGCGCTCAAAGACAATATTCTGCCTAGGACCGCAATACTCTTGGAATTTACGCACCACATCAGTATACTTTTCAGACCATTCATCCCCCTGAAATTTAAAAGTATTAAATACTTCAACACCTTCTGTCGAGAAACTGCGACGAACAATCTAACTTTAAAATTTTAACTGTAACTGTAGCGAGGCGGAAGTTTTGTAAACAGTAGGGGAATGATCGCCTCAGAGAGAAGAGGTTGATATGTAATGCTCTTTTCAAAAAAGCTTAATGTTTCGTTATCAATTATGTTTCTTGTTACGTTTTGTGTTAAATATTAAATGTTTTAAAAAGAAATAGTTAACTCCTTTAATGGCAGAACTTGTTACTTTTTATTATTGACATCTTTTTATTTTTACAAGAGTAGCGATCCTTTTTAAAGCGAAAGAAAAGCTTTCCATCTTCTCACCGGGAAAATTGAAGAACAACAGAAATTGCAGGTAAGGTAATTTTACCTTTACCTTTAATTAAGAATTATTATTGAATTTATTTGAGTTGATTGATAAATAATTTTTTACATGGCATCCCCGCTGGGACAGAGAAGACCGATTAGTTTTTCTTAAAAGATCGTGTATTTATCGAATTGATATATAATTTAAAAAGATGTCGGCAGATGAGAAAATTAAACAGTTAAAAAGAAAACGAGGTTCCTTAAGAACAAGCGTAACAAATACACTGACTAAATTAGATGCAGAACTTTCGAAAACGGAAGATATAAATGTCAGTGTAATCGAAGAAATAATCGAAACATTAACAAACAAATTTGATTCTTTGAGTTCTGTTGATAAAGAACTAGAACCACTCTTCAACGATGATGAATATCAATCAGAATTTGAAAAAACAGAAGAGTATCAAGATAAGGTTGTTATTTCTAAACTAAGAGCAAAAAAGAAAATGAATGAAATGCAAACATCAGTAAAGAGTATGGAAAGCGAAAATATAACCTTACAACGTTCAATAAATAAAACAGAAATAAACGAATCAGCAGCAGAAAAGGTGCGCATTCAACTCCCGAAACTGAGTATCGCGAAATTTTATGGTGATGTCAGCCAATGGCTAACCTTTTGGAATAGTTTTGAAACAGCGATACACAATAATGAATTATTAGATAAAGTGGACAAATTTAACTATTTGAAGGCGCATTTAGGTGGGTCTGCTTTAAATACGGTTGAGGGTTTTTCAATTTCAAACGCATCATATGATTCCGCAATTGAATTATTAAAAGATAGATTTGCTAAAAAAGATTTACTTATTCACACACATATGAGCGCTATTTTAAATATGCAACCGTTAAAAAGTTCAAACGATATTCGCGCTTTTAGAAAATTTTATGATAATTGCATGACACATATACGCAGTTTAGAATCATTAGAATTAAAACCGGAAAATTATGGAAGTGTATTGTGTCCTATGTTGCTTAAAATTTTACCCCCAGATTTAGTATTAGAATATAATAAAATCGAAAATGAAAATGTATATTCAGATATAAAAGAGCTTTTAAATTTTCTTTCGAAAGCATTAAGTTGTAGAGAACGCTCAATTCAGATGAGTGCAGTAAGTGACCTTGGAAATAAATATCAAGTGGATCGGAGAAATCCGAGACACATCAGTCGGCACCATAATGAAGAAATAAATTTCTCCCCCTCTAGTAGAAAGTTAAATATTCAATCACGTGAAAATGAGAAACCGAAATATACGGCAACAGATTTATTGAGCTCTGAGATGAAACAGAACAGGAATAAAAAATCTTTCTGCGTTTTTTGTGAGGAACCGCATGATTCAGCGAGTTGTAAATTAGCAATAAGTTTATCGTTAGAAGAAAAAAAGAATATTTTGAAAAAAAGACGAGCTTGCTTTCGCTGTTTAATTATGAATCATAGGGCGGATCAGTGTTATTCAAAAATTGTTTGCACATTTTGTTCGAAGCGCCATGCATCAATAATGTGTTATTTAAATCATGATTTAAAAGGGAATGAATCCGATAATTCTGATAATAGTAATAAACTTGTTGAAAGTAGTGTTTTAACTAATAATTGTTGTTCTAATGAAGTTTATTTACAAACTTTAATTGTATATGTTCATGGTCAGAATTCTAAAAATTTAGTAAGAATAATTATTGATTTGGGTAGTCAAAGATCATATTGTAGTAAATTTATTGCTAAAACAATGGGTTTAAATTGCATTGGGGAGGAAACTGTCACCCACGGACTTTTTGGAGGTATTGAAAATACTGAACAACATAAGCGGTATAGTGTTAAGCTAACTAGTCTAGACGAAAAATTCAGCTGTGAATTTGACGTGATGGATCAGAAGCAGATTTGTGCTCCTATTCCTAAAATAAGTGATTCCAACTGTAAACATGAATTAAAAGGTATGAGTATTTTTGCAAGTGATATCGAATTAAAAGGGAATTCTTGTTTATATGAAAAAAACCCAAATGAAATTCACATACTTATTGGGGCAGATCTTGCAAGTACCTTGCTAACGGGGAATATTAAACATCTATCTGGAGGGTTAGTAGCTGCGAATACGCGTCTTGGGTGGACAGTACTGGGGAAATCTGTACGAGAAAATGCATTTAATACTCCTCAGTTATTATTAACTTTACATGTAGACTATGCTAAAATATCGGATCTCTGGGAGTTAGATTCTTTAGGAATACACGATATGAGTGAAAAACAAACAAAAACAGAAACACAGGAAATTGTTCTAAAGCATTTCCAAGAAACATTAACCAGAGATCAAAGCGGTAGGTATCAGGTTTGTTTACCTTGGTTGGAGGGTCGTGTAACACTATCGGATCATAAAGAATTGGCCAAGAAAAGGCTTAGCAATACCGTGAAATCGCTTAATTGTAGTAATATGTTAAATGCGTATCAAGATGTATTTGATGAGTGGGAAAAAGAAGGCATTATAAAACAGGTTTTGTCAGATCAAAACAAAATAAATGATGCAGAGTCCGCTGAACACTTCTTACCTCATAGACCAGTCATCAAAGAGAATTCAACGACTAAAATTCGTCCCGTGTTTGATGGATCAGCCAAAACTCGTAATTCTTTATCGTTAAATGAGTGTATTGAAAAAGGGCCAAATTTGATAGAGCTAATACCATCAGTTTTAAATCGTTTTAGATGGGGTAAAATCGGTGTTATAGCCGATATTCGCAAAGCCTTTTTACAAATAAGCCTGCAAGAAAGTGATAGGAATTTTTTGAAGTTTTTATGGTGGAGAGACGGTGACCCTCGCAAATTAATTACTTACAGGCACTGTCGCGTTGTTTTTGGTGTTTCGTGCAGCCCTTTTCTGCTAGCTGCCGTTTTAAACCACCATTTGGAAAACGCACCAGAAAACTTAAAGCATTTGGCTAAGAAACTAAAAGACTCCATGTACGTGGACAATTGTGTAGCAAGTGTTGATTCTGTTACAGAACTAGAATATTTTCGATCAGAATCTCAGAAACTGCTAGCTTCTGCGAAATTTGACTTGCGTGGCTGGATAGATAATGCACACACTCTAGAGAATAAAGTTGAGGAAAATTTAAAGATTGCGTATTCCGAAAACGTTAAAGTCCCAGTTTTAGGGCTTTTGTGGAACTTTAAGAACGATACGTTGTCTTGCGATATTAACGATATCAGTATCGATGATAAAAGCATAACTAAGAGAAAAATATTATCATTGGCACATAAGATATTTGACCCTATTGGGTTCACGTGCCCAGTGACTCTAATACCGAAACTACTTCTCCAAGATTGTTGGAAAGCTCAAGTCTCTTGGGATGCTGAACTGCCGAAAGATATCGTTCAAAAGTTTAATAATTGGAGAAACCAAATCTCAGATTTGAAAGACATAGAAATTCCTCGAAATTACTCATGCTTGGATTTGAATGACGCAAAATTGACTTTGCATGTTTTTTGCGACGCATCCAAACTTTCTTATGCTACTGGAATTTTCTTGAGAGCAGAATGGGGAAATGAAGTGACTTGTCAGTTACTACAAGCTAGATCACGAGTGGCACCATTAAAGAATGTGTCTATCCCGAGATTGGAATTACTCGCCTGTAACATCGGAGTGAGACTAGCAACATCTGTAAAAAATGATCTGAACTTGAAGGATATCCAGACATTTTATTGGTCTGATTCCATGGACGCATTGTATTGGATAAAGAAAGAAGGTCCATGGGTTGTATTTGTGACCAATAGGGTAAAAGAAATAAGAGCTTTGTCCCAAGTTAGTGAATGGAATTATGTTCCAGGAATTCAAAACCCGGCCGATTTACCTTCTAGGGGGTGTTCGGTGAAGACGCTTATCAAGGGAAAATGGTGGCACGGGCCGCAATGGCTGAAAGACTCTAGAGACCGCTGGCCTAATTACAAATTGATTCCAGATGAAAAGGTGATAAACTCTGAGAAGAAGAAAATTGTCGTGTCTTCCTTGAATAAAGAAAATGACGAATACTATCATCGCATTTCTTCGTACAAAAGAATAATAAGAATCACCGGTTGGATTTTAAGATTTTTCAGAAATGCTAAGACGCCTAGTGATAAAAGATCTGGACAACTATGTGCTGAGGAACTGAAGAAGGCCGAACTTAAAATTCTGAAGAAAGAAAGTCCAGGATGAAGAATTCTTTGGAGGAACAGAAAACCAATTGAAGTTTCTAAAAATTATAACGGACAATGATGGTCTCCTAAGGGTTAAAACCAAAGTTTTCATGAGAATAGATGAAGAGGATTTTAGACTTCCACTACTTTTACCATCAAAACATCATGTGGTAAAAAGTCTAATAATCAGTAAACATCAAGAGTTAGGACATGCCGGAGTACCATTTTTAATGACTGCCTTAAGAGAAAATTATTGGATCTTAAAGAGTAGAAGAACCATAAAGAAAGCCATAAAGATGTGCGTTGTATGCCAAAGGTTCAATTCAAGACCAGCTAGTATTCCTGAAGGACCATTACCGGAAGATCGAGTAAAGGAAGCGTCTGTTTTTGAGATAATTGGTTTAGATGTGGCAGGTCCTTTGTACCTTAAAGAAAGACAAAAGGTGTGGATACTTTTAATAACATGTGCTATCTACCGAGCAGTTCATTTGGAACTTTTGACTGCTTTATCCACTGACAACTTCTTATTCGCTCTAAGAAGGTTCATTTCACGACGCGGAAGACCTTCGAAGATCTATTCGGATAATGGGACTAACTTCGTCGGATTTGAAAAACTGCTGAGAAATGTTGATCTCGAGAGATTGAAAGGTGAAATCGCTCCCATCACTTGGAAATTTATACCACCTTCAGCTCCATGGTGGGGTGGTTTCTGGGAACGTTTAGTAGGTCTTATGAAGCAGATTTTGAGAAAAGTGCTGGGAAGAACTTCGCTAAGTTATGAGGAAATGGCTACTGTTTTGTGCGAATGTGAGTGTCTTCTCAATTCAAGACCACTTACCCATGTTTCTGATGATGCAAATGACTTGAATCCAATTACACCAGCAATGTTTTTGCAAGAAAACAAAAGTAATGATGTTACAGATCTTGACCAATGCAGCCAAACAGATGGAAAAAGTTTAAATAAACGTTTGGCATACCGGTTAAGAATTTTAAAAGATCTACGTTCGAGATTTCGAGTGGATTACCTAGGACAACTACGAGAAAGTTACAGAAAGAAAAATAACGTCCGTGTTCCTAGAGAAGGTGACATAGTACTCGTATGGAGTGACAACATCAAGAGACTTAACTGGCCGATGGCACGAATTTTGGAAACATATCCCAGTCAAGATGGACTTGTTCGTTTAGCGAAAATAAAGACAAAATCTGGTGTCTTTATTCGCCCTGTTCAGAAACTGTGCCCTATGGAACTGGATGGTTGTGATGTTATTGCCAATAATACTCCGAATGATTGTGTCAACCCTAACCCTTCAGTGACTGATAACTGCAGAAAAACTGATTCTGTGACCACTCGAGCTGGTAGGGTTGTTAGAGTGCCTCAACGTTTTGGACAGTAATATGTGTTGAGTTTCAGTGATCGACATCTCTAAAACTCAAGAGGGGAGTGTCGAGAAACTGCGACGAACAATCTAACTTTAAAATTTTAACTGTAACTGTAGCGAGGCGGAAGTTTTGTAAACAGTAGGGGAATGATCGCCTCAGAGAGAAGAGGTTGATATGTAATGCTCTTTTCAAAAAAGCTTAATGTTTCGTTATCAATTATGTTTCTTGTTACGTTTTGTGTTAAATATTAAATGTTTTAAAAAGAAATAGTTAACTCCTTTAATGGCAGAACTTGTTACTTTTTATTATTGACATCTTTTTATTTTTACAAGAGTAGCGATCCTTTTTAAAGCGAAAGAAAAGCTTTCCATCTTCTCACCGGGAAAATTGAAGAACAACAGAAATTGCAGGTAAGGTAATTTTACCTTTACCTTTAATTAAGAATTATTATTGAATTTATTTGAGTTGATTGATAAATAATTTTTTACACCTTCATTTTCAAGAAGATTGAAGAGAATGGCAATTTTCGTTCTATCAGGCTTATCTTTTTCAGTAGCAAGCATAAAGTTCTGAAACGTTTGGTACCAGTTCTTCAAACTTTCCGCAACGTTACCAATTGAAAAACTTATTTCTTCTGGCGACTTAAAACTTTCCATCTTTTGGTTTATACTTCTGACACCATGTAATGTTCAATAAACACACAGTTTTAAATAGATATATAACTTTATTTATAGTTAAGAATAATTGTATTATACATGTTGGTCCTCGTGGTTTTCATGCAACAACCGCTGACCTGTTGCCATCTTTTTAAGGTGTATAATATAATCGATTACGATTATATGACACACTAGTGAAAGGAATCTATTAAGTTTTACTTTAAAATAATTGAACCAGATCGAACACATTTCTAAACTGGAAGATTGAAAAGAAAAAGAATTTGTACTACATTAATGAAACAGTAACTACTTCATATTATTGTGATATGATAAGTAACCATAAAACACTGAATTTTCACAGCCGCTCTCTAACATTTAAAAAAAATATATTAATAAAAATAAAAACAATTAGTTTCAAATTTATTCGCTAAATACACGAACTGTACTGAGAAAGAATTTCGATAATGTCGTTTGTGTTCATACCAACTCATCAAACAGCAATTTGAATGGGCGTATAATTAATATAACAATGAATAATTCACATTTATAAGATAAGTGACCATTCATATCGCACTTTATTAATAAAACAATGAAATAATTCTCATTAAAATAGTAATAAGTAACCATAAAACACTCGAGTTTCTCACGTTGTCAGAAGAGAAAAAAACTTTTAAGTTTAATTAATAAACTGAGTTTTAAATATGTTTACTAAAAATATTAACTTACTTAGATGAAACAACAAAATCAATTATTATAAAATAACTCCACTATATAATACAATATAATCTGGCAAGCAGCTACTTAAAAGATCATACACCTTCGTTTGTTTATTTGTGGCTTGAAGTCAGGCTCACAGAAAATGCCGTTCACTGTTTAATTTAGTAGGAATAACACAACCAGTGACGTAGGCTATAGTATACCCAATAATGTGCTCAAAATCAAAAATTTTCATTTCCTCCTTCTCTATTCTCATTAAAGATAGGTCATATAGTCTTTGTTGTTCAATATTCTTGATATGTACAGGCTTGATTTCAGGTAACTGAAAGATCACTCACAACTAGCAATGGACGTCGCAATTATGAGTGAAACTTGTGTAGCGATTCTTAAATTTAGAGAAACACTTTCATCGCCGTATTGAACAATGAATTTTAACAATTCTGAAAGATTTGTTACCTTTACGTCTGTTCGACTTACTAAAAGCATGTGACAATCTATAATTTCCTCATCTAGTTCTTTCTTCTCCATCAACATCTGTGTTATAAAAATTTGCCAAATTGTGACATTTATTTTTTACATGAAATTAGGAGGTAATGGAATTTTTTCTATAGAACTTCGGTATTTAATAAAAATCCTGACTTTGAATCTCTATCATTTTAAGGCTAACAAAATTCTTGTCTATCTCCTGGTCCAACAAATCTAGAGCATTTCTCATTATACATACTTATCTCTTCTTTTGCGGATAAACCAGCATCGCCTTTCTTTTCTCCTGTCATTCTTCGAATGCGTCTTTGCCGCTTTTCGAAAAGGACGTCCCCTTCTTCGCAAAGCTCATTTCCTTTTCACTATGGCTTCAAAAACCATTTCTTCCCTTTCACCTTGAAAAAAATTACGCAGGACTTTTAAATCTAACGCAGCTTCGTGAAAATAAATTTTTGTATCTTGAAGCTTCTTAAAAGAATCGTATCTATAGAAAAAAATCGTAGGTCAAATGCCTACCAGGAAGAAATGTCGTTTCACTTCTTGTTTCGTAACTTTCTTCTAAGTCAACTGACATATACCGAATAGTGTTTAATATTTTTTTCAAGACTACTTTGTATTGGTTTAACCGCTTCTATTCTCGAGCTCCCTCTTGTTTCCGACTCTGATTTTAAAGTTGTGGGAATAATTTTTTCAAGTTTTCCCTACCTGCTCGTTGAGCAGGAGAAAAACACATAGATAACATCCATTGCCCCAAAAAATGTAATCATAGCAACATCTTACTTCACCGCATGCACACCCACCAGATTGAGATAATTAACAAAAGTGGCCAAGCTATTTTTTTCTTTTATTCTCTGAAACGTCATTCTTTTGCCCAGCCATTACAGCTGCGTTGTTGCATTGTGATCTGCAGTCTTGCACATTCGTTTTGTCATTTTTCAGTTGTTGCAGAATACAATCCGATAAACTTTGATTGATTGAATGTGGGGTTTAATGGCACTAAGTCTAAATGAGGACATGCTGCTCCAAACAATATGGTATAACAGTTTAAAAGCCAAGGTTAAAGTGCATAAAACACTTTCAGTGTACAATCATTATTGATAAAATGGTACAAGTAAGTTTATAAAATCAAATAAAAGGTGTAAATACAATATAAAATACAATGGGTAAAATGATACGAAGGTGATATGGATAAAATTGTAGATGCATTAATAAAACATTTACATATTGATAAAAATACCAACAGTACGTAAAAATGTTAGGATGTATGTCATTTAATAAATTGATTATTTACCAAAATTACGCCAAATACACAGTGATAAAATTCATTAAGGGAGAGGGAATTGCTGACTCAACCATCTGAAGAAAAAAAGCTTCTAATTTTTAAAATATGCTTAGTATAAGTCAATAGCGCATTACGTAAATAAATCGCAACTAATCATTTGAAAAACATTAAAATGACAAAAAAAAAGTTGGAAAATTAATGTAACAATAATCCACACAAACCAGAGAAAAATTGCTTTTTCAACGATCAAAACTAAACAAATTAAAAAAATACATACCTAAAATAAAGATAATTTATTTACCGTACATAGAAATCAAAAACTCTTAATAAAAAATGTGTAGGCAGAATAAATATTTTACACATCTTTTAACGAAAACTGTTTCATTTCACACTATCTTTCTCTTTGTTTGGACGAAATCCTTCAAAGAGAAGCTCGTCCTTATCATTACAAAAAAATAGGTCAAAGTTGATGGTCAAATGTTATTCCAAGCATCCTTAAGGGTTTTCTGGTCGACTTCTTCCCACGCTTTTGCAATGTTCCATATTGCAGTCTTTATTGAATAAGACTTGTAATATTTGGCCACCATTTAAAGAGGCCAGCATCGACCTTAAGAATTGAGTTTTGTATTAGCACTTGAAGGACCTCAAGATCCATAGGCAGCAAAAATGAAGTGCAGTTAGGTGGTAAAAATACAACGGAAACATTTGCCCTTTCCATTAATAATGGTATTTTGTGGACAGAGCAATTGTCCAGTATTAGAAGTGGCTTTTTCTCTTCCATGCTAATCGATAGAAAATATTTTCTAACTTGCGGCACAAAATCGTTATCCAGTCATTCTTGTATGAGTTGCTGTGTCATCCATGCTTTTCGATTGGATCTATAATTGACAGGTAACATTTTAACTTCCTTTAGGGCGCAAGGGCGAGCACTTTTCTCGATTGCAAATAATTTTCATTTGTGCATACCCGCAGCATTTGCACATGCCATAATAGTCATTCTCGCTTTTGACACCGGTTGGATTTTTTTCTTCACCTGCGGCTAAAGTCATTCGCGGTACATAACGCCAAAACAGACCAGTTTCATCTGCATTATACACTTGTTCTGGTGACAAGTCTCCATTTTTACGACTGCTTTTTTATTTACCAATGGCATATTGTAAACTTTATTGATGCTATAGTCAGATGTATCGTACATGTTGGCATCTAGATATATTAAAAATTTAGATTGTTCATTAGGATTAAAAGTATCCTAATACTTATTGTTAGCTTTTGAATGATTGTTATCGTTAGCTTTTGAGTGAGCAATTTTCCTACAATGTCAATTGACAATCTTTGTCCCACACCGAGATTACTTTTCTCAATAAACTTAGTTTCTGTTATTTTTGATTTAGGTTTATTTGCAAGACAAGCATCACATGACTCAACAAAATTTTGTGTATCAGCTAACATGCCATACCAGGAATAATTTCTCTTTATTAACTTGTATGTTTTAAAAGTTCCAAAATGTGAAGCATGAGCTACCTTAAGAATTTCAACTCTAAGAGATTCAGGTACAAAAATTCTACTAATAGTTTTATGAGGATGTTTAGGAGGTTTAATTCTTATCATAAGGATACCCTTGTCATTCACAAAAAAATTTTTTGAAGTGAATTTGTCATTGATTTTAAGTTTTTCTAATATTTCTTTAGTTTTGTTACAATTTTGTTGACTTTTAAATTATATTCTCAATTTTAAGATTTTCATTCACCTCAAATATATTTATATTGTTAGCAACAACCTCAGTAATGGGCACTCTGGATAGATAATCAGCAGGATTTTTTAATCCTTCTATATGCTTAATTTGATAATTAAATTCTTGTAAATACATAAGTTACCTACTCACAATTTCAGGTTGCTTTTGCAAATTAATATGATAAGTTAATGCTTTCGCATCAGTTAAAACAATGAATTCTTTACCATAAAGATGTTGATGGAAATGTTTAACTGAATCAACAATAGCTAAAAGTTCTCGCCTAATTGATGGAAATTTGGACTCTGCAAAAGTCAGTTGTCTGGAGTAAAATTCTATAGGTACAAAATTTTCCTCAATTCTTTGCATTAAAATTCCACATAAAGAATTATTAGAGGCATCAGTAACAATATAAAATTTTTTACTATCATCAATATTTTTTAAAGTAGGTGCAAGTAGTAATTGTTCTGATATGTAATTAAAGGCTTTCTGGCACTCTTCATTCCAATTGTACTCAACATTTTTTTTAGTTAAATTTACTATTGGTTTAACAATGTCAGCAAAATTAAAAATTAGATGACGAAAATAATTAATCATGCCTAAAAAAGTTTGTACTTGCTTGACATCTTTAGGAATAGGAAAGTTTACAATTTTTTTTACATTATATGGAGCTGGGGAAGAACCATTGGCATGAAGTTTAAAACCTAAATAAACTATTTCAGATTTACATATTTGAATTTTTGCAGGATCTAAAGTTAAGTTGAATTTTTTAAGTCTTTCAAACACTTTAAACAAAAAATTAATCATCTCTTCTATCGAATTAGCAGCAATAACTATATCATCTAAAAAAAATTGTACATTAGGCCCTTTTATATCATCTAAACACTTTGAAATTCAATTGTGGAAATATGAAGTGCTGTTACGAAATCCAAAAGGAAGACGAGTGGGTTGAAAATTTTCAATCTCGCAACAAAATGCAAGTTTGGCCCTATCCTGCTGTTTTAATTGCAGTTGAAAGAATGCGCTCTTTAAATCTAACACTGTGTAGAGTGCTTTGCCAGAAATGTCGTGTAAAATATCATTGATCTTAGGTAAACAAATTTTAAAGGTCTCAGTCACAGAATTTATCAAGCGATAGTCAATGACCATGCGGAATTTTTGTAAATTTGGATCATTTACAAAAGGTTTTTTCTTAACAAAAATTACCGGAAAACAATAATTTGAAGATGACGGTTCAATAATGCCTGCTTCCAATAAATTTTGAATCTCTTTTTTAGCAAATGATTTGGCAATTTTAGGAATTGGATATGGCTTAGTCTGAATAGGAAATTGATGTAATAATTTAAATTCGGGGATAACGGCGTTAGTAGAGACTAAAGTAGCACAAGATTTTGAGAAAACCTCAGCATTATCCATTAAAATTTTGAGCATCTTGTTTGCGTCATCCTTATTCAAGTGCCCCTGAGGGGGTTTACCTTCTTTAGGTAAACACAGGGAGTCACGCCCCGGGGTACCCTAGTGATCTGTCCTCCCTTCGTTTTCCTCTCCCTCTACTCCTACTTTCCCCTTTCTCTTCCCCCTTGTCGTGGTTGCCAAATTTACTGGTAAGGGCTTGTCATCTGTGTTTGATTACCACTCTGTTGTGTTGGACATAGATGGGAAGAGACCACCCGCGTGTTTGCCGTGCGTGGAGACCCGTGTCCCTGGAAAAGGGGATCCTGGCAGTTGAGGGGCATCTTGGTACCCCAATACACTGCTTTGGCCCGTGCTTCAGGTAAACGGGAGGTGCATATTGGCCTGTGTGCATCAATCGGCTGGTCACAATCGTCATCTGTTTCTAGGGTCAAGACCGGGGTCACCTACTGGGCACTTCGTTAAGGGTGGAGGCTGCCTCAGGGGTGACTCAAGGTCGTATAACTATTGGTCAGCATCGGTGTTAAGTAACAGATTCCACTCTGTTACTTGCATCCCCTTGGTTGGACTCCGTGGTGGGTGATGCCGCTGGTAGTCGAAATGATTTTTTATTTTCTATGGCTGAAAGTAGCAAGGTGTTCAGTTCCGCACACCAAAACAAAAACAGCGGAACAATCTCCTCACCGTTTGAATTCGCTAGATTTTACATCATAACGCTCACAAACCCTGAAGTACCCAACACTTCATTTACCAAAGTCTCTCCATTTCTGATTCACAAGGCTCTTCTCTCAGTACTGGGAGAAGTAGCCTCCGTGAAAAAGTTACGCTCGGGTGACCTTCTAGTTGAGGTCTCCCAAAACCAAGCTACTATTCTATCTAATTGTACCAACATATGTTCTTTCAATGTGACAGTATCGCCTCATAAGACTCTTAACACCTCTCGAGGTGTCATATCACAATCTGAATTCCTCGATGATGCAGAGGAAACAATTGTGGAAAATTTAACAGACCAACATGTTACTGCTGTCCGTAGGATCAAGATTAGGAGGGATGGGAAACTCATCCCAACGAAACATTTGATCCTTACTTTTGACACACCGAAATTACCATCTTCGGTTAAGCTTGCCTGGCATAACTGCCCTGTACGACCATATGTGCCAAACCCATTAAGGTGCTTTCAGTGCCAAAGGTTTGGACACTCTAAAGTATCTTGTCGTAGCAAGTCCATTTGTTCTCGATGCTCTGGATCTGACCATGATGACACTACCTGTGAGTTGCCACCCCTCTGCATTAACTGCAAGGGTGCTCACCCTGCATACTCCAGAAGTTGTCCAAAATGGTCCCAAGAGAAAGAGATACAAAGTGTCAAAGTATTGCAAAACGTGACCTTCAATGAAGCCCGCCGAATAGTAACCGCCCGTACTCCTCGTCCGGGTGTGTCCTATTCTGCGGCTGCAAAGACTTCATTTTGCTCTGTCAGTACGCAAACGGACCTTCCACCTTTGCCTTCTACCTCTCATCATCAGACTAAGACTACAGTCCAAAAACCAAAATTCAATTTTAACACACCATCAACATCAAATAGAACAACATCTCCACCTCCTAAGAAAACTTCTAAAATTGATAATGCAGAAAAAGTCAGACCATTCCCCAAACAGCCTCCAACAACAAAAATACCTCAAACTAAAAAACCTGGCATAACTCGGAAGAAGAAAGACCCAAAATACGTCAATCAATCCACTTCTTCTACGCAGAAGATGGATTTAGACGTAGAATTATCTCTTCATCCTTCCGACGATGAATTTTTACCAGACTAACCGAAAACTTTTGACTTTAAAACACAACTAAATCCATCCATTTCATAATGTCAATAAATTTTATTTCATGGAACTGCCGTGGCCTTAGAAACAAGCTCTCTGATATTAAAGATATCATCTCAAAATATCAACCTGCATGCTTTGCACTGCAGGAAACTCTTCTAACGTCATCTCATAATTTTAAATTGCGCAACTATTCTTGCTCCCGGCATGATTTCGATGGTGGAAATCATCCTCATGGCGGTGTTGCAATTTTAACTTGTAATGCATTTCCATCTACTCATCTTACTTTATCAACCTCATTACAGGCTACCATCGTTCAAATTCACATCAATGTTCTCCTCACAGTTTGCTCTGTCTATTTACCTCCTCATGCACCCATTTCTCAAACAGATTTAAACTCACTTATAGATCAGTTACCTTCGCCTTTCATTTTGCTCGGAGATTTTAATGGTCATAGTGAATTATGGGGTAGTTCTGCCTCCAATGACCGGGGGCGTAAAGTTGAACAACTCATCCATGACCAGAGTCTCTGTTTGCTTAATCAAGGTGAAGAAACTTACTTTCATACTCCTACACGAACTTTTCATTCCATTGATTTAGCTTTATGTTCACCATCTCTCTTACCTTTTATAAACTTTTCAGTAAGTAATGATCTTCATAACAGCGATCATTTCCCTCTCATAATTTCATATTCTGCTTCAGTTCCCATGAGCCCAAGGCCCTCAACTTTTATATACCATCGTGCTAATTGGTCTCTATTTGCTCAGCTTGCTCAGATCACGGCTGATATGGTCACACAAGATACTATAAGTGTAGCTGTTGATCGTGTTACGTCTGCAATTCTTGAAGCGGCAGAAGAAAGTATTCCTAAGTCGTCAAGTTCGCTTCCTCGCCACCGCAAGCCGTGGTGGAATGAGGATTGTGCAGCTGCTTATAAAGAGCAGAGACGCTTATGGAACATCTTCCGCCGCTACCCTAACACTGCCAACCTTTTAGCTTTTAAACGGGCTAAAGCAATGGCACGAAAGGTCCGGCGCAATAGTCAGAAAAATTCTTGGTCCCGTTACGTCTCTTCCATAACATCTTCTACTTCTCCCAGACAAGTCTGGTCGAGAGTCAAGAGAGCTAATGGCATATACCGTGAATCTCACCTTCCGGTATTCGAGAAAAATGGCACCACTTGCTCTTCTCCTGCCGATGTCTGTAATATGCTTGGTGAGACATTTGCTGCTGTCTCTAGTTTAGAGAGTTATAGTCCAGCATTTCAACAACATAAGCAGATCGTCGAAAGGAATAAAATCAACTTTAATACTCGCCGCCTCTTCTCTTATAACAGCAATTTTAATTTTGTAGAATTGCAACGAGCACTTTACCAGTCTCGCAATACAAGCCCTGGTCCTGATGGCATCACATATCACATGCTCCGCCACTTAGATCGGACGTCGTTGTTGAATGTCCTCATTCTGTTCAATAGAATATGGACGGAACAAACGTTCCCATCTGGTTGGCGTGAAGCAAGTGTGATACCCATCTTAAAACCAGGTAAAGACTCGAAAGACCCTGTTAACTATCGCCCTATAGCCTTAACCAGCTGTATTGGAAAAACATTTGAACGGATGGTTAACTCTCGCTTGGTATACTACCTAGAAAAGAATCACCTTATACCAGACTTCCAGAGTGGTTTTCGTAAGGGAAGATCCACCATTGATAACATCGTTGCTCTAGAGTCACGAATTCGTAACGCCTTTGTCCGACGTAACCATTTTGTCTCTATCTTTTTCGATATTGAGAAGGCTTACGATCGGACATGGCGATACGGAATTTTGAAGACACTTTACGACATGGGACTTCGTGGAAACTTACCCATCTTCCTCAAAAACTTTCTGTCGAAGCGGTATTTTCGAGTAAAACTGGGCACTACATTTTCCGATCTCTTCATCCAGGCTGAAGGCGTTCCACAAGGCAGTGTTTTAAGTGTTATACTTTTTATTATTCATGTCTCGCTCATCTTAAACGTATTACCACCTTCCGTATTTGGTTCACTGTATGTTGACGATCTGAACGTGTCATGTACAGGATCTGACATGCGCGTTATTGAGCGTCAACTGCAGTTGACTGTGAATAAAATCGTTGAATGGTGTGAACAAAATGGTCATAGTCTTTCACCTTGCAAAAGCTCTTGCATACATTTTTGTAGGTTACGCAGAATGCATCACGATCCAGTTATATCTATTCACAACGTCACCATACCCGTTGTATCTGAATTAAAGTTTTTAGGTGTCATATTTGATCAGAAACTCACTTTCAAGAATCATATTTTACATCTAAGAACACGGTGCGAGAAGACTTTGAATATATTACGCGTTTTGTCGAATACCTTTTGGGGTGCGGATCGTATCGCCTTACTCAGACTGTACAAAGCGTTAATACTATCACGTATAGATTACGCTTGTGCAGTCTATGGTACTGCTACTGCTTCCGCGTTAAGACGTTTGGATACAGTGCATCATACGGCTTTACGTATATGTAGTGGCGCATTCCGCACCTCACCAGTAGAGAGTTTATATGTCATTTGTCACCAATCATCTCTCGATTTTCGTCGCATGCAATTGTCTTTAGCGTATTACTATCGTGTGAAATCCTGCAAATCTCACCCTCTAAAACACGATGTCCTTCCATCAAGCTTGGAACGATTGTATGACGCTAAACCTTCATACGTCCGTCCATTTCGTGCTCGCGTGCGTTCTCTCATACAAACATTTAACATTTGTGAGGTGCCAACACAATCAATAGATCATCTTCTCATACCACCATGGATCATCTCACCATATCAGTTTTATTCCCTTTTTAAGTTGTACAGTAAATCTTATGTTGCATCCATCATTTATCAACAAATATTCAATTCTCATCGCCACCAATATTTTGAGTATATGCCTGTATATACTGACGGATCAAAATCGACGGGATACGTAGGCTGTGGTGTCATCATCGCTGATGATACTTATAGCTACAAGATCCCAGATATTTGTTCCGTCTTCACTGCGGAAGCTGTTGCCATCCTTTTGGCATTGCGGCTGATTTCTTCACGCTCCGAACGAAAGTATTTTATATACTCCGATAGTAAGAGCGTTTTGAACCAGTTAGAAAATTTTCGCAGTGATACTCACCCAATCTTATGCTTCATTAATCATTTATTAATCGCTCTTCACAAGAAGGGATTTAATATTTCATTTTGCTGGATACCGAGTCACGTCGGTATCCCAGGGAATGAGTTGGCTGATTCTGCAGCACGATCTGCAACTACTGAATTAACAATATCTGCACCATTCTCAGACATTAAACTACATGTTCGACAGCTTATCTCGTCCCTTTGGCAACAGCATTGGGACCTTCAAACTCAAAATAAACTTCATAACATCAAACCATATATAGACCCCTTACCTGTATTACGTTTACGTAATGCAGATGTAAAGCTTAATCGTCTCAGAATCGGCCACACTCGACTCACGCATCTTCATCTGTTGTTTGGAGAATCTCCTCCCAAATGCGACTCTTGCAATACTTTACTTACGGTTCATCACATTTTAACCATTTGTCCTTGTTTTAACCAACATCGTCTTACCTTTTTTAATAGCACGATTTTATGTATGAAGGATTTGTTAGATGATATTCATCATCCTAACATTTTCGCATTTCTTCGAGCTATTGGTATTTTATATTGTATATAACTGTTTTATCTGATTTTATTCACTCTTATTTCCTACCCATGAACCGTTTTACCTTTCCTGTGTATTTTATAGAATTACGCTTTTATTGATTTTATGAACTTTTAAAAATACGTGTCTTGAGATAAACAATTTTATTCTTTTTTTTATTTTTTTATTTTATGACAATGAAACTATTGTGTGCAATTTACCATTAGATCTAACTCAACAAATTGTTTGGCGCAGCATATCCTCCTTTGGATCTTGTGCCATAAAACTTCTACATTCAATCAATCAACCTTATTCAAGTGTTTTAAGGCAAAATCATTGGTATTGATCTCCATTTTTCTAAGTTCATGAATCTGTTCTAAATTTAAATTATTCATTTGAAAATGCTCATCTGCAGTAGGTATCATAATGTCATTTTCCTCAATTTTGAATACTTTGCCAATTTTAGTACCTTTTATTAATAATTATTTTTTTGTCAGTATTATTTTCAATTAGAGTTGCAAAATCTTTACTATTAATTTCATTTATAGATTCATAAATTGTATACTTAAGTTTATTACTAATAGGGGAAAATAAGATTTGTCAACAATTGCTTATATCTTGAGATACAGTTAGTTTAATTAATTTTTGGAAATTAGGCTCAATTATTATTTTCTCGGGTGCACAAGCAATATTATCTTTATCTAACTGCACATTATTACATATATTATTTTATCACACGTGGAGTATCTTCAAAAAAATTCAAATGACTCGTGCCCCATAATTAGTTTCCTATTCGGTGTATCTAAAATGATTTTGTTATTTTGGATGAAGTCGTATCCTAAGATAATTTTATATTTGTAATGCCAAGAATTTTGAGTTTCAAAGAAAGTTTCATTAAACCATTTAGTATTGATTTTAAATTTGGATGAAATAGCTGACAAGTAAGGTATAGTGTTGTTATCCAGAGTATGTATTCTTACTGATCGAGATAAATAATTATCTTTAGTCTTTTCTTTTATTTCATTTACAGTTACAGGATCTATTAAACTCAAATTAGCACCAGTGTCTAATAAGGCGGGTATTAATTCTCCAAATTTTAACATTATGATAGGAAGAGCATCCGAAGTGTCATTATCATTACATGTCATAACATGCTTATTTCCTATTTCTACTTCATTTATTTCTTTTAATTTATCATTGTTTTGATTCATTTTATTTCTAATTATCTGACTACTATTTAAATTATGATTAGAATTTGTCACTTCCTGATTTTTTTTATCATCATTATCTAAATTAAAATTTTTATGCTTGATATTACTATTAACAAATATCCTACTTTTATATTTTTTGTCATTATGTTTTGTTTTGACATTTTGTCTATAGATTTCCCTCTTTTTCATTTGACTTTAACTCATTTGATTTCTCATTGGTTCTTGTAAACCCTGTATCCTTCCACCTGTTACAAGAACCAGCGATCAGTTTAAATTATTCTGTCACCTATCTCTGCTGTTGTAACCTCTATGTCTAAAGTTCCTATTAAAACCTCGCCTGAAATTGCTACGACTCCTATCATAAGGTGTTGCTCTATTGCTGTTATTCCCACTTTTGCCTGGATAGTACCAGCAGTCGGTAGTCAAGTGATTTTTGTTGCAAATATGGCAACTTATTTTGGGTTGAACAAAGTTTCTATTTCCTGAGATATTGTTTACAGCCTTGTTTTTAGTTAAATCCTCAATTTTTTGTGTTAATTCCTCTATCCTGCGATTGCTTTCCATTTGATTTTTTAATAACATTTCTACATCTATTGTTTTAGTTACATTAGTCACGTGATTTTCACTAATTGCTAGTGCATTCTCCACATCCCTTGCTATTTTGCCTATATCCTCAAATCTTGTGGCTCCCCTTTTCATGACTTCAAGTCGAATATCGGGTCTCATACTGTTTAACAATTTTTGAGCCTTCATTTTTTAGCCAAATTTAAAGTTTCCTCACTACTTTTATTATTTATTTCTAAGTACTCGTTTGTCGTCTTATCGACCTCTTCTATTAAATGTTTTATACTTTGATTTGGACCTTGCATGAGTGTGTTAAATTTGTTCTGAAGCTGCGTATAGTTTGGTTTTTTTAGGAATTTATCTTTAAGTATTTTTACTATTTTTTCAAATTCATTTGTATCTTCAGTAGTAGCTTCACTTACAATTCTTAAGTCCTCTCCTGCTAAATTGAGTTTAAGAATTAGGCATTTTTTAGTCTCATCCCATTTTTCTAAAATGGCAATTTGCTTTAAATTAAAAAAATTTAAATTTTCCTCTTTACTACCCCTGAAAGTTTGCAGCGAATTCGCTAAGGAATATGCAGATTTAGCCACAGTGTATTTCAAAATCACAGAAAATTTACCGAATTAATAGCTACCTTAAAATATCATCAATATATCAACAATCAATAAATAGCATACAGTTATGAAAATCCTACTGATATACCAAAAAAATATACCCATATAACTACTCATTACTTGAAAATACATATAAAATACACTGTTTATTATATTACCAAAATTTTTAGTTTTCCATTTGATGACATTTTATTTTCATTCTAAATTATGTAACAAGTGTTGAAAAATAGGGGCCAGCTTACTAAGTATAAGATATTGAAGACATCTATTACTACTCAAGAATTCACTTCATGGAAAAGGTACAACTATATTTATTGAATATAAATCTTTAAATATAAAGTTAGAAAAACTACATTCAAATAAACTAAACATAACTCTTTAACATCACATAGCTCTTTCTAAACATAACATAAGAGAAGAAACATCCTCTAACCAAAGCAAAGATATAACTAACTAAAGCCAGAAACACCCACTTCCTTCTAGCTGAGATAACAGGAAGTGACCCGACTTCCCCTAGGAAGTGACCCAACTTCCCACAGGAAGTGACACAGCCAAGAGGAAAATACTGTTTACATTTTCCCCAACATTCGGCCCCCTTTTCCTTTTGCTGTGCTAAAAAGTTAAACAATTATTTGTAACCTTGAGTTAAGTCCTTAAGTATATTTTATTACAGAAGGATCGCATTCGTTCTTTAACCGCAGGCTTTGTTAACAAGTCTGCTGTATTGTTCAAAGTTCTAACATATCTTAATTCAAAGAATTTGTTATTCACATATTGTCTCACAAAATGGTAACGAACATCAATGTGTTTGCTGCGAGAGTTCTCAACCTCAGATTTAGAAAAATCAATAGCAGCCCTGTTATCACAAAACAATTCACAGCTTGGTACGTTCAATTTGAGTTTCTTATCAGTTAGCACATTTTTTAACCACACTAACTCCTTGGCTGACTCTGATAAAGAGATATACTCAGCCTCCATGGTAGAAATTGAAACACTTTTCTGTTTAAAGGTTTTCCACAAGATAGGGATATCACCTACATATACAATAGTTCCTCCTATTGACACTCTGTCATCTCTGTTTGATGCATGGTCTGCATCCGTGTAGCACTTTATTGACAAATCTAAGATTTTCGACAAATCAAGTATATTTTCTTTTGTATATTGCAGATACCCTAATAATTTCAGTAAAGCTTGCCAATGTTTGATACCAGGATTTTCTTGATACTGCGATAAAATATTAACAGCATAAGATATTTCAGGTCTTGTCCTACTTGCTATAAAGGACACACATCCAAGAACACTTCGGTATGGAATGTTTTCCATTTCTGCTTTCTCCATTTCTGTTTGTGGGCAATCCTGCATTGACAAATTTAATCCTTTAGCTATTGGCAATGAAACTATGGGTATGTTGTACCACTTGCTAAAATGCTTCACTGTATTCTCTATATATTCTTTCTGGTGAATTACTAAATGACCATTAATTTTCTCAAATTTTCTTACTAAGTATAAGATATTGAAGACATCTATTACTACTCAAGAATTCACTTCATGGAAAAGGTACAACTATATTTATTGAATATAAATCTTTAAATATAAAGAAAAACTACATTCAAATAAACTAAACATAACTCTTTAACATCACATAGCTCTTTCTAAACATAACATAAGAGAAGAAACATCCTCTAACCAAAGCAAAGATATAACTAACTAAAGCCAGAAACACCCACTTCCTTCTAGCTGAGATAACAGGAAGTGACCCGACTTCCCCTAGGAAGTGACCCAACTTCCCACAGGAAGTGACACAGCCAAGAGGAAAATACTGTTTACATTTCTATTTGTTTACATTTTCCCCAACAACAAGAATGTTATTACCTAGCATACATATACAGATTTACAAAATGTCTTATCAAAATATTGATTAATACTAATTAAAATTATATGTACTTCAATAAAATATAAATTAAATGATATATGCAGACTTAAATTATGTATCAAAAAAGATATATATTGCATTAAAATATATAAATGATAAATAACATCAAGATGATCAATATAATAATTATTAAAACCAAATAGTATAAATTCGTATATCCAATAGGTATATGTGAGCATTAAAATATCACCATATTCAATCAAATAGTTCAAAAGTTTTGTGTATATATGAGTATAAACATTTTATAATACTTTCATTTACCAGAATTCATTCTGTATTAAAATCAAATCATTTCTTCATATTGATATTTTTGTCAAAATATTTTTTACCTTATATATAATGAATTTTAAATCAGTTTAAATATTACTAGGAGGCTTCGCTCCCTGCTCGCTAGCGCTCGCCAACCCCGAAACTGCTTTCACAGTTCATTTCGGATTGCTTCGCAATCCGATGCTCGCTTTGCTCGCTCATTGGATACGTTCTTAATGTCTAGCTTTTGTATACTCTTTTGAACACTGAAGTTCCGAAAACTTTTCACTGTAGAAAATTCTAAACCTGTGCATTTCAATATTAATCTGAAATTGCAAACAGTTCACATATTTTTCTTATTCACACTATTCTATTGTTGAGAAAAGTAACTGTTGTAAGTTTTGTTTTAAAGTCTTTCACACCAGAGGGCTAAAACCACGTGTTGTAAAACAATATGAAATAGTACTGAACGACGGATGTAAAGCATCTTCTTCGATGAAGATAATTTTATGAGAATTTTTTTGATAATTCGGTGAGAATTCACCCGATTAGCCATATGATGCTCACTACGTGCTCTTGCGCGCCGAAGCCTATCAATTAAAAATGAAAACTGTTGACAACGCGAGAAAAGAAATATCGGTTTTATTGGTACATACGTATTAGCGTTTTATATAATATAGATGTTGATATCACCAATAATCAAATTTTGTTTGAGAGAGAGCGAGGTACAATATTAAGATTAACTATTTTAACATATTTTTGTGCACAAGGCACTGAGTATTAAAAATTTGAAAATATTTCAGCCATGAATTAATTTTAAAGCCAAAATTTCCAGAGATTTTTCTAAAAAAAAATATTTACTCTTAACACCAGATTCGAAACCGCGCGACGGCATCATATATTAAAGTTTATGGTATTAAAGTAGATAACAGGATATTAACAATGAGAAATTAGTACAATTAAATATTAAAACTTAATCAATTTAACCGTATTATAAAAATTCTATCTTAATATAGGATACAATCATCCTAATCAACCTAACAATTAACTTGATTAATCTTACTACCACACGTGGTGGTTAAACCTAAAATATTTAGTGATAGTAGAAAGCTATAGGATATCTCTGGAAATAAAAAATCATTAAATTTAGATAATACTCAAATAGGCTGAAATGAAAGACAAACATAAATCTAAGAAAACGACAAATGAAGAATAACTTACAAATATTTATTCCAACATCATCATCCTCAAAATCACACGCACATTAAAAAATTATATATCGAGAAATAGAAGAACTTATGCACTCATAATAGATTACTCATTTTGATTTACTAATCAGATAACTAGAATTGAGGATCAATAAGGATCCTGAATAGTATTTCAATTCCTTTGTCCTTTTTCACCACCATCTCAAAGAGAACAACGGCAGGCCGAAGCCTCCGCTACTCACCGAATCAGACCATCATTTGCCATCTCAAATTACTTGCAAGGGACGCTTCACACTGTCGTTGCCATCACACTGAAGGATGAAAAATACTTCCTTCCCCAATTCTCAATGTAGGTGTCTCTGTCCTCTCGAGTTGGAATTCGGCTTCTGCCTAGAATTCTGACCCGAAGTCTTTGAAATCTGAAGTCTTTTTTTTGATTGTCACTTTCAAATAATTTACTTTTTGATTTGCAGTTGGCTGTAGACCATGGAGTGTGAAAAGTTCAAAGTCTTATCAGTAAAAAATAAGAACAAATTGTACAGTCCGCAAAAAAAAAAACGAATCACCCTGAATAACTTTTGTTCTAATGATCGGATTTTCACGAACTAAGTGTCAATCTTAATAGTTCCTGGGGGTGATCTCAAATATGCTAATTAATTAGTGCTAACTATTAATTAAGTTACGAAATCAGACACAAAAACGTACTTTCTCTGAATAAACATGCATTTTTTTTTACATATTTGGATTTCTTATCTTCAAAATATAGGGGGTAGCCGCAATCTGGGAAATGTGGTCCCCATAGTTTGGTCAGGAGAGCGATTCAAAGTTCGTACCCCTTAATGTTAATTTCGCTTTTTGCGTTTTCAGTCATATTTTCAAAACTAATGAAGCAATTCAAAAAAAATTGCACCCACTCATAAAACTCATTTACCCAAAGCTAATTTCATGCAAAAAATAATTTTTAATAATTATTTATTATTTTTTATTATTTAATTAAAGTGAGGATGAAAAAATATTGAATTATAAGGTATGAATTTTTTTATACCATATTAATCTACATATTTTTCAATTGAAAAATCTAAAGTTTCAACTGTTTTTATTTATTAGAAGCTGAGAAAAATTAAAATTAATTATTTTTAAAAAAATAATTTGGCGACAATAAAGAAATAACTGATTGGGGCGATTAATATTAAAATGTGATAAACTTGGGAGGAACTTGACTTCGCGCGAGTAGCGTAAAATTTCATTCATATTTTTTTCGCTAATAATCGTTTGCTAATCTTTTTATTTTTATTTCTTTCACACTATAAAATACGATGTTTCTTTTTTAGTCATTTAATAATTTATTTCCAATTTAGCAAAGAATTTTGAATAAAAAACACTTTATTCAACAAATGTCTAGTTTTAAAAAGCGTGCTTCTGATAGAATACACCAGATTGTGCTTATTTAATGCGATTATTTTTTATTTTTCTTATTTTGTTTTTCAATAACTGATACAATTTCAATAATATACATACGTATGCATAGATTTGGAATAATATATTTATCAATTTCTTGAATATATATTTTATAAATATTAATAAAAATACGTAGTCAACATTTTTAAACATCTCTCACTACATCGCAAATTTCTCAACATCTTATAGGGTAAACTAAACAATGAAGGAACACTTAAGCTTAGCTTGCCTTTAAAAAAAATTCATAAAAATTTCAAAATTTGTAATTTTAGCTAAATGATGGTGTCGACATATTTGTTATTAAATGCAAATTATGTAAAAAAAAGTTAGATAACTTACATAATATTGTTTTAAGCTTTTGGTGGTTTAAATAATAAGTAGTAAGATGACCAAGTGAAGGAACAGTTCTTACCAGTGAATAAACACTAAATTTTCCAGTGAATGAACACTTAATTTTGAGAATGTTTGATGCTCGTTAGGAATCCATAGGCCACACAAATGTATAAAAAAAACAATATTTTTCATAGAATTACGACATATAACCATAGTTAATGTGGAAAATATTACTTTTTTTTCAGTCATGGAATGGAAAGTAAAATATGTTTGAATACATAATTTAAAAAAAAATGTTTTTCATTTTTTTCTCACAGTTTAATAGTCCGTTCTAAATTATGAATGTTTATCATTGTGTAATCCGATGATGTTTTTATTATTATTATAATTCGATCATATTTTTGTTTACTCTTTTCCGCATATTTTTTAAGCTTTTTTTTCAAATCTTTTTAAGTATTTTTTTTTCTCTTCGTCATGAGTAATTTCTTTCTTTTTCTTTTGATTTAACCTTCCTCTTTTTTTCCAAATTATGGGCCAATGTAAATGTATCTCCGAAATTTCTTTTGATTTTCCAGTTCCATTTCCAGAATTCCTCACTGGATAATAAATGAGAAAAAGCAGTTTCAAAGTTTGAGTAAAACCCATCTCTCATTGACTTATATCTAGTAGTTACTTATAAAACCAATTGTTTTTGCAACTAACAATGCCTCAAGAAGACTTATCTCGAAATCAGTTTTCAAGATACTTTCATTATTAATGTTAGTTGTCTCAGCTTCAGAGCCAAAATTTGATTATGCAATTGTTCGTTTTGAAATAAATTCTTCAATATTGAAGAAAGCACAGGCTATTGGATATTTGGGAGATTAAACTTTTCTGTCAATGTTCCTTTAAAAATTTGCAACATAACTTGTGAGATTTCCTTCTCAAGCTTCTGAAGAAATAGCGCATCGTTACTCTCAAAGCATGTGTTTTGTTGATAAGTTGTCTTGCTCATTAACTCTTGGTGTCTGTTTTGCATGCATTTGTTACAGTCAACGTTTTCTACATCGAATGGAAAAATATCGCATTTCATAAAAGCATTTTAACTTCATCAGTTGATGCCTCAAATCTTATTTAAAAATGGATGTAAAATTTTCTAGACATATTGTTTTACAATTCTTTTGTTTTCAAGATCTAACGAGATTTCCAAGAATTACGTAGAAAACTAAACCAGAAAATTTGTTTTGAGGAACAAAACTTGCTCGGTTTCAAATTGATATGAGATTTATACCTATCCAGAAGAAGCAAAATTAGGAATTTGATTGCATTTTTAATTAGCCATGGGTAGAAACATTTGCAATATATTTGTAAAATGTTGTTGTGGTCATCGTTTCATTTCATGAATAGCTTTTTTCAATGAAATATGTAGCAGGGACTGATTCTGAAATATCTCAACGAATTCTTCTGTAAGGAAAAACTACCAATGGAGGTACTTTTTCTTTCCTAGGTACTTTAGAATATAAATCCTTATAATTTTTAAGGCCGCAGATTTTTCCCGTTTAAGGGCAGTATTCAACTCTTGTTTCATTCGCATTGTAAATGCAATCACTTTATAAAAAGATGCCAGGGCTACTTCCCTCCTAAAGATTCTCTGAAGTTCTAAAAACCAGTATTTCGAATATTATTCTCAAAGGGAAGTTTTGCCTTTTGAAATTATCTTCGCATTGCACTGAGTTATCGGTGGATGTCACCTTAAAAAAACTTCACCAATTTTTCACCTAGATAATTGTCTTTAAATGGATTTTTCCTACCAGTTCCCGTTAGGACATTAAAGACGGCAATAGGATAATAATTTAGCTAATTATTGGCACAAAATCCTGCAAAGATTCCATTCAAGCTTTTATTATTATATTTAGTTGTTATATTTAGTTAATAAACATAGTTTATTAAGGTATGATGTAATAACTAAGGTATGATATAATAACTAATCACTACATTTATGAAGATAAATAATAAATAAATTATTATTATAATTCTTTAAATAAATTTGGCAATTAAATTTGCATATTTAAATGAAATAGTTATAGGAACTATTCATACAACATTTAACTGAATTTTAGGAGTCCTCTACGTCGCTGAACTACTAATTATTCATGTAAAATCATATTTCACACATACTATTCATTCACTGGGAAATCTATTCTCAGTGAAGGAACATGCCTGTTCCTTCACTGGTTAGAAGTTGTTTTTTTTTTTATTTTTAACATAATTTTGATTTATAATATGACTAAAGGTACAAGAAAATTAAAATTTTTCTTTTATTTTCATTAACTGAGAAAAAATCCCAGTAAAGGAACACTTGTTTATACATTGGTTTTTCATCGCTCTGTAATCCAGTTAATAAACACCCCCTAATCTCAGTACTTGCTTATGTTATGATGCTTAAAATAAATAAAACGTAACTTCAATGACCATATTTTGAATTCTTTTTTTCACAATGAAAAGAAAAAGCATTATTATTTGCAATTAATTGTAGTTTAAACGGAAAACAACAAACACTGACCTTATAATTTTGTCAAAGAAACAAGGCGTTGAACAGATACTAACAAATTCAAAACTTTTTCCAGAGAAGACTCAAAGACCAGATAACTAAATGCATTGTTAGAGGACTTCCTATTGTTAGGTAGTAAGCTACTCTTACCAATCAATCTAAATTAACACGTTTAAAATCTTATTTCTAAGAAATATCTATGAAATGCTCCTTCATTTGTTGGTTTACCTTATATCATCCTAATCTTAAAAGAAATTTCCGGAAGTGTATCGCAGAACTATTTTACCAACTATTTAATAAAATTTTAACATTTTAAAATTCTTATTCTTTTCCATTTTACGTTTATTATTTCTTCATTAATATACTAATAATTTTTTTAGAACTTTAATTTAGATTTTCCTTAATTTAGGTTTCCTTTTCAAATTATAGTCAAGTTTTTTTTAAAGAATTATTGTCTGCTAGCTAAGAATAAAACCTTGTTAAGAAATTAAAAACATTCAGCTGTTTAAAATTATTTAATGCAAAACAGCTGATTATTTACTTAGCATACTATTTTTTTGAAAAAAGAATATAAATTATTGATTGTCTTCTTTTTTTTGTTTCTTGTGACTTCAACTTAGATTATCTAAAATAGTGTTGATGTTTTATAAGTCACTACAAAGTGGATAAAGATACCGAACATAAAAAGCTGTGGAATACGTAACCAATTTTTTTAGTGTCTTAAAATATCTCAGTATCTTAGATGTCGTCCTACTATCTTAGTTGTGAAATTAAATTTTTAATTATCTGACCACGTGTGATTCACTAATTATTTCATTATATCTTTTACTCTTTATGATACCAAGTAGATTTTCTTCTGATAATATACTAAACTATTTTGTTTAATTTTTTACTTTAGCATGATTTCCAAGATATTATTGTAGTATAATTTGTTATCAGGAAAATGCCTTATTTTGTTAATCAGGAAATACTAAAAATTGAAATTTGTAAGGATTCCGAAGCTGTGCACACAATACACAATTTCCGACCTTATTTTAATAAAAAAAAATTTAAAAAAAACGTGGCAAGTAGGCTAACATACTTTTTACAGAAACTGCGAAAACTAGTTTTTCCTATATTTTGTCAAAAGAGGATAAGAATGATATTGCTCCAAGGGACCTACTCAATAATTTCGCTATTTCCAGAATGAAATCTGTTTGATCGAAACATATTATTCCTTGAAAATTACACGAGGGAAAAATTAACTTTTATTATTTATCTAAGCTTATTCCATTTATTTAATGATAGCGGTATTAAGGTTAAGGATATGCGTCGGAAGCTCCGTTTATTATTATACTATAAATGCATTAAATCATGTAGCTTGAATAATTTATTTTAAGTAAATTATTTAATAATTTTATGCAAATAAGGGTGTAAAAATAAACTCGATCAAAATACTCCGAAAGTATACCCTGAAATATATGTAGAATAAACTTTGGAATCGATATATAAAAAATACCTTTTCAAACAACTTCGAGTAGGACGGAAACGCTAACTTGTTTAAAAAAATTGTCCTTGTTACTATTTAATTTCGATTCCTGGTACTAGGGGACATTCCATTTTCACATTCGACTTTTGAAATTTCAATTGTAAACGGAATTTTTTTATGACCTTAAACTAAAATGTTAAGGCTTGCAGCAAAGGGAAAAAAATTTTTTTTTTTACTGCATTAATTTTTTTACAAAGTAGTGAATTATTATTTTTTCAATCTAAGAACCTGTGCCTATAACATATGTAAAACTTATTTTAATATCATGTGAAATAATTTAATATGTTGTGTAACTAAATGGATAATCCCAAGAAACTGAATCGAAAATATAAAAACTTCATTGATTTAAAAAAATAATAGATGATAATAAAAATAGACATGCTTTGAGCGTCCAATAATAAAAGTCACAAGTTATCCAAGCCCGACAAGTCTTGAGAATGGGCGATTATATTTGAAAACTCGAAACATGTCGACTTTTACTTCCCTCTTCATATGTTTTGAAGCCAGTTGAGTTTTTATCGTCAATTATACTGTTTTACATTTGGATCTTGATCATTATTTTGATAAGGATTTTACACTAGTTAAAGTAAACATATGCATTTTAATATTTTATCAGGATTCATGTGATCTTTAAAAATGTAAGAACATCAATATTGTAAAAGTTATATTTAACTTAAAAATTAACATTTTGACACCAGATATTTTGAGTTAATGAAATTAAATATTTTATCTCTCAAGGTTTTGTGCCCCCATTTCAGTATCTTAAGGATCTTACGAGCTCTGTTTAAAAAGAGATCATCAGATATATATAAGAAAGCAAAAATAACCATAGTAGCAGTATTTGGTGGTAAATGTAGCTTATCGTAATTGAAGAATATGCTGTGCGACATTTTATGGTGAATTTGCGAACGTATAAGTTTCAGAATGTATCGAAACATGAGGATGCTATTTGCTAATCATCTTTATCCAAAGGAAACGATGTAACCTAAATATCAAGTAGAATTAAGCGATTTTTTAAACAATGAATCCTACAATTTGCAACATATTATTTCAATATCTTATTCTTAAACATAACATATTTCAATCTTTTTAAAATGCCACTGAACATTCAGCAATTCCTTGAGTTATAGAAAAAAGAAATATCGTAAATTATAGAAAACCTTGTGAATGTGCATTAGAATTATTATACAATCTACATTTTATTTTTCAAGCCCTTTTTTTTCCTTCAAACTTTCTTGCCTAGAAGACTCGATTAAAGCTGTAAAAATGATTATCCCTAAAATTTTGTATATAGCTATAATAAGTTATGCTCATTTGATTTTAGTATAAAATCCTCGAATAAATATAGTAAAAACAGTGTAATCTAAATAATATCAGATAAAAAGTTCATGTATTTAAATTCTAAAAACTATCATAAATAATTTATAAATCGATTCAAATTTACTTTTCAAATGAGATTAAAATAATATTTTTTTTTTTTTTTTTGCTTTTTGGACAGAAATCTCCTAAAAAAATTGTTTATGGCCTGGAAACTTCGAGATATTTTCTATTAACAATAAATTAAACCCCTCCGAGCAATCACTGAACATTATTTCAATTTTTTTACTATCATAACTTGGTTGCGTAGCAACCTAGTAAAACTAAGCACTCCTCTTTTGAATTAGTCAATGGGTTATCGTAAAATATTTATTTGCGCAGGCGATTTTTTTTGGTGGTTTTCTGGACTATCGCCAAATATATAAACCTTTATTGCGGCCCAATTTACCACCCAAATTTTTTCAAATTTTGTCTACCCCCCCTAATTCAAGGATCTAGATTCCAAATATGTAAAAAAAATTATATGTTTATTCAGAGAAAGTACGTTTTTGTGTCTGATTTCGTAACTTAATTAATAGTTAGCACTAATTAATTAACATATTTGAGGTCACCCCCAGGAACCATTAAGATTGACACTTAGTTCGTGAAAATCCGATCATTAGAACGAAAGTTATTCAGGGTGATTCGTTTTTTTTTTTGCGGACTGTACCTTAAAAAATTAGTGTTACAATGTGTAACACTCCCTACTCCTTAATTACGTCCAGTCTATCTGGTCTCCACATTCCATCTCATCTTAAAACAAAAACTTTTTCTCACAAAAAATGACCTTCCCTTCTCCTAAGTCCACCCCCACTCTAAGGAATGACACTTCCTGTGTCATGCGTGGGAGAGGAATCAGGATCCTGTTATCATATTTAATTTTATTTTTGTTGTTACCTCTTTTCCCACTATTATTATTGTAATTTTTAAAAAGATTATAAATACACTCATTATTATTAAAAGATTTAAAATTGAAGTCAGTGTGTAGACCGTGTGGATAAATAGATTCATTAATGATCATATATTTATTTTCAGCTTCAAGACGTTTTTTAGGGCTTTTTAATGAAATCCAATACTTCTATTGAAATGTTTAGAAAAATGTTTAATTTCAAGGCTATTGTTATTATTATTAGAGTTTGTTTGTGTGTTAAACCTCTATGTAAATTATTTCTTTTGTGAAGAGGTTGAGAGGTCTGGGCAATATATATTACATCACAAATGAAGCATTTAATTTTATAGATACAGATAGTAGCCTTTCAAAGAGGGAAATTTAGAAAAGAATTAGCTCTGACGAGAAATTTGCAGGTTAATCATCGATTATCCTTGCATTTGAATTATTGGCGATTGATTAAACTGAAGCAGAGTGAAGCAATATTCCTTCTTCCAATCCAAAACTTTTAGTTAAATTTGCAAGACTCCTAGGAAGGAGACTCAAATAATCAATAATTCTAATGTTCAAAGATTGAATCTTGACGCATAAAAACTTTGAGCCGTGCATGATGACTTTGGGTTAAATTGACTGCTTCACTAGATAATTATTTAAAAACATTCCATCACAATCCTGCATGTTACGGGCTATGACGTTGTGATTCTTATGGGCAGGCGAAAACAAAAACTCTCCGAACTTCTCGAGGGAGTCACATCCTTTAAAAACGACTTCCTTACCATCAAAATAATGCATAACTATCTATATGTTCCCCGGAACTCTGGTCAGTCTCGATATCAAAAAAGATGTATTTATTATGATGAGGTGACTTTTTTTCTCTCTTTTTTTATAAAACATTTATGATCCACAGAATAAGTTTTTCCCGCAATTTTTACGAAAATACGTGATATGTTTTCCTTTAACAGTCACGACATAACCCAAATTGGTCATAAAAGGAGTTTTTTTCCGACGTCTTTATGTCTCTCAAAACAATCCTCTGACTTGCAAATCTTAGTACATATTTATCAAGGCAATAAATTCTAAGATTGCCTAAATGAAGGTCACTGAAACATGTATGACATCTATTTTTTCAGCGGTGCTTGGCAGCATTTTTAAAACCTAAATCACAGATAGAGCAATAGTAAGATTTATCTAGAAATCCAGTCATGGATGTTATAACATGAAAATGCTCCCCTACTTTCCAAATAAAAATCTTCTTTTCTCGACCTACTCCTTTGTATACAATCTAAAAGATAAAATTTTACGATCTAATACAGGTTTGAAATTGAAGCTAAATGGTCTTATGTGTATAAATCTATAAAATATATATCTTGAGAGCCATGATCTCCTTATTAAATCCTTCAGCATCAATAACGTGCAATTGAATATCTAGAGCTTGAGCAAATAACTCTATCTCTGCAAATACACAGGAACCCAAGCTTTTTCATTTTTTTTTTGAAGGGGTTTGTTACATTTACGAATTAGAGCATATGTTTGTGGTCCCTTCAAATGTTGTTGTTGCTAATTCCCATCTGGTCTGACGGGGTCAGACCAGATCAATTAATCCGTTAACATTGAGAAAATGGGAGAGGAATGAATATCGTTCCAGTCCAGCCCTAAACAGATCAAGATGTGCTCAGGTGATGCCTGGTTTTGTTGGCATTTAGGGCAAAGAGGAAAGATCTTTTGATTTGCAGAAAATGTGAGACTTTTCAGGTGTCCAGTGGCCAGTCGGGATAGGCAGGTGTTGGTTTGCCTGTCACCAGGGAGAGATAGAGAGAGTCCTGGTCTTTTTGCTTTATACCAGTAGTGAATAGGTGGAAGCAGCCACTTTTGTTTATTCTGGGCCTTTTGCCTTGCAAAAAGTTCAAGGTATGTAAGCTCTGAGGTGGAGGGGACTGGATGGTCTAGTCCCTTCTTTGCAAGAGTGTCAGCCAACTCGTTGCCGTGGATATCGGCGTGGGACCTTCAAATGTTTGTGGTCCCTACCGTATTTGTTACGTGTTTAGAAGATGTCAAGGTTATTCTTTAGATTTCATTATACGAGAGCTCAACTCAAGAAAAAATAATAATTATCTAATGTATTTGTTTGTAAAAAAAAATATTCTGTAAAATTCCAATTTTTAAAAAAAATAAAAAATGACTTCTATCTTTGTTGTTTTGTGTTTGATATTTAAAACATGTACTTAAAATCATTCTAAGAAAATAATGACAATTATTGGAATTAAATTTATCGTTTCAAAATTGATCTATAAGGCAGCTTAATATTAATTAAAATGCAAACAAATCTCAAAAATTTAACAAAGCTTACCTTTCAGAATAAAGTTGTAAAATCATTGACACTATAATCTCAAGCACATATAACTTTCAATAAAGCATATATCCTTAAATTGACGAAAAGAATATTAAAACAGACACATCATGTACATAAAATAAAACAATTTTCTTTATTGGTGTATCAATTCCTGCAAAATACAATTGCCCAAAATCTACATTCAACAGGACATTTTTTCTTAAGGCAATATTACACAGTTAAAAATATTACAACACTTTCCATTTCACATTATCTTTTTTTTTTAGTTTTATGCAAAAAAAATTTTATTTTTAATAATTTTTGAAGGGAATTTAAGTTCTTTCAATGCTTTATGAAACACTTTTAGTCCCACAGGTGCATTTTTTTCTGTTCCTTAACAAATCATTAATAAACAATGATATATTACTTTTGGGGATTAATTTACCTTTGTAGCTAATTTCGCCAGACTCTGTCCAATTCAATATTGTAGAATGAGATTTTAAGCTTCTGAAGATATCCACAGCTGTTATCTTATATTGCATAGGGGCAATTTTCTCAATTTTCTTTTCCAAGAGATCCTCCTGGATAGAACTTTCCGTTAAGTTACTATCGACAAATTTATTTGGCTTTGAATCTATTTGTAAAGGTTCTTCGCTATCTACATTGGTGGTAGCAGGTAAAGTTTCACTAATATTGTCACTATCATCTGATATTTTAGGATTTTCTACAGATTTTACCTGGATTTCTTTTCTGTCATTTTTAGATGCAGTGGTAATTTTACGCACTCTTGCAGAGCTTGTAAATATATTTGCGCTTTTTCTACGTCTGATATATTTTTCATGCACAAAATATCTCGCATTTTCTTGTCTGAATCTGACAAATGCGAATCTAAAAAAGAACTTAAGTGCTCTTCAGGAACAAGCACTAACTTTCCACCGTGCTCCATTTATCAGTGATGAAATTACAGACAAAGCAGCCAGAATTAAAATACTTAGAAAACCGTCACCTCGTTAAATCAATTTTCTTTTTTAAAAAGAGGTTTTCTTTTATCTGAGAGATTTCTTAAAGTTTTTTAAAGGGCTTGTACCGTAGTTTAATTGGTGCACCTTAGTTATGACACCGGCTTAGGAGAAATTAAATGGTAAGTACATAAGAAAAATTACGAGATAAAATGAAACCTGAAGCAAGGTTAATTAACTGTACTGGGTGGCAAAGTAAATGTCATTACATCATGAGTAAAAGAAGGGAGGGTATGCCATTTCGCTCAAAACTATTGATCCAGAGAAGTATATAAACATGTATATACATATATTCGATAATATCTATGTATATACTGATAAAAAAAGGATATTAACAAAATGCATGAATAGCATTAACCAGGGGAAATCCCTGAAGGCCGAATGGTCAGTAACGTAAGCGATAGTGTTATACCACAATCACCCAACATAATTTTGAGATCCGTTGGTCATGTACTCAGATCATATTTCTTTTATAAAAGAGATAACACATATTATTGACAAGCGATGATATTTTTTTTGTTAAAAACACTGTTCATGGGAAGCCCACTGGATCAATAAGATTGAGGACAACCTTAATAACATAATACACAGATATGATGTGTACATGACATAGCCCAGGCAGACAAAACAAAAGAAGGAATGAAATAGAGAGTTACTCACCCTTACAAGATACCTTCATGGATGAAGCCTGCAGAACACAAGTGACTATGACACAAGAAGAAAGACATAAAGAAGTCTTCGGACGCATTTCATCTTCAAACACAGATTTTTATTCAGTTTCCATCTCGTCTTACAAAGAAAGCACCATCGGGTGATCGGGGGGGAAACAAAGGATGCACTTCTACTTCCGACGTAGAGTCGTGGATATCGACACTCACTAAGGATCCATAGTTTTTTTTACGGCTTATCGTCACTGAGACATAAAATAGAGTTCCAACTTCTTAAAGAAATTTTGCAGTAGGCGCTGCGAAAGAGGAGGTTAGGGAGAACGGAAAACGATTTAGTTCATACTCGAAGATTTTTTTTTTTTTAAAGACAGATCTGAGATCCTGTTACCACATATCTTTGTAGAGATAAGACAAAACAAAATTTATATATATATATCTTCTCAAACTCAGAATATTGGAAGTCTTTAGACTTAAAAGGATGAAAGTTCCATCATCGGCAAAAAGCTGTAAACCTTTACATGAAAGGCCAAGTAAAAAGGAAGGAGTCCATCTATCCAAGATGGCACCGGCGATGACGCTGGCAAGACAAGAATATTGTCTAACTGTTGCCGAGCGATGACCCAAGAGAAGTGATGACAGCGTCCCTTCAGCGCGGGAAAGTACGAGTTGTCAAGCAGGAGAGAAAACGACTGTCATTGGATGGGGGATTACTACACGATTACGTCAACACCAATCAGTGCAAATAGTACTCCCACACATACAAAAAAGGCGTGAACACGCTAAAAATTCTAGAAAACCCGACCGGAAGAATCACCACGTGCAAAATTTGAAGGTTACGTGAAAGTGAAGGGAAAAGAAGTTAAGTGGTGACGTAAATTAGAATGTGAGGGAAAAGAATGTCGTCCTTGAAGGACGGTGGGGTCAGACGACCTTGAATTGCAAAAGGTGAAAAGGAGAAAGACACAAAAATGCGTTGCTAATGTAAAAGTAAAAAAAGAGACATTTCCAATTCTCTTCACAGAAAAAAATGAAGAGAAATAAAAAAAGGAGAAGTACAGATACTATTAACTATGAAAGATTAAATTAAATTTAAATTCCTGACATAAAAAAATCGTAACACGACACTGTGACATCACCCCAACTGACCCACAAAATTTTGTGACCAGTCGCAAAATTTTGAACAGCCTTGGCAAATGACTGAAAAACATTATTAAAAATTATCAAGCAGCAAGTCAAAGAAAGTGAAAGGGGATAAGGCAGAAGGTTCCCACCCATCTCCACTCAGGTGTTACATACATCTATGACATACAAAACAGTAATTCATACATAAAATATATGACAATGATACACACATTAATTTATACCACAAGTAAACAAGAAAGATTTCATAACGACAACAACTTGATTAGGAGGATAATACAATGTAATGAAGTTGAAAAAAAAATTGTTGCAACAATGGAGTATTCTATGGGGGGAAAAAATACCATTTGTTTCCACTAGACTAGAGTTCTCATCACGGAGCACAAGATAGCACACTTTGAGTACTATGGTTGTCACCACACAGTTCCTGGTGATGTACTACTGGACACCGGATAACATCTCAGTCAGTACTGATGATGGCAAGCACTTGATTTGACACAAGTTGTCATCTGAAGGAATCAGCAAATCATCTCGTGGCATCTGAAAGTACAAGCTTCGGACAGATTATGCTCGACAAGAAAAGGTACACCATCGGTGCCTCTGGGTGAGTAACTCAACGAATGTTGCCCGGGTATGGTCACGCACACAGAAACACCAGATGTCAAGAAAAAAACATGTGAAAAGGAGACAATCCTTGACACATAAATACATAATAAGGAAAATTAAACAAATGCAACAACAATAGGTAGCACGATTTGCCACATTTTAGGCACCCATAAAGACCTGGACTAATATAAATCTTGGGGGGCTGGTTGTCTGCTATGTTTATATAAATTTTGCGACAATCAGCTCAGACGGGTGTCTGTCATTTGGACAGCCAGAGGGATACATTTGAAAGAAAAAAATAACTCAATAAGTATATGTCCTTGAAGTAGACACAGAGACAAAATTAGGAACCAGTGTTATGGACACTGAGATGGGGAAAAAAAAAATTTTTTTTGAGAGGAAAAAAAAACAATAGGGGATCCTCACAATTGTACAAGGTACATTTTTGTCTGAAGTGATAGTTACTACTAAGAATTGTTACGAAATATAAGTAGTAACAACAAGGGAGTGACATAGTGATCTGCTAAACATATCTACAGGTTCAATTGACCATATAAAGTCACAGTGTAAGACAGGAGCATGCAATTGCCCTGACAGAGACATGTATAAACGATATCATATTTTCGTAGGCGTGTACATATTACATCACATGATTAATTAATATGTATAATTAGACATACATAGAATTTTTTTTTATACCACATATATACTGAAATCATATGTAGTATATAGTGTAAGATGGTGATTCGGTGATCACCTTAGTTTTATGTAAAGAGAAAATATACATTTGATGATTGATTGGTAATTGAAGAGGATGAATTACCAATTATTAGGATACACAAGCAAACAGTAGTATCATTATTGAATATACATCCCTGATTGTGCAGATTGCACTATACGTATCATGATTGGGTTGAAAGGATATATCAATATAAAAAAATTTATGAATATATACATATGATGACCTACTCAACACCACTGGTGTGTTTAAGCCAGATGGCTCACAACTACTTAGACATCAAAAGGAGAAATTAGATATTAAAATTCATCCATGTGGACGGATTTGAATAAAATTTTATACTACCGTAGTCTCATCAACCTTTTTAAGATTATAAATCAGGGACACCTGGAGTTATGACTTAGTAAGAACTATTTCTCGTATGAGACATAAAGAAATTATTAGTGGCTACTGTATTAGATTAAGACATGGATACGGATAAAAAATTAGATTATGAGTAGTGGGCAGGAATGCACAAACCCCAAGGAACAAGGATGGAAGATTATCACTCGAAAATGACAGCAATAGGTTAGAATCAGACTGAAGACAGTGTTGAAAACCTGCGCAGGATTTGCCATCACGACCAGCATGATAACATCAACTAGTCAATAGTAAGAGTTCTTCCCATAGTGGCATATCGAGATGAACCGAAAGATGAATTGGGAAAAAAAAGGCAGTTGCTTGTAAGAAATTTGAAATCCTTGTTTTCGGAAGAGGGTGGATTTAGCAGAGTTGACACAATGGAGGAGTGCTACGAGTTAACTGATGAATCACTGGTACTCTGGGTGATAGTCCACTGATTTGTGGATTTGAACATTAGGATGAACAGCAGATTTTACTGTTGGTCAAGAATAATGAGATAATTACACTGGATATTCAGGATGATAGCGTTGACAGGATAAAGGAATTATATGAGATGAGGATGATGCATCTGATAATTGATAATGGGCAGTTAAAGGACGGCTGTACTGGAAGCTATTGAGTTTTAGTGAGTATGGAGTATGCACTACTATTTTCTACTACGTAAATTGTATTGACATACGGTTTTAGGGGAGGTGCACATTGGTGGAGAGATACAGTCCAGTAGTTGATGTCGTCTTGGAGGAGCACAATGTAGACGGTCTATATGTACAGTTTTCGATGGGGAAAACTCATTATCCAGCCATTGGATTTCGAAGATGTGGGTGTTGATCTTGTTGATCACAGAAAATGGTCCTTGGAACATTGTTTTAAAGGAGGTGTCATCCTTTAAATAGACAGTGTCACCGACGTTGATTTGTCGCAGCTTTGATCTTGTTAAGTGTCGTTTGTTTTGGATGTCTTGGGTTGCTAATAGATTTGCATACGTAAGTTTGTAAGAAGACTGAAGTTGTGTGAGGACTTGCTGAATGTAGGAAGAAGAGTCAAGTTGGCTCGGTGAGACTTCTTTGTTAAAAGTGTCGAAAAAGAGGGAAACTTGTCTCCCGAGATGAAGGAGGTTGGGACTGAATCCAGTCGTAGAATGTGTCGCTGTATAACACGGTGTGCATATAACATGGTGTTTGCCTTATTATGGCATTGCATAATTAAATATTATCTATTTTATTTAACCATTTTTATATAATACTTAATGATTAAATTTAAATATTAAAATTTAAGATCAAGTCTGACTGGCCGAAAAATTAATCAGTAATCAGCACGTGTATAAAATTGAGAATAAAAGATAAATTTAAAACTCAAGCATAGAAACTGTAAAATGAGAATAAAGCTGCAATCAAAAACTACTCTTAAATTTTATGCTATAAAATCATTTATAGTGATGGTAACACGTGCTGCGAAATAAATTAAGATCATAGGGTTAGTACAAAACATTTGAAACGCTCAATTCTCTAGAATAAAAAAAAGATTTTTAGAATAAGATCAAATCAAATAACTAATCTGAACAGAAACATCAAGGAGAATAGAATCAGAATATACTTACAAAACATTTTTATTTTCTTGGCTATAATAGACAAGTACTTTAAGTACTGAAATTTTACATCAATTTTATGATTTCAAAACACGAAAATAATTTGCCATCGTATATCCATTCTGGCAATGAAATATTAGATTGCTAAAACAGCAAAGAATTTAGAAAAAAATTTTGAGATGAGAAGAGATTCTTCCCATTCTCTAAAAAAATTCACTCCCTAATACTGGAGTTGCACACTCTCACACTTTTCTTTAGCTAAGGGGCCGAAGCCCCCTCGCCTCACGAAGACCAACCACCAACTCTTTTTTTTGTTTCAAAGCCCGCGGCAAGGATGAAAATCAGACTGATGCCAACATAAACGAAAAGTTTTTATATTTTGTCTTCGGCTTATCAGCCTTACACTTAATCGCCTCATCTTTAGCGGAATTTCAAGAGTCTCATTCCTTCATCTGATTGGCTCCGCTGCCGTTCCATTGCCCAATAAGAGATGAGTGCATCCCGAAAGATTTGCTTTCTTCAGACACTGCTTTCCATGTTGTTTTGTTTACAAACTGAAACTAGAATGTCCTTGAAATATGTGAGAAAAGATTTGTGAGTTCTTGTGCAAAAGTGTGATAATATTATTAGCAAGAGTTATTACACTAAATGTTAAATTTCTATTTAACATTATCACCTCTTTTTGAGAAAAAAAAATGTAAAAAAAAAATTGTTGTGCCAAGAATGTAATACTACTGGAAATAATTCACTTATAACATATATCATAATCATAACAATATAGTATTTCTGTTTATTTTCCTTGAGAATATTTGCTCACTCTCTCTCTCCCAAGTCATACAAATATTTTAATGATGTGGAGCAAAAAAAATTATATATACACATTTGATCCACATAGCTCACTCAAAGATTTGATTTGCATAAAAACCATTTCTAATATATTTTGTTACTCGTACTTTCAATTTGTGATAATACCTTCAATATTATGTTTGTTTTTTACATTGTTGTTATTTCAAATTATCATACCTTTATATTATCAATTTTCTCATACTTATTACTTTCATTCACATTTATTATTCTTATTACCATATCAAATCTTTCTATTCATTATCACTATCTAAAATAAAAGTGATTGAAATGACAATATAACCAAAATTTGCATCACAAGGATTGTAAAAATTCCTTAGTAGCTAAAAAAAATAAAATGGTTATCAGAAAGAGAAAACCAAGAAAAAAAATCTAGCTTAATTTTTGAATGGGATGTTTCCATATTTAATGATGATTGGGCCAGCCATTTATCATCAAATATAAAATTTTGAGCTCGAAGGAGAAAGATGCAATTCAAAAATCTAACCAAGAAAAAAAAATATTGCTAACTAAATTTTTACATTAAATAAATTTCAAGCCAAAACTGTCAATATCAATACCTTATACAATACGTGATAAATAATTTACACTATCTCAGCTTAATATTCAAAAACTCTCATCAAGATCATTTATATTAGACATGTCATTACTCAATTTTTGTTTTAGCAACCTTTTTTTGAAAAGTTTACTTACATGATATTTTTTATAAATATCTCTTTTATCATCTTTAATGTGAATGAGGTAATTATTTCCTCTGAATTTTTTAGTGACCTTAAATGGTCCTTCATATTTAGGTTGAAAGGTATTTACATCAGTGTTAATTTTTAAATATATCAAATCATTATTTTCAAAATTTGGGATTGCTCTCCCTTTTATTTGTTTACTGTGCTGCTCAAAGTATTTACTCTCATTTTTGGAAACTATATCTCTCGTCTCTGCAATATGTTCTTTTAAATTCTTGAGAAAATTAGTTGGTGTCTCTCCTTTCCTAGCCGAAGCATGTATATTTAAAGGTATAGTTAAATTTCTGCCAAAAAATAATTCAGCTGGTGTATATCCAGTCACTGCATGAATAGAAGCATAATAATGAAGTTTAAAAAAAAGTAATTTCTTAGTCCAATCCCAGCTGTTGTTACACATAGATGCTAAAGATTCTTTGAGAACTCTATGTGACCTTTCTATTAGTCCATTAGCCATAGGATAGTAAAATGAGGTTTTACGATGTTCAATACTCAGTGCCCTAATAAAATTTTCAAACTCCTCCGAAGTAAAGTTAGTACCATTATCAGAAATAATGGATTGAGGCAAACCAAATTTGGAAAAATATTCATTTAAGTTATTGATAATTGTAGAAGATTTAATGTTAGTTAAGGGTATTGCCTCTAAATAACGTGAGTAGTTGTCAATTATGGTTAGAATAAAGAATTTATTATCAATTGATCTGGGTAATTTCCCTACAATATCTATTGATAAAATTTGTCCTACACTTAAATCACCTTTTTCAATTAATTTTGTCTCAGTTAATTTAGCCTTAGGCTTATTTGCCAAACATGCATCACAAGATTCTACAAAATTTTTAGTATCTGCTAACATTCCATACCAAGCATAATTTTTTTTAATAAATTATAAGTTTTAAATACACCAAAATGTGCTGCATGAGCTGCCTTTAAAATTTCCCCTCTTAATGAGATGGGTATAAAAATTCTATTCAAAGTCTTATAAGGGTGTTTAGGTGGTCTCACCTTCATCATCAAAATACCATCATTATTTAAAAAAAATTTCTTAGAAGTTAGTTTGTCGTTATCATTTAGTTTTTTAAAGATTTCCTGAGTTTGTTTACAATTTTGTTGAGAATTTTTTATATTCTCTATTTTACGATTATCATTAACTTCAAAAATGTTTGCATTATTTACTACAGCATTATCATTAGTTACTCTAGATAGATAATCAGCAGGATTTTTAAAACCAGGAATATGTTGAATTGTGTAACTGAATTCCTGCATATACATTAACCATCGACTTACTATTTCAGGTTGTTTTTGTAAATTTATATGAAAAGTTAGAGCTTTAGCATCAGTAAAAATAACAAAATTTTTGCCATAAAGAAACTTATCAAAATACTTAATAGAATCTACAATGGCTAAGAGTTCCCTCCTGATAGATGGGTATTTAGATTCAGAATGGGTTAACTGCCTAGAATAAAACTCTATTGGGTCAAAATTGTCATTATTTTTTTGCATTAGAATTCCACACAGAGCATTGCTAGAAGCATCAGTTACCAAGTAAAATTTTTCTTCATCATTTATATTCTTTAAAGTAGGTTTAAGCAATAATTGTTCAGATATATTTTTAAAAGCATCCTGACAGTCTTTATTCCAATTAAAAGTAACATTCTTTTTCGTTAAATTTACAATAGGTTTAACAATCTCTGCGAAGTTATAAATTAAATGTCTGAAATAACCAATCATACCTAAAAAAGTTTGAACTTGTTTCACATCTTTTGGAATAGGAAATTTTAAAATCTTATTTACATTTTCAGATGCAGGTGAAAAACCATTTGAATTAACATCAAAACCTAAATATTTAATTTCAGACTTGCAAATTTGTATTTTAGCTGGATCAAGAGTTAAATTAAATTTCTTTAATCTGTCAAAAACCTTAACAAGTAACTGTGACATTTCTTCCATAGAATTTGCAGCAAGAACAATGTCGTCAAGGAAATATTGCAAATTAGGTCCCTTAATATCGTCTAAACATTTAGAAATTAAATTATGGAAAAAAGATGTACTGTTGCGAGAACCAAAAGGAAGGCGAGTAGGTTGAAAGTTGCCTATCTCACAACAAAATGCTAATTTGGATTTATCCTGTTCTTTTAATTTTATCTGGAAAAATGCACTCTTGAGATCTAATACACTATATAATGATTTTCCAGAAATGTTATGTAAGATATCATTGATTTTTGGAAGACAAATTTTAAAAGTCTCAGTAACTGAGTTAAGTAATCTATAATCTATTACCATCCTGAATTTTTGTAAGTTAGGATCATTTACATAAGGCTTTTTCTTGACAAAAATCACAGGAAAACAATAATTGGAAGAAGATGGTTCAATAATTCCTGCATTTAATAGATCATTAATCTCTTTTTTGGCAAAATTTTTTGCAATATTAGGAATCGAAAATGGTTTTGTTTGTATAGAAAAATTATGCAATAAGTTAAATTCAGGTATTACTGCATCCGTAGATCCTAAAGTTGTATAAGATTGAGAGAAAACTTGATAATTGTTTAACAAAACTTGAAGTATCTTATCCGCATCTACCTTATTTAAATGACTTAAATCAAAATCAGAGGCATTAAGTTCTTTTTTTCTCAGTTGATGAATTTCATTTAGATTTAAATTGTTAATTTGGTAATTAGTATTTTCTTTAGGTTTAATTATATCATCATCTTTAATACTAATAACATTTCCTAATTTTGTACCTTTATTAATCACAATCTTATTATCTGTGTTATTTTCAATTAAAGTACTAAATTTTTGATCCTTAAATTCATTAACAGATTCATAGATAGTATAATTTAGTTTGTTCTTGCTTGGAGAAAAAAGCATTTGATTACTATCTTTCATATCTATAGACATACATAATTGAATTAAAAATTGAGAATGGGGTTCTATCACAATCTTTTTTGGTGCAAAAGCAAAATTATTTCCAATCTTTACATCACTTAAAACATTATTTACAATACGAGGAGTATCTTCGAGAAAATCAAAAGAATCATGGTTCACTATAAGTTTTTTGTTGGGTATATCTAAAACAATTTTATTCTGTTGAATGAAATCATACCCTAAAATTATTTTATATTTATAAGCCCAAGAATTCTTAGTTACAAAAAATATCCCTTGAAACCATTTAGTGTCAATTTTGAATTTAGAAGAAATTGCAGACATATAAGGAACAGTATTGTTGTCGATAGTATGAATTCTTACAGATCTAGATAAATAACTTATTTTAGTGTTTTCTTTAATTTCATTAAGAGTGATAGGATCAATTAAACTAAGATTTGCACCAGTATCTAGTAAAGCCGGAATGGTTAAGTTACCAAATCTTAACAAAATAATAGGTAGAGATTCTGAATCGTTACTGTTATTACAGGTCATTACATGTTTATTTACTTTTTCTACTCCTTCATTTGTATCTTTTATTTTACTATTTTTTTTTAGTTATATCCTCTTCAGTTACCCAATTACTATTCTTATTGTTATTAGAAATTTTTGAATTATATTCCTTAACCTTATCATAATCTGAATTAAAATTTTTATCTTTAATATTACTATTGACATATATTTTAGTTTTATATATTTTGTTCTTATCATTCGGAAATCTATCTTTTTTGCCAATATTTCTCTTTTTTTAACCTTAAGTTACCAGTTAATTTTTGATCATTTGAATTTCTACTGGTTCTTGTAAGCTTTGTATTTTTCCACTTGTCACAAGAACCATTAACTAGTTTAAATTATTTTGTCTTCTGTCCGTACTGTTGTTACCCCTATTTCTAAAATTTCTATTGAATCCTCTTCTGAAAGAGCTGCGGCTTCTTTCATAAGGCTTAAATTTGTTGTTTACATTGTAGTTTTTAGGATAATACCAACATTCTGTGGTGATATGATTTCTACTACATATATGACAAGTTATTTTTGGTTGATTCAATTTGTTCGATTGTGAGATGTTGTTGACCGATTTAGTTTTAGTTAAATCATTTATTTTTTGAGTCAATTCCTCAATTTTTTTGTTGCTTTCTATCTGGCTTCTTAATAAGATCTCAATTTCTGATGATTTTGTTACATTATTCAGATGGGCTTCATTCATTGAAATCGCATTTTCAATATCTATAGCAATTTTGCCTATTTCATTGAAATTTGATGCTCCCCTTTTCATAACCTCGATTCTAATATCCGGACGCATGCTGTCAAGCAGCTTTTGTGATTTCATTTTCCTAGCTAGACTTAAAGTTTGCTCATTACTATCTCCATTGATTTCTAGATACTCATCAGTAGCCTTTTCTACCTCTTCAATTAAATTTCTTATGCTTTGATTTGGTTTTTGAATCAATGAGTTAAATTTACTTTGTAACTCTGCATAACTTAATTTCCTGGAAAATTTATCTTTTAATAATTTAACTATGCATTCGTATTCCATGTCAACATTTGTTTTGGCCTCACTAACTACTTTCAATGCTTCTCCTGCAAGATTTAACTTTAATATCAGACTTTTTTTTTTGTTGTCCCATTTTTCTAACTGAGCGATTTGCTCTAAATTATTCAGAAAAAAATTTAAATTTGCATCTTTGTTGCCATTGAAAGCTTGTAGCGAACTCGCTAAAGAATGTGAAGATTTAGCCATAATGTTTCAATTTAGATTTAAATCACAGAAATATTTACAGAAGTAATAGCTACCATTAAAATATCAATGAAAAAATATATCAACAATTAATAAATAGCATCAATTTTTGAGAATTCTACTGTTACACTGAGATATATATATATATATCATAATCATCATTTCAAATATACACATAAAATACACCACTGTTTACTATATTCCCAAAAATTTTCAGTTTTCTATTCAATGAATTATTAATTTCATTCTAAATTTTGCAAACAAGAATGTTATTACTCAAACTCAAAAAATATATATACAGATTAATAGGTATCACATGAAATACTTTGTCATAATACTGATATTTAGAAATATCAAAACATATGTTCAAGTTAAATTATATTTTCAAATATTAAAAACAATATTCCTTACAAGGAAATAAAGTATAAATTCACAGTAAATTTATCAATGATGTAATATGCAAAATATTTATCTGAGAGAGAGTGAGAAAATAAATCATTAAAATATCCTAGTGTAATCATCACTAGAGTAATAATATATAAAAAAATTATTTTCACACATTGATTACGTTTAAATTTAGAGCCAAATATCTAGAGAATTTAAAAAAAATTAAACTAATACCAGGTTCTGACCATAAACGGCACCACATATAACACGGTGTGCATATAACATGGTGTTTGCCTTATTATGGCATTGCATAATTAAATATTATCTATTTTATTTAACCATTTATATATAATACTTAATGATTAAATTTAAATATTAAAATTTAAGATCAAGACTGACTGGCCGAAAAATTAATCAGTAATCAGCACGTGTATAAAATTGAGAATAAAAGATAAATTTAAAACTCAAGCATAGAAACTGTAAAATGAGAATAAAGCTGCAATCAAAAACTACTCTTAAATTTTATGCTATAAAATCATTTATAGTGATGGTAACACGTGCTGCGAAATAAATTAAGATCATAGGGTTAGTACAAAACATTTGAAACGCTCAATTCTCTAGAATAAAAAAAAGATTTTTAGAATAAGATCAAATCAAATAACTAATCTGAACAGAAACATCAAGGAGAATAGAATCAGAATATACTTACAAAACATTTTTATTTTCTTGGCTATAATAGACAAGTACTTTAAGTACTGAAATTTTACATCAATTTTATGATTTCAAAACACGAAAATAATTTGCCATCGTATATCCATTCTGGCAATGAAATATTAGATTGCTAAAACAGCAAAGAATTTAGAAAAAAATTTTGAGATGAGAAGAGATTCTTCCCATTCTCTAAAAAAATTCACTCCCTAATACTGGAGTTGCACACTCTCACACTTTTCTTTAGCTAAGGGGCCGAAGCCCCCTCGCCTCACGAAGACCAACCACCAACTCTTTTTTTTGTTTCAAAGCCCGCGGCAAGGATGAAAATCAGACTGATGCCAACATAAACGAAAAGTTTTTATATTTTGTCTTCGGCTTATCAGCCTTACACTTAATCGCCTCATCTTTAGCGGAATTTCAAGAGTCTCATTCCTTCATCTGATTGGCTCCGCTGCCGTTCCATTGCCCAATATGAGTGCATCCCGAAAGATTTGCTTTCGTCAGACACTGCTTTCCATGTTGTTTTGTTTACAAACTGAAACTAGAATGTCTTTGAAATATGTGAGAAAAGATTTGTGAGTTCTTGTGCAAAAGTGTGATAATATTATTAGCAAGAGTTATTACACTAAATGTTAAATTTCTATTTAACACGCTGCATTGTACATTTGCTGATGGATTTGTAAAGCAATATCAAAAGATATATTGTTTTCTTTAAGGATTTTAATAGTAGATTTAATAGACAGGTTAATTCTTTCAGATTGTCCATTTGATTGGGCATGGTATGGAGTTGTATGAGAACTTTATGCCGAGAGCATTATTTAAACAGTGGAAGGCTTCTGCGATGAATTGCTTACCACGGTCAGTTAAGATGTAGGCTGATCGTCCGTGTAGAGAGATGTAATTAAGGATGTGTTTAATTATTTGATTTGAGGTGATGTTGATGAGAGGATATAAGACTAAAAATTTAGAGAAGTGATCAAGCACAGTGAGCACATGATGGCCATCAATGGGACCGAGGATGTCCAGTGATATGAATTGACCTGGGTGGTCGGGAATCCAATGGTTTAAGAAAGGAGCTTGCTTTGGTTTGATTCTTTTTAGTCTAATGCATTTATCGCAGGACAGGACATGGAATCTGCAATCGGTGTACATATTTTTCCAGAAATATCTTTGTGTGAGGAACTGGTATGTTTTCTCAAATCCAAAATGATTGAAATGAGCAATCTGGAGAGCCTTGGATTTCAAGGACTCTGGAAGGACAATTTTCATATCATCTTTATGAGAAAGAAACATAAGGACATTGTCTTGAGGATGTAAAAAGAAGTTTTTGAACTGTTGAGAGCCTCTAAGGGAGTTGGATTTTAAAAATTGGATGACTTCAAGTGTGGATGGATCATTCATCTGTTCTGGACGGATAGTTGAGATGGAGATTTCATTTTTTGGAGTGTTCGTCACCAAGGCATTGATAGTGTCTATATACGGGAGGATAAGATCATCGGTGGTTTCAGAGAAGGATATAGGTGTCTTCATTTCTTGTCCATTAGGGATGCGGGACAGGTAGTCTGGAAGCACGTTCTTTGATCCAGGAACATGTTCGATAGTAAAGTCATATTCACTGATTTGTAGGAGCCACCTCGTTATTAGGTCAGCGGGTGATTGGACTTTTTTTGTAATGTATTAAGGATTTTGCATCAGTTTGCAAGACAAACTTACGATTATATAGATATTGCTTGAAAGCAATGATGGATTTAAAGATAGCAAAGAGTTCCAGTTTGATTGCAGGATACGATCTTTCTGAAGGGGAAAGCATTTTGCTGAAGAAGCTTACAGGATGGAGGTTACCTTCTTTTTCTTGAAGTAAGACACCAGCAATGGCAACTTTGGATGCATCCGTGTTGAGGATAAGGGATTTGTTCCAGTCAGGAAGAATGACGAATGGAGTGGGAAAAAAAATGTGTTGTAATTTTTGGAAAACATTATTATATTCTGCTGTCCATTTAAATTTGGAATACTTCAATGTCGCTTGAGTTAGAGGGAAGATGAGTTCCGAATAATTTGGTATGAGATGACGATAGAAAGAGCACACACCAAGAAATTTTTTTGTTTGTCTTGCATTTTGCGGTGGTGGAAACCTCGTAATTTTGATGATGTTGGAGTTGACAGGCATAACTTTCTTTTCAGAAATGTGGAATCCTAAGTAGTTGATAGATGTTTTAAAGAACATGCATTTTGATGGTGAGAAGGTAAGGTTGTATTTTACAAAGATGTCTAGAACTGCTTTGAGTTTTGTGGAAAAATCATCGAAATTATAGGAACCGATGAGTACATCATCTTGATATGGGAAAATATCTTCAATTCCAGAAAGACGAAGTTCATCAACGATGGAGTCCATCAATGCTTGGAATGTTGAAGCGGCAGTTTTCAGTCCAAATACCAGACGTTTATTTTTGAATGCACCAAATGGCGTGACAAACGTTAAGACATCCTGGAGGTTTTCCGGGAGTGAAATTTGTGTATATGCGGAAGACAGGTCCATGAGAGTGTAGGAGGAGTATTTGGCAAGTTTAGATATTAGATGTTGGATATTGGGAAGAGGGTAAGTGGCGTGTTCAATGATGGTGTTTAGTAATCTGAGATCAAGTGCGAGTCTAAATTTGGGTTTAGTGTTAGGATTTTCTTGCTTCTTCTTTACCATCAGGAGTGGACAAGCCCATGGGCTGACGGTGCGTTCGATGATGTCGGCGTCCAACATTTCCTTCAGATGTGTAGTCGCTATATCCTGCAGAGCCTCAGGAATAGGGAACGGTTGAGTTTTGATGGGTGTGAAAGATTTGAATTTAAGATCTGGAGATATTTTATCCGTGTGTCCAAGGGTTTTAAGACTTTTGGAGAAGGCTGAGAATTTGGACATTAATATGTTTTTGAGTTTGGATTGATGTTCATAAGAAAGGTGATTGATTTCAAAGTCATGTTCGGTGAGTTCTTCTTTCCGAAGTTTGATAATGTCTTCAGAAGCTTGAATAAGGTTCACTTGGTCTACATGATGTTGGATGTGTTCATTAGGATTGGAAAGATTTGAATGATGATGAACGGCTTCTTCAATGGAAGGTAAATTGAAGTCTGGGTCAATGTCAAAGTTAGGATATACTTCTCCCATGACGCAATCTTTGTTGATATGGATGGCTTTATCAGACATGTTTTCAATAACCGTGGTGAATTTGCTTTTGTTGATGGTATGAAGAGCTTCATGGACTTTTATGTTTTTGTTTCTGATGCAAGGGATGAAAAGGACTTGTGGACGTTTATCTTGAAGAATGTTCAGGACTCTAAGTTGTATAAAGATAGCTTCCTTTGGATGGATTTTGACTTTTTGATTTGTGACAACCTTATATTGTTCTGGAAGAGCATTCTGATGAACAACAGGATGATGATTTGAGTGCTCTTTATGTTCTTGTGATTGCTGAAAGCCAGATTTATTAATTGGAGTGATTTCTTGCGTTGTTTGAGAAAGATGAAGGATTGGGATGTCTGAGTCATTTGTTAACTGGGTATTTTCATCCAACTTGTAAGTGTCAACATTGGACTTTCTCGTCTTGGATTGTGATAAAGTTCTTTTGTGGATGGATCAAGATGTTGTGAGCTACGATGAAATCGTATCCCAGAATGCCATAAAAGGACTGATTTAACAGCGGGATGATATAAAGAGGATGTTTAAAGAATTTGTGCTGGATTTTGAAAGAAGCTTCAAAATCGAGATTTGAATTGATGGTTGTACTTGACACTTGTCGGGATAATCTTCTTATTTTTTGTTTTTGTTGCAAAGACGTAAAGATATGTTTGCCTAAAAGGGATACTGAGGAACCGGTATCCAAGAGAAACTTCACAATGGTTCGGTTAAATTTGACTTCGATGATAGGTAGTTGATTACTTGTGAACACGCTCATCACACAATTTTCTTGACGACAAGTATTTTGTTTGACACCAATGAAATGTTCATCGAAAAAGGACTGGATAGAAAAATTGTTTGGTGACATAGGTAGTTTCAAAAAATCGATAATGTTTGGTTTGCAAGTAATAGGCTTGGGCGGCTGGAGTTGTTCACTTGGGATTAGTGCACCCTGATTAATCCCAATTACTGGTTTAAATTACGGTTGGAATTTTGAAAGAAACGATGATACTGACGTGGATTATCATTAGGCCTGGTTGGCCTGGGATATCTTTGATTGAAAGAAGGAGCGTTAGGGTTTAACTGTGAGTTATGTGATGGTCTAGCTGGGTTGGAGAATTGTTGAAAAGTGTAACAATTCGCCATCACATGATTGCGTTTACCGCAGAAAAGACAGAATAGATCTTGAGAAACATTAGGGTGGGAAGGTCGATTAAACCTGAAAGAATTATTTTGTGGATTGAAAGACCTTACATGGGGGGAGTGTTTATTTCTACCACCATTATTAGAACGGGACATGGATTCTTGTTGTTGAAGTTTGGTATTCAACTTTTTGATTGTTTCGCGTAATTGCGAAACTTCCTCATTTTCATCCGCTTGGATACTGTTAACATTTTGAGACTGTCTGATAGAAAGGGATTTAAGTTCCATTTTGATTGAATTGATTGACTCTTGGAGAGTCGAGAGAGTATTAGATGAGGGATCAACATGGGAGTTGGCTGATGTAGCCTGAATGGCCTGTTCTGCAGCAATAAACCTGGCCGCCTTTTGTGTGAGATGGTCAAAAGATTGGTCATCCTCCATGAGGAGTTTTTGTTTGAGGTGATAGGGTAAGATTTTGACAAATTGAAGAGATAAAAGAGCATCGATTGCATTAGGTGGAGTGTCTTTAAAAGCCTTACCCGCAGCAACTTTAAGTCGGTGAGCTAAGGAACGTATGCTTTCACCTTCCAACAGCGTTATATAATAAAAGACCAAAAATAAAATAAACCTAAGTTTTATTTCTGCTCAAAACAAAAGGACAAAATTTTACAAAGTTAGCACATTCAATACAATAGTACATTCAATACAAAATACTGAAAACATTCGCCTCTAAATCATCCCCTGAAGGCCGAATGGTCAGTAACGTAAGCGATAGTGTTAACCACAATCACCCAACATAATTTTGAGATCCGTTGGTCATGTACTCAGATCATATTTCTTTTATAAAAGAGATAACACATATTATTGACAAGCGATGATATTTTTTTGTTAAAAACACTGTTCATGGGAAACCCACTGGATCAATAAGATTGAGGACAACCTTAATAACATAATACACAGATATGATGTGTACATGACATAGCCCAGGCAGACAAAACAAAAGAAGGAATGAAATAGAGAGTTACTCACCCTTACAAGATACCTTCATGGATGAAGCCTGCAGAACACAAGTGACTATGACACAAGAAGAAAGACATAAAGAAGTCTTCGGACACTTTTCATCTTCAAATACAGATTTTTATTCAGTTTCCATCTCGTCTTACAAAGAAAGCACCATCGGGGGGGGGGGAAACAAAGGATGCACTTCTACTTCCGACGTAGAGTCGTGGATATCGACACTCACTAAGGATCCATAGTTTTTTTTACGGCTTAACGTCACTGAGACATAAAATAGAGTTCCAACTTCTTAAAGAAATTTTGCAGTAGGCGCTGCGAAAGAGGAGGTTAGGGAGAACGGAAAACGATTTAGTTCATACTCGAAGATTTTTTTTTTTAAAGACAGATCTGAGATCCTGTTACCACATATCTTTGTAGAGATAAGACAAAACAAAATTTATATATATATCTTCTCAAACTCAGAATATTGGAAGTCTTTAGACTTAAAAGGATGAAAGTTCCATCATCGGCAAAAAGCTGTAAACCTTTACATGAAAGGCCAAGTAAAAAGGAAGGAGTCCATCTATCCAAGATGGCACCGGCGATGACGCTATCAAGACAAGAATATTGTTTAACTGTTACTGTTGCCGAGCGATGACCCAAGAGAAGTGATGACAGCGTCCCTTCAGCGCGGGAAAGTACGAGTTGTCAAGCAGGAGAGAAAACGACTGTCATTGGATGGGGGATAACTACACGATTACGTCAACACCAATCAGTGCAAATAGTACTCCCACACATACAAAAAAGGCGTGAACACGCTAAAAATTCTAGAAAAATCTAGAAAAACCGACCGGAAGAATCACCACGTGCAAAATTTGAAGGTTACGTGAAAGTGATGGGAAAAGAAGTTAAGTGGTGACGTAAATTAGAATGTGAGGGAAAAGAATGTCGTCCTTGAAGGACGGTGGGGTCAGACGATCTTGAATTGCAAAAGGTGAAAAGGAGAAAGACACAAAAATGCGTTGCTAACGTAAAAGTAAAAAAAGAGACATTTCCAATTCTCTTCACAGAAAAAAATGAAGAGAAATAAAAAAAGGAGAAGTACAAATACTATTAACTATGAAGGATTAAATTAAATTTAAATTCCTGACATAAAAAAATCGTAACACGACACTGTGACAGGGCTTAATCTATTTAATTTGTTCTTTGAAACGTGTTCGTTTCCACAAACAACGTTGCAAATACACTAACAAACTGCTTTAATCAGACTCTACCTAGTGTTAAAAAGATGTGGAAAGTAACTCTTCTTTAGTTCTTCTAGACCAAAACTTTTGGGCAACTTCAAAAGTCTCATTGGCAGGATACTCAATGAATCAATTATTCTAATGTTCAGCGATTGTATTGTGATGCATAAAACTTTGAGCCTCGCATGATGACTTTCGGCTTCACTTACTGTTTTACAAGATAATTAATCAAAAACATTCCATCATAACCCTGCATGTTATGAGCTACGACGGTGCGATTTTTATGAACAGGTGAAAACAGGAACTCTCCGAACTCATCGAGAGAGTCATATCCCTTAAAGACAACTTCCCTGCCATCAAAATATTGCATTACAAAATAATTAGCGATGTGCTCTCCGGAAGACTGGTTTGCCTCTATATCGAAAAAAACATAGTTTTCATGATGAGGGGATTTCTTCTTTTTCATGAAACATTTGTGATCTGCTGAATCACAATTTTTTTTGCAATTCCTGCTAAAAACTTGGCCGCAAACATGAGGGGTCTTCTTTTTGTAGACTCTATAGCAGTCTCGGCATAACCCAAATTGGGAACAAAACGAGTTATACTTTCTCCCAACCTCCTTAAGTCTTTCGAAGCAACCTTCGGATTTATAAATTTTATTACAATCGGGGCAACAAATTCGTAGGTTGCCTGAACAGGTGTCACTAAAACAAGTGTGACACCAATTTTTGCAACGGTGTGCAGTTGCAGTTTTGTATCCCAGATCGGAGATGGTAGTAGGATTTTCCTAAGAAACCTGTCATCGCTGTTATGGTGTGAAAGTGTTCCCCCACTTTCCATAGAAAGATCTTCCTATCACGGTCCTCTCCTCTGTATACAATCTAAAAAAAAAATTTAAAATTTAATACCGGTTTGAAATTTTCACTAAAGACTCATGTTTATAAACTTATAAAAATTATACATTGGCAGATATAATCACCTTATATATCACCTTAGATATCATCATCCTTCAGCATCCACAACGTGAATTTGAACATCCAGAGTTTGCAAATAATTCTATTTCAGCAAATCCACAGGGTTCCAGCGGCACACTTGCTTGTTCATGAAGTTGTAGTGCTAGATTTTTTTGAAGCGGTCTGTTGCATTTCCGTATTAGGCTGTATTTGAGGTCGCGATTGAGATGTGCAACAGCAACAACAATAGCTCGAGCGCAACAGAGCTGATCTTCGTTTGTTATGGTGACAACAGATTTCTTACGAATTGCTCTCATTGCGAGATTTGTATCAGTTGTCCTACTTCCACCTGTAGATCTTCTGATTGCAATGATGTCTATTTTCAGTGACGAATAGAGCTTGATATCCTTACCAGACTGGGCTACCTTCTCAACCTCAGCAACAATCTTGGATGGTGTGATATCGCTAACGGGCATTAATCTAATAGAAATACGATTGTTTAAAACACCCGATTAATGAGTCTATGAAATAGATTATCAATTCCTTCTTGCACATTTCGCAACGAAATACCAATAGGCTTGCTTAAAAATTTAACATCGTATATCAATTCATTTTTATCGTACTTTCGAATATTACGATTTCTTCTGTCCACGAGATCAGACAGGAGCTGACTCTAATAAAACAAATAAAATCATTCAAATTCTAAAATTTAAAATAAATTTATTAGAAGAGTGTATTATTTAATTATCTAAAAAAATCTTACATCAACATCATTTTCTAAACCATCGACATCTGTGCGTCTCCTTTTTGCATTCTATAATAAGACAAGAGAGTATTTTAAAAATATTGTTTTTTCTACACACACACTTTTATGTAAAATATATGTATATATTAAAACATTTTTCTATACATACAAAATTCCTCTCTTCTATTTTATCAAAATATGCCGTCGTCTTTGGCTGTTCTTCTGTTTTGCGTTTACCGTTCTGAGGGGGGTGGGGAAACAACAATAACAATATAAATAATCTACATAAAGTATATCAGATGCAAGAATAATAAATTAAAATATCACTTACCCGAAAAACAAATCCAAAGACTTGTAAAAAATCTAGTAACCGGAAATACTAACGATATAATAAACTCTATGAAGAGTTAAGAATATAATAAATTCTGTTAACAACTAACAATATTAAATAAAACTATGAGAAACGAAAATCTTTAACAATTGTTGACGTAAAATTTCACGAAGCACAAGTCAGTACTACAACACTTATGAATAAGTCAAGCAACTGAAGATCGAACTGCTAAATCCACAGGGGTTCCAGCAACTTCCTCAGTCCTGTCCACGTCGCTTCTTCCCGTTATGCTTCTCCTTTTCAGTTGTTATCTTACTAGTACAACTTGTTTTCGTGTGTGAGTTAACATGCTGTGGGCTGCGTGGACTTACAATATCGGAGAATTTTAACACATGTTTTTTTTTTATAAAATTTTTTTTATGTTTATCTAGATATCCTTTAGGCTGATGTGTATAATTATGCCAACCGTATAAAACATCGTTCAAATTTTAAATCTTTTGGTATGTTTTCCTGGGATGGTTGTTAGCACGCTGGAAACAACCTTCCCGCGAAGACATTTTGAGGTCGCGAGTTCGAACCTTGAATTTTTCACTTTGTTAACAATCTAAATATTTAAAATAGTCAGTTTGTCAGATAGTTAATTTTTAAGGTGGTATTCCTTACATACCACCTGAAAGAATCGATAGATGGCACCACGAGTCCTGCATAATTAAACCTAATCACTAATTAGTGATTAAATATAACCTTTAATTAATCATTTAATATAACTTTTAAACAGAAAATAAATTTAAGGTTTAATGTTACCACCCTTAAAAATTAATATATTCTTAAAACCGAAACTAAATCCGCATATTCAGGCTGGCAGAAATAAGTAAAAATAATAACCACAAAAATAGTTAAAATTATCACAAAATGAGAAAACGAAACTAAAAAAAGTTGCCACCACAAAATATATTATAACTTCCGATTAAGGGGCGGGAAGAAGTAAGCTTTTCCTGTCAGATGTTGCCACCACCAAAAAGTTTACACTGCCGGCTGTACCGTGAGTATAAATTTTGGTACAATTAAAGTTTAGGCCAAAACAAATGATAGCATGAACAATCTTAGTGATCGTATAGTATAAACAAAAATTACCATTACTCAAAAAAAAAAGAAAAATATATATTAAATTTGCCAAAAGTTTCAAGCCAAAAGAATTAGATTTATTTATAAAAAAAAAATTATTTACCCTCAGCTTTTGCGTACACATATGCTGAAAAGAAAACTACCCCCCCCCCTTATTACCTATAACAACAAGTTAAACAAAATAGAAAAAAGGAAAACTATCATTTCATTAAAAAGTGTCTCCAAACATTAAGAAAAAAAAATATTTATTGTAGATTATAACAGCATGGTAAGGTAAGCATTAGGATGACAAAATATAATTTCAGGTTTTTTAAATGCAAGGTGGTTGGACATCGATGGAAATTTAAACATTAGCATGTCATTGTATAACTTAAGGTTCTTTAGATGCAAAATGGAAATTAATTGTCAAGTGGCTGCTTTGAATCAATTACTATGGAGACATGAAAACAAAATAAATCATACCACGTGCCCCCTGGCACGGACTGGATGGTACGTCACATTGATGTTACTACTCACAAGATCTTGATCGTGGTTTCATCGACACAACTTATTTTTTACACAATTTTCTGTGCCCACATGGCACGCTTTCTCTGGGATCCCACATGGCACACTTCTCGAGCCAAAAAAAACGTGATGCACGACGTCTAGCATCGAAGAGAGAGAGCTAGAGCCCTTGCTCACAGCACGCACTCCTTTTTATATACTTTCCAAAACTCACAAAAAGAAAAAATTTTTCAAAAAATAATATTATTGTTTTAACAATAATCGAATTATAAAATAAAAATAACTTGCATATGGTGTGAAATATCTTAATCATTTGACAAAGCTCAAAAATTTAATTACAAAAATATATCAAATCAGCAGAAGAAAAAAAAACTTAAACTGAAAGTAACATTAAAAACTTGGATCTTTACAATCCAGTAGTAGAACTGATGCTGCCACCTGTCTACTTAAAAAGAAACTAACTGAACAAATGTTTAAAAATAAACTGAAACTTGTTCACTATTATTAAAAGGAACATAAAATATATTTAACTACGAAAAAGTTAATCGCCTAAAATCTAAATTAAATTAAATATCTTAAAAAAAACTGATTTCTTACAAGATAGAAAAAAATATTAAAGTTTATAAAAAACATGTAGAAATTTTGAATTCTACACGGTTGAGCAGAAATAGCCACCTCTTGGCTATGACGTCACTTCCGTCCTAAAGTGGCCCATATACTTCTATAAACTTTTATACAATATTCAACAACATTTAACAAATATTATAACACTTAAGTGATACATTCAAAATTGTGAACCACTTTTGTCAAAATACGATTTACACCAGTGTAAATTTCGCAACGTTTCCCACAGAGGTTGGCTACATCAAGAATTGTCCTCGTACCTTTACCATTACTAAGGAAAGATGATGCAACATTTTCATGTAAAAGGGTTAAATCATCAAGTTCATAAATTTGTTTAGTATCTGTATTAGCTGCAATTGCTTGAATATAGCCTATGCCATTAGTATATATTATGCATTCAGATTTCTTAATACCAAACACTTGATGGTTCATTAAAAACTTAGAGTAGAAAGAAAACTCGCCTGTATTATTCAGTGAATATTCATACTCACTGCATATTTCTGTTTTTTTGCGTAGTCCAAACAATATAACATTTTCAAATACTTTTTCCTTTTCTATTGTTGTAGTTACTATTAAGTTGTGTAACATATTGAGCAACTTGTGGTCAGCATTTTTTTAACATCTGCTTTGATTTCAGTTCATTACTAAGAAGATATCTCTTAGTCATTTGGCTTACGATGCCAGTCGGACCGATGCTGAACTTTCTTAATACTGCATTTTCCCCTTCATAGAGGAACATCGATCGGATTCACAAGGGTCCCCAGTCTAATACACTTTTGGTTCAATGCAAAAGTGGGTGAACATTGAAAGTCATTGCACTCTCGCCATACAAATCTTGGACCCCAGCAACAATTTTTATTAAATGTTCATCCACTTTCTGCAAATCTTGCTCATTTAAAGATTCTTGCAAAAGCAGGAACACTTATCCATTCAAATGACTTATGTTGTCAACATAATCCGATGGTAAAAACATCCGTGACGACTGGAATACAGACATATAATAGAAAGTTTCTCCATTCATCTGTTTTATGAGATTTTCTTTCAAAAACCAAGCGTTGGACACGTTCAACAACACATTGATGTATTACAACATTGTATAATTTCTCATTCATGGCTTTTATGCACTTGGGATTACCAATATAATAATCTTTATCTTTGTTAGTTGTGTCCAACCACAAAGACACTATTCTTTTTGAAACGCCCAAAAAAAAAGTGTGCATTGTATCTGACGAAAAGCCTTGAACAATGTTGAAGTGGGGAATCTCTGCAAGGGGCGATTGACCTGTAATACCCAACTGGTATCTGCCAGATTTAATTTCTTCTGCGGCAAGCTTTGCAGTTTGCTGTTCGTTTCTATCTTCAAAGAAAAATAACATCATTTCGTATGCTATATTTGATTGTTCCACCCACATTGACACCTGGATGGAGACACCACGAACAACCATAGAGCCCATTAAATTGGATATTATTTTGCAAACAAGGCCGAGCCACAGAGTCCGAGCAACAAGGAGTAGGAATCACCTTCACATTTATGTTCTTATCAGCCAAATGAATATTTAAACCATTGATTGTTAGATATTGAGGCCATTTCAGTTAAGGGTTTCAAAAAACCCTCAAATTTTGGTTCTTTTTTTTCCAAACCACAAACCAGCAAGCATTAAATGATTGTCTCTTTCTTTAAGAGACAATTCGTTAAGAGAAACAATGATTGACCATGCTGAACCTTTTGAATTGTTATACATGGCCATCCCATCTAAAGAAAAGTTATACTTCAACTGTGGTCACCTTGCAGCTTTTTGTATAGCCTTTCATTGATGATATCTTCGAAAGTTTCAGAGTCTCGGATAATAGGCTCAGAAGCGAGTTTAGCTTCAAGTGCATGATTATTTTCAACAATTTCAGATAGTTGACTTTTTAAGTCCACACTTATAAAAGAATTATTTTTTTGCGGGTTTGAAATATTGACAGCAACATTACAAAAGTTGCTCTGAACCGTTTTTTTATCAACTGATAAAGTACTTAAAACAAACATGGCAGAAAAAGTGATATTTCATTGTGTTAATTGACTTGGTGCCAATAAGATTATAGAGAGTACTTGAGGGCTTGGGAAGTTTATTCCTTGGAAAGACATTCAACATTTCCAATAAATCATTTACTCAAACATCAGACAAATGATGTCGAAGAGCAATGCTGAGAAGCATAACAATCAATTCGCCTTTTGTGATTTTTCACTTTTGAATCAATAATTTCTAAAACTTTATAACTGAAATTATCGGAGCTCCGAATCATCAAATACCTGAAAAATAAAAATAGCATTAATTTCAGAATAAAGATAAGTTAAACCAATAATTGGTTTTATTTATTATTGGTTTTATTCAAGTATCCTTTTGAAAGCATTTTTAAAGAACAGCAATACTGGAAATGAGGTATAAATTGCTATTTTGCAACTTTGAACATTATTAAAATTAAATAAAATTACTTCTAATTAACGATTAGTTCCTTTGAATACTAGTTTGAATTTGGTAATAACTTTGTATATTATATAATTTTTTAACCCTTTGAAATACACTAATTCGGATAACAGTAATTTTGATAGCAAACACCACTATTTACTTTAGCGAAACAAGAAAATATTAAAATAGGGTAAATTGGGAATCTTACTTAAGGATAATTAGAAGATGTCGGTCACTTATTTGTATAGCGGCCATCTAAATAGCCAACACAACTATTTATTTACTTTGGCAAAACAAGAAAATATTAAAACAGAGCAAATGGGACTCTTTCTTAAGGGTACAAGGGACCTTGAAAACTAATTTTTTTCAAGTGTTAATCCTACATTTATGATTTACAACATTTACTTATATCACATTTAGAAATCTGTGTTAAAAATTTCATGCAGATTACTTCAGTAGTTCTAAAAATATTAAACTTTAAAAATTCAAAACATCCCATGCGCTTGTAATGGTGTTATAATTTATAAAAATTGTTTATTACCACAGTGTTATGATAAATTCAATCACTTATAAATTTAAAAAAACATATCCAGTCAGTGTTATCATCTAAAAATGTTATAATTTAAATATCTATTTGTATTAATTTTTTAACAAACATGTTGGAATATAGCTATTAACCTTATCCTTTAATAAAAGTAATAATTTATTTTCGATCGTATAGCAGTTAGAATAATTTTTTAATAACGATAATTTTGTGTTGTGTAAGTTTAAATCAAAAAATTAGGAATATAACTAAAATTATCAGAATAATTACATTGTGATTCCAACGTTAAAATAATTAGTAGCTGCATACCTTAATAACTAACATTTAACATCAGTTATTACTATTCTCTAACGTACTCGTGCAGGTCATCCACGTGCCTCAAGATCAATTATTAATGTTAATCTGATTAGTTAAACGGCAATTTGGACTAGAATTAATTATAAGCAGGGTTCATACAGAGATCAGAAGAAAAAATCGAAGGAGTATCCAAGGAGTCCAAAATATTAAGGACTTGTCATAATTTAAAAAATTTCACTTAAAAGATAGCTAGATTTCTTTTTATAATTAAAAAGCAGTTATTATGAAGAAAATAAATAAAAATTCTTATTTTGCACAAAATACTTTTTTCCCATCCTCTCAAATTTAGACACCAAGAAAAATAAATAAAATCAACACCTTCATAAATTTTCCAATTTCAAATATTTTAATAAATCTAGAGTAAGTGTATAAAGAGAAATTAAAGATTAGCATAAAAATCTGACCAAACACATGTTTTGAAATCAATCTGAATACATAAGAAAATATAAGGCATTTTGTACTAAAAATAATAAATAAACAAACAACAAATCATGTTTGCTTGTAACATGGAAAATTATTTTTTTTTATTTTTTTCTTCCAACTCTAGCAATTCTATTTTTTTTTCTTTTAAAGATTTTTTCAAACTATTAGACTTCGTCAGCAAAGTCATGTCAGTCAGTCTCTCTGCTTTCTCAGCAAATTCATCAGCGGATTTTGTGAGTTCATCAATACATCGCTGTAAATGTTTCCTCTTTTTGTACTTCATTTAAAGAATCCTGGTCATCAAAAATTCCTTTTTTTTGATTTTTCAACTTTTTTCTCTTCTTCAAGATACTCGTTGTATCGTTGCCTTGCCATCATAACAGATTTTCTCAGTTCTTTATTGATGATAACCTTTGTTACATCACCACCCAAACCATTGATATGATCACAAATAGTTCGCAGAGCGATGTATGAGTTCTCTATCAAATTTTTCCCTTCTATTTTCTTATTTACACTGAAGCCTCTTTCAACAGTTGCTTGTCCATGACTCAACAAAAGAAGCTTTTGGATGCATGGTCAAACTTTCAAATGTTTCTCTTCCAAATAATGAGAAAAAAATTCATCCAACCTCATTTTTTCTTGATCAAAATTTAAAAAATCTGCAATATTTTGACTAACTGTTTCAATGATCAGAAAAATCATCACGAATTTCATCACAATCACAGATTTTTATAATATCCAAATCTGCTAGGCTATGCAAAAGACTTCTCATTTTCGTCAAACACCCTTGTTTATCTTCAGCTAATTTTTTTTGGAGTGAGAAACGACATGTTTCGAACAATACTAAACTTAGTTGGCGACTTTGATATAATGACGGATACCATCTTTACAAGAGCAGACTTTAATATCTTTACGTAAGGATAAGATTTGGCCATCTGAATTTTTTTTCGCCGAATATACTTGTCTTTCGGCCACAAATCCCATATCAATTTTTTCAATAGGAATATGGGTTTTGGGATTATCATGCTCTATCTGTAACAACTTAAGAACAGATACGCCGTTAAAAAGCTTAGGACTCAAAAACCTTTGCATTAATCAAACCAAAAGTTTCTTGATCTTCAGCCATAAATGGGATCAAATGTTTGTCCGACTGATAGGTTTTTAGAAAAGGCTCTACGGTTTTCGCTACACTTAAAAATATGTTCAATTTCACGGGAAATAAAACATCTTTAACATTTTTACGTACGTTTTGAAATGATTTCGTTGGTGTCTTTTGAAATTTCCCCTTTTACATGTCTTTCACATAGGTATGTAATGCAGAGAAAATGTCCAATGCTCTTTCACATACTATTATATTCTCAACCCATCTATGGGAAACGAATTTCAAGGGGTAAAGAGACCCAGATATTGACTCAAAATCCTCTCTCCTAGCAGGAGAATATTTAAAAAAGTGATATATATTAAACAAAAACAATTCTATTTCCCAATCTAAAGCTTCAAAACCTTTACGAAAGGCATTATGTACAACATGTAATGAACATGTCCCTATATTTATCAGCTGTTTGCTGAACTCATTACGAATATGTTCTTCCAACAGTCCATGCAATTTCAAAATTTACATTTGGTCCATCCATTGATAGCTGCAAAGCATTTTTTAAACTCAATGGTGAAATTGAATTTAAAAGGTTCGTAAACATGTCATTAGTAGTTGCATGCCCGAGGAAGACCGACGTTAAAAAGCAGGTTTTAATGTGATTATCAAGCCAAAATTTAGCATAAATATCCATTTGCTTCTTTAAATTTTTAGAATTGAGGGTTTCATCAAAAAGAGGGATAAAAATTTCCCCCTCCAAGTCTTTCAGAAGAAGATACTTGAAATATGGGGCAAGCCCAAAAACAGCTATATACGAAGTTTTCTTTTCACTGCAGGAAAAGTCGGCTGCAATGGCACTATCAGGAAACATAAGTTTCAAGACTTTGTCAATGTTAGTGTTTGACCTATATGAATGGTGGCACTTCACAGTCCTTAGAACTCAGAGTATCTCGGCATCTAGAGTTTTTGAACTTTGAAAATAACTTTCTAAATTCTTTCCAACTTCATTTGAAGATGAATCCCTTTGCTGAGATGAAGCTGACTCTCTTGGAAACGAAATTTTCTTTGTAAGTAGTAGTGCCCTCAATGACTCTAAATGGCTTTTGTAACCCATGTGTGACTTCAGAGCAGATTCCCCCATGCTGGCAATTGAAAACGTCTTATTACAAGACCTGCATCTGGCTGAGTGCTTATCCTGTCCATCAGCTAAGAGCCAGTTCTTGTACTTTTCATCTTCTAACCATTTAGTGTTGAAAACACATTTGTCACATGGAGCCATTATCACAGAGACAATACTCCTAAAAGACAAACAAAACCATTAATCTCTAAACACTGCCAGTCACTTTTTAAATGGTGGAAAGTAAAAAATCATTTAATATTTATAAATTTTTTTATGAACAATGGAAATTACCTCCTAAATATTTGTGTTACAAAGATTAGATACCTTACAAATCTTGTTAATTATTTATCCTAAAAATTAATAAACACCGATCAACTATTTAATATTTCAGTACTTAAAAGGAAAAAAAAACTCATTGGAAACGGAATGAATGTTTAAGGTAATTTATATTTATTTCCATAATAAAAATAAATAACTGAGTTATAAAAAATAACAAAATTACAATTAAATATCAGATGAAAGTTAAAATTAAGATACGAGTGTTGTAAAAAAACAATTACTTGGTTTCTTTCATGAAATTTGAAATCTATAAATAACAAGATGAACTACAAGAAAAAAAATCTTAAGAATTTCAGATGAACACAGGATACAAAAGTTAGTAAAAAAAAAAAAAAAAAAAAACAAGCAAAAGTATACCGATTATTTTAAATTGCTCAGCAGACAGACTTTAAAGTACTTTTTATCATAGGTGATAATTTAGTGCATTAATCTTAATTTTAAGTCCCTAAGGAATTTTTTCTATTTAAGATACAGCTTTGAAGTAAACTCTTTTATCTTCAGTATAATATACTTATTTAAACTGTGCATGGAATTAGCATTTTATGAGGTATTACAATTTTTACAGCATGTTATATATACCTAACAGGAATTTTAAACTTTTTTTTAAACTTTTTTTACAAAATAATCCATAAAAAATATTCAAATTGATACATTAACGAATGAACAAAATTGTTAAGAATTTTTTTTAATTTAAAAAAAAAACAGTTTAATTATTTTTTAAAGATTAATTATTGGTTATAAGTGAAATGAGAATGTAAAACATCCACAAAATGAATGATTATACTTTTACTTAAAAAAATTTTTTGCAAGGGTACTGTGCCCCTCAATATATTTATGTACTTAATTTTCAAATACCTCAATACATAAAAAGTAAATAACAATTTATTCGAAGTACATAGATGGACAATTAAATATTAGATGAAAGCTAAAATTAAGGTACAAGTGTTGACAAAAAATAATTAATTGGTTTTTTTCATGAAATTTGAAGTCTATAAATAACAAGATGAACTATAAGAAGAAAAAAATCTTAAGAATTTCACAGTTTCAGATGGATACAAAAGTCAATAAAAAAAATAAAGCAGGCAAATGTATACCGATGCATGATAATATATATATATATATATATATATTCATGAAATAATGAAAAATAATATAACAACAGGGTACAAAATTCAGCAAAAAATAAGAACAAATAATTGGAATAAAAAATACACAAAATTAGATTGAGAAATTAAAGCTGTTGATGATGTAAATTACTGTTTTTATCTCAGTGGATGTTGGTTTGTATGGAAAGGAAGGTGAAGATTAACATTAAAGTGAAATTAATAACTTAAATTTTTCTATTGCAGCTTAGCTCAAACTTAGGGAAATAAAATTTGAAAAAAAAAAAAAAAAAAAAAAAACTTTAATTTTAATTTTAGATATTCTCCATTTTAAAGTGATTATGTTAGTTTTTAGTTATTGGCGCAAGAGCCAGTAGTGGCTATATCGCACCTACAACTTGGTTTTTTATTAAATATCTATATTGATGTATCAAAACCAATGGCTTTGAGGTAAGGGAAAATGTTGTTGTGGGGACTGTTACCAATTAATAAAATCAATGATGGATTAATGCAACCGAATTGGCGTTGTCTCCGAATTTAAAATTTGGTTAAAATGTGTTTCACAGTGAGCGGTTCCTTACAATGGGAACACTCTGGAGTAGGCTCATTTAGTAGAAGATGTATGTGAGTAATACGATTATGATCGATACGTAAACGGTTCAAAACAACTTCTAGCTTTCGAGGGAGATTAAGATGTGTATTAGGTTGTAGGTGTATGATTTGATACAGTTAAATAAAACATATTAAGCAGTGCGTGTTATTTTATTATTTTGCCATTTCAGATCACCCTCTTTGCTGCTAATTATTTGGGAAAAATTTTTCCGGATATACTCGGCTCTGAAAGATGCATGTTTCGATCCTGTTGCAGCAAGACTTGTTAAATTTTTGTCCAACATTACATTTTTGTTCCTCTTTTTGGTTCTAAGAGACATGGTATTTTTCTTTGGCGCAGCATATTGTGCAAGATGCAGCTTGCTAGCACAAGTTTACTCACAGTTTCAATTTTACATGCAATTGGGGTGAAAAACACTCAAATATAGGCACAGAATACCAAAGGCATTTTCAGATGTCCGCCTAGCTCTGCATAATCTGTAATTATATAGTGCTTTTTCAACATCTGTTTGAGCTTGACTTTCGGGGAAGGGTTTCATCATTGCCGAGGTTAATGCAAATGCTGCATCCCCGACAAAAACATGTGGGCACAAAGTTTTAGTTCCAGGAAGGTTCTTTGGTTTCGGAAGGGTAATAGTCCCTGGCTGAAGATTTTTGTTTAGGTTAGACCTTTGAAAAATTGTACTGTCACCTCCCTTTCCATACGAACCAACATCTACTGTGATAAAACAGTAGTTCGCATCAACAAGTGCCAATAAAACAGTCGAAAAATAGTCCTTATAACAGTAATAAGCACTTCCGCTGTTTTTCGGGCAAACCATCCTAATGTGCTTGCTATCAATTGCACCACAGCAGTTTGGAAAGTTCCACATCTTTGAGAAGTTCTTTTTAGTTTCCTCGAACTTCTCTTCAGAAGGCTAAGGCAAAAACAAAGGCATTACATTTTTTATGATGCTTTCTGGAACCTCTTCAATAATACGGCCAATTCAACTATGGCAAATTCTAAAGTTGAATGCCAAAGAATGGTTGGATTCTCCAGTTGTTAGCTATCTAAAAAGAAAACATATTTTTAGTCCAATAAAAAAAGTGAGAAAATTAAGTCACTTAAATAAAGGTAAATGTTTGGATTGTGGATTAAACAAAATACATATTGACTAGAATTTCCACAAAAAATTTACATGGAGTGTGATAAACAATGTGCAAGTGAATATTTTTCAATTATATTAAAAAAATATTCAGTAGTGAAATCTTTGATGTTCTGAGAATGAATTTTGCAATTATTATTCAGTATCAAATAATTTATTTAGCAATCTTTTGATGTCTTTGCCAAGTTTAAAGGTTTATTTTATTAGATTTTAATTGTTTCAAATACATATAGCCTTAAATTAACAGAGGAATGAAAATCCATGTAGTGCACGGGCCACCTTTACTTCTCAGACAAGTTGATACCCATCGATCTAAAGCTGAATACATGGATATTTATAGATATTAAAATAAGCTAAAATTAACTTTTATACTTGATATTAGAAAATTAAATAACATTTCAAACAGTAATTCTTGAATGCATGCAGAATTTAAATATAATAAAACACTTTCAAAATATGCTATTTAAAAAAGTATTAAATAGATATTAACACTCAGAAATTCATGCATGTTATAAAATAACAACTTAATAAATTTCTAATAAAATAACATTGCTCTTACCTGAGAGTCAGGCACAATTTCTCTTCTTTGGAGATTGGCTGCTTCCTTCTATTACACACTCTGTACGAAATGCTTCCTTCGATTAGTTTAAATAGTTCTTGAAACAATTCAATTGAGAAGCGAAAATACTGCCGAAATTTCTCATCATTAAACATTAATGTCTTTTAAACAGAACAGCGAATGCTCCTTCAGATTAATAAAGATCAGACGATTAATAAAAATTTCATCATCTTCTTTATTTTGAAAGAATAATCTAAACCTAGCTTCTTCTTCCTCCTCTTCCTCTTGAATTAATAGCGTTATAATTTGTTTTTCAGCGTGATCCATTTTCCAGCAAATTTATGACAATTTAAATAAACAATATCACACGTCATTTACGCATGCGCAATGAGAATTAATATCTGCGCCTAAACGTCTACTACCGCTGAGCTTACAAACCACTTTTTTTTGTTGTCGTCAGTGGGCGACAGGTTACCGCTCACGTCAAGCGAAAGCGTTCGTTCTAACAAACCAGGCCTTTAGGCATTGAATTGGATTCAAAAGTTGCTACCACACCATTTTTATTGCCACTATATATGCCTAACAAAATGGGCAGTGAGAGTAAAAGCGCTAGAACGATTCCTTATACATTATTAAAAGGTAATCGATACACTAAGCTCTCATTGAGAACCCGGGTTATCTAAGAATGAAAAACACGCGAGCTTGAAATGCTATTACAAAATGATGGTAAAACGAAAGATTATTTAGTATTAAAGCTTCAAAGTCAGTATTCTCCCCCTGCGAACATTTGTCATCAGCTCTGCAATCCCAAAGCTACACAGCTTTTTGAGCATATCAAGTTTCAAATTTTCTTCTCGAAAGTCTAATGAGTTTATGAAATGTTAAGAATGTAGGGTTTAATGGCATAAGGTCCAAAAAATACACGCTGCGCCAAACAAACGGGTTCCCCCCCCACAAATGTAAGATAACGCATGATTGTTTTTCCAAAATACATTATGTTATTAAAATTTTGCGTAGCACGCAAAACATCCAGAAGTCAATAAAATCAGATAAAGGTGTAAATAGATTAAGACAGGTTAAAACGGTACGTATATAATAAAATACAAACCTAATAAAATTGGCTAAAAGCGGTTATATACAATATAAAATACCAACCGCTTATAGAAATGCACAAATGTTAGGATGCTGCACGCTTTATTTAAAAAATATTTTATGCATACAACAGAACTACCGATGAAGGTTAAAACATGGGCAAGAAATTGTGATGGATCGTGAGAAAAACGTTGCAAGTATTGCAGTGAGGAGATTCTATTGTAGAGTTTAATGGCACAAGATCCAAAAGAGGATGCTGCGCAAACAGTACGTTAATGCAGCTTAAAATGTAAAATGCATACTACTATTTTATTTTTATAAAATACATAAAAGTAATAAAACCGTCAATAGCAAGACGAATATATTTAAAAGTCAATATATTCCAATAAAAGGCGTAGTTATATAAAATACTTGAAATAGGTAAAACTGCGCAGTGAGGAGGAGGTTCACCAAACAGCAAGTGAAGATAGGTCAATCGAGTGTGGCCTATTCGGAGACGAGTAAGCTTGACGTCTGCCCTACGATTTCATAAAGTAGACAATGGATCCAAATCAATTCTTTAAGCGTGCAAATTATTATTGATTTGGAGATCCCACTATTGCAACCACAGAGACTTCATTAGCTATCGAACATGTGTTTTTATATCTGAGTAATATATAGACGTTTAAGAAATTAACAAAAGTTTCAGGAGCTGTGGGAATTATTATGATCAGAAGCAGATTGCTTGGGTCTGCATAAGCGTCAAGAAACAAGAAAACAACTCTCCGTTTTGAGCGAAAAGAAAAACCTGAAAAGAGGGTAAATTTGGATTGCCGACAAAAATACTGTCAAGAATATTTCGAATGCATAGATAGAGTGAGTTCTGAAGTCAATAGGAGGTTCAATCCATTGGGGATGCAAAGATCAGTTGAGATAGAAACTATTAATAGAGGGCATAAAAGACACAAAGAGCCTTTCGACTCAAAAATTCTTCGGCCGCATGCTGTTGACTTCAATCTAAATACACTGATGTATAACTAGAAGTATTGGAAGGAAAAAAATTAAGAGACTGGCTAACGCGCTCTGCGTCGAGGATTCGAAAAGAGGAGGGAGAAAAAACAGCGCCGTCTGGCAATCGCTGATAGGCCCTCATACCATTACGTCACTCCTCTTCCTGCATTACATCCCTCCTCTTCAGCCATTTACTGCCTGTTGGGGAATAATCGTTTGCGAAGGGACTTAAAACTCAACAAGGGAAAATCGCTCGCACGCGACCCAGCCACCAGCCGATTGTACAAAACAGATTAAAAACATTAAAAGAAAATAAAAATACTTTTAACAATTCAAATGTTGGTTTGTGATGTCTAGATTTTTTTTTTTATAGAAATTTTTGTACCGATGGAAATTAATATATAAAATAATGTGGCTATAAAAGTCCAATTTTTTTTTAAGATACTCGTTTCATACCTATAAATAAAAGTTAGCATCATTCATTAATTAAATATTTTGCCTTAGCTCAAAAAATTTAATTTGAATGAATTAGACTAAAAACATTCAAATATTTCAACTCAAATATTTCAATAAAAAATAAATATTTACAGCTAAAATATTTATTTCACTGTAAAGTTATAGGCTATATATAAAGTTTTAGCATAAACAAGAAAAAATTGAACCGCATGGAACATTTTGAAAAAGTAAAATAACTGAAAATTTCATTTCGAGAAAGAACCACTTTTATTAATATGTACTGTATAACTATTTTATTTTTGTTTTAAAACCTTTTAGTTCATAATATTAACATAAACAAACTTCATGATTAGTTTTTAATTAAAAATTAAAAAAAAGTTTTGTATATGATTCTACTTCGACATAAAAGGAAGTATGTAAGCATATTATATAAGCAATTGTTGCATAAAAGGATTTTTTTCTAAAATCCTCCAAGACAGTAAGTAGGTCCTTCCTGTTTTATTGATTTTTTATCATTAGAGAGCTTTTTATATTTCTTTGAGTTCCTTCCCAATTTAAATTGTTGAGAAGATTGTTGCGTCTTTCAGCAACGAGTTGTTGTGGACAGCATTTTAAGCACTCATTTTCATTGTTTCCACAAAACCAAAATTGTACTCGCTAACTGCAGCTGTTATTGCTAGTTCTAGTCTTTTTTTTTTTTTTTTTTTGAGACGAATGTCCCTTTTAGACATTTGCGCCATATGCAACTATGGATGCTTTCATTAGTATTTTGGGTGTTGGAAAAGGTACACCGCGAAAGCATATCATCAGAAGCAAGGCGTTCATACACTGGTAGTATCATCTCCACAATTTCAGTTCTCCATAAGTTATGTCACGTTCAAACACCTTCAATGTACACTAGGGCGTATCGAAATTTTTTAGATCTTTTTTCAGTTGTGCGGAAAAGATGTGAACACCCGTCATTAAAAATTGTGCGGAATATCAAAACTCGGGGTCAATATCTTCTGTCGCCTCAGTGGGCCGAAAGTTCCGAAAATTGGACTAAAAATCATTAAAATAAAAATAATAATAAACAAACCCTTATTTCGTTTATCGGTCTGAGGTAGTGTTTACAAGTTGCTATTCTATAACAAATACAACTATAAAAAATTTTGGAAAATGAAGGTAAAATTTTAAGTAAATAAACTTCACACTTACCTCATTTTAATGGGAAGAGAGACTTTATTTTACCTCTTAAACATACAAATGACAAAAGCATTACTGTTTGTAATCATTTTTTGTCTCAAATTTTGACATATGCTTTCTGGATTCTAGTGTCGCTCTAATCTATTCCTGTTCAGCGACCCAACTGTTTTTCCCAAAGCTGCAGTAACTAATTTCACAATCCACTCCACTCCTTGTGTGTGTGAAGGAAATTTAATAAAGTCCCAGCAGTCCATTGGCATGCCGTCCTTTATCATCTTGAGAACTGATCTCTCTGAGAACGGAAGGCGATGTCACATAACAAGCTTGCCAGGCAATGAGATCTACATAGTCTGCTGCTTCAATGTTAAGAGCAGGAATAACGAATCTGCGAACACAACTTCCTTCTGGGCTAACTTCCCTTGCTTTAAAAATCCGCTGAGCTGCAAGGATCCTAATATGGCATCTCTCATCTTTTAGCATGGCCAAAAGCATGTTTTCTGGAGCTGAAAAGTAAGCGTTGCGATAAATAATTGGTTCGATTACGTCACGATACTTATTGGGCAAGTAGAGAGAGGAATTGATGAAATGCCACAGGTGTCTAGTACCGTCTTTTGTGGAATGATGAATCTTTATTCAGAACCATGTGGGTGCGTAGACTCTTAGAATGAATGCAACTAAAGTTAGTCTTCTCCAAATTTACCATCATGTTGTTGTCATTGCACCAATCCGAAAGCACAGATATAGCTCTATTTAATATCTTTTTTCTCGTAATTTTTGCAGTTTTCTTCGGTGCTTTAGCGTAGAACTTTCACATCGTAATACTTGTCACCTTTAAGAATGTTTTATTGATTCTTCGGTAGAACCTTCAGCGAATGTACAATAATTTAATTCGATCATGATATTTTGGTTTCATTTCGTTGTAATGGAAACTATACATTAACGTTTTGGAAATTTCCATTATACACATACCGATTACCATAGGTTTATTGAATTCTGAGTGCGTTTTTCGCATATGAAAAGCTGCAAGGTTTTCTGCAAATATTGTTCGATCCTCAAAGTTTGGTTTTGCGATAAGTTTTTCCGCCTTTATTCCATTGTTGCATAGTTTAACATTAACACGATTTCTTATATTCTCCATAGTTTTACCAAAAATAGAGTTATTCATTAACTTGTAGAAATTTCTTTGGAATTCGCTCTTAGCCGTGGATCTTCCATGTGTGTTTAGGTCTATATAAGTTTTTAACCAGGGGGCTTGTTTAAATTCTAAAACTCTATGAACTTTTTTTAGTTTCATTTCTAAGGCTAAGCATTGTTTTAAATTTCTATTGTGCATGACATAATTATTTTTATCAAATAGTGTGGTGATAAGCCGTCTTTCTCTACATCCAGGCGGAACCCTACTTTCAGGTGCCAGTGGCAGATCTGAATGATCATCGTGTAAGTGTTGAGGATAAATCAGGTCCGCCTCGAGAATGTATCCTAAAGGACTTTCATCGGAAATTTCTCTTATATCAATATCAGCAGGATTTATCCATTTAAAATCGCTTAAAGGCAAGCTTTGGGACATGGCCTACCCGTAGAGATTATTTGCGTCCAAATATTAGTAATTTGATGGTAAGTTTGCATCATAATTGAGCATATAGGGATTATTTGCTTTTCCAAATCTGTGGGAGCATTGGGAGATTCCGCCCCTTATTCCTTTCTCGACAAAAAGAAGCATATCATAATCTTTTAACGGCCCTATTTTTACACCTGTCATCTTTAGCATTGCATCCCAAGAGAGACCAGGGGAAGTAAAATACCAGGAGGGGTCTAAGTGGTATGTTTTTAAACAAACTTTCCGGAAATTTTGAAAAATATCCGTTAGCAACAGAACATCAGTTTTTAAATATAAATCGGAGTATTCACCCTTTGTTTTAATATTAAAAGTATCCGATACGCGTTTAGCATATTCATAATCCTGATCGGAAATTGATACTTCGTCTAACTGGCTAAAAAATGCATCTTATGAGGGGAGTGACGTCTCATCAAAATTTTCTACACAATTCATGTAATCCTAAGGGTAAACACCCTTCCTCAAAACCAAATCAACCTTATCTGCAGGAAAAAATTTTTTTATTGTGTAATATTCATCCGGACATAAATTATTTGCAAGTGTATCCAAGCTGCTAGGTAAAAATCTAAAAGTATCAAAAAATCTTATTTTGAAACCATTTTTAAGTTTCTTTGAAAATGAGATATACTTCTCTGTTGCGGCATACGAGGCCATTTAATTGTCCATGGACATGATAGAAAAAAAAAATCAAATAACAAGGCTGTCATATAAACATATATTCATTACACCTCGATGATTTCTTGAGCATAAAATTCTATTAACATCATACACTTACAGAAAAATATTAAAATGATACATAAAAATATGACTCTCACATGATTTTATATATATATTTTAACATTAATACAATAGATAAAACAAACACTATTAACAATTAGATATATAGAATTAAATGTGCTGATTTGTTTCACAAGGAAATAAATTAAATTGACCGAAACCTTCAATAGCTGAAGTTTTTTAAAATTAAAATCTAATTGCACTCTTAACTCATTCGATATATTTCAATAAAATTAAAAATTACATTGATATTTTACAATCAGGTCAAAGAGACAGAAGCATCGATCAGCCATGTTTCATTATCTCATTATCAAAATTTACAGACTTTGCATCTTAATTTATAAGTTAGAGTTACTTCCTTTTTACTGAACTTGCAATTTTTGAAAATTACTTTACAAATTATTCCCAGAGCGTCAGTATGTTTTCAGATCATTAATTTTGAAAACATATGTTATAACTCAAAATTATAAAATAATACTTACTTTCTAAATCCATAAAATCACAGTCATATCTTGATTTCTACGGATGGGTTAGTAATGGCAATGTCAGGTACCTTTCATCCGTTTCATAAGTAAAAATGAACATAATTAAAGAAAATGGTATGAACTTTAAAATCAGAAATTCATCGCAATCAATATTATTGGTTTCTCAGCCGTTCCATTACGTATCTCCTGACTTCAGGAGGAAGGTTCCTGAGCGCCTGCCTTAAATAAAAGAATCGCTCCATTTGCCTTAGGAATAAATACGATTGTCGGTCATTAACGACAATTGTGTACTCCTCTTCTTCTCTTTCAGGCATTCTTCTTCAGGCGAAGAAGAATGCTAAGAAGAATTGTTAACTTCATTAATTGTTGGAGGATGGTGTGGATCGTCCTAGTCCTCTTCTGCTTGCTCGGCGATTGTCATGGTATTCTCTTCTTCCAATTCGATGTCTTTCCTTCATCCAAATTTATAAATTCCATCCAATCATCATCTGTCATGCCCAACCCTTCAAATTCGGAATTCAAAAATTCTTCGAAGTCGTAGATGACTGTTTCATCATCTCTAATTTCTTCGGGTGGGAAAAATTGTGCTTTTTTGTAGCAGTTATTATCCACTTCCATTGGAACACTATCCCAGGCACGTTTCACGAAGTGCATTGCCGTCAAGAGGTTTATTTTTTTTATAAACTGATAGCAATTATTCTTCTGGTGCAGCTTCTTCCAAGAAGAGCAAGAGCTCTTGAACCACTTACTTCTGATAGCGGGCTTTAAAGGAGCTGATAATTCCCTGATCAAGAGGTTGAATTTTGCAAGTTGCATTCGCGGGAAGAAATTGTAAAATGATATTGGTCAGGCGTAGTGAGTCAATTTTATGACTTGAAACATTTTCAAGAAATGAGACTACTTTTTTATTTCGCCGTTTAAAATCTAAATCGAGCAACCATTTTCTAAAAATGTTTCTCGTCATCCACGCATTTCGAGAATGCGTATACGGAAACGGACATTTTTTTTTTGTCCCTTGTAAGCACCTCGGCTGCTTGCTTTTTCCAATCATGAAGGGCTCGAGCTTTTCTGTCCCCCTTGATTGGCACAAAAAAATACAGAGTCTTTATTTTTCTTATAATCTTTATTTTTCTTATAATCTGGGACTTTTTCTCTTTTAGCCAATGTTCCTGATGGCATTGCGCAGTAAAGGAGCGCCGTTTCATCGCAATTGAAAATATTCTCCGCACCATATTCCTTAAGCAAAGGCTTAACCGTTTAAGCGGGGAAATGTGCAACAGTAGTTACATATAAAGTGAAAGAAGTATCAAAAAATCTTATTTTGAAACCATTTTTAAGTTTCTTTGAAAATGAGATATACTTCTCTGTTGCGGCATACGAGGCCATTTAATTGTCCATGGACATGATAGAAAAAAAAAATCAAATAACAAGGCTGTCATATAAACATATATTCATTACACCTCGATGATTTCTTGAGCATAAAATTCTATTAACATCATACACTTACAGAAAAATATTAAAATGATACATAAAAATATGACTCTCACATGATTTTATATATATATTTTAACATTAATACAATAGATTAAACAAGCACTATTAACAATTAGATATATAGAATTAAATGTGCTGATTTGTTTCACAAGGAAATAAATTAAATTGACCGAAACCTTCAATAGCTGAAGTTTTTTAAAATTATAAAATCTAATTGCACTCTTAACTCATTCGATATATTTCAATAAAATTAAAAATTACATTGATATTTTACAATCAGGTCAAAGAGACAGAAGCATCGATCAGCCATGTTTCATTATCTCATTATCAAAATTTACAGACTTTGCATCTTAATTTATAAGTTAGAGTTACTTCCTTTTTACTAAACTTGCGATTTTTGAAAATTACTTTACAAATTATTCCCAGAACGTCAGTATGTTTTCAGAACATTAATTTTGAAAACATATGTTATAACTCAAAATTATAAAATAATACTTACTAACTAAATCCATAAAATCACAGTCATATCTTGATTTCAACGGATGGGTTAGTAATGGCAATGTCAGGTACCTTTCATCCGTTTCATAAGTAAAAATGAACATAATTAAAGAAAATGGTATGAACTTTAAAATCAGAAATTCATCGCAATCAATATTATTGGTTTCTCAGCCGTTCCATTACGTATCTCCTGACTTCAGGAGGAAGGTTCCTGAGCGCCTGCCTTAAATAGAAGAATCGCTCCATTTGCCTTAGGAATAAATACGATTGTCGGTCATTAACGACAATTGTGTACTCCTCTTCTTCTCTTTCAGGCATTCTTCTTCAGGCGAAGAAGAATGCTAAGAAGAATTGTTAACTTCATTAATTGTTGGAGGATGGTGTGGATCGTCCTGGTCCTCTTCTGCTTGCTCGGCGATTGTCATGGTATTCTCTTCTTCCAATTCGATGTCTTTCCTTCATCCAAATTTATAAATTCCATCCAATCATCATCTGTCATGCCCAACCCTTCAAATTCGGAATTCAAAAATTCTTCAAAGTCGTAGATGACTGTTTCATCATCTCTAATTTCTTCGGGTGGGAAAAATTGTGCTTTTTTGAAGCAGTTATTATCCACTTCCATTGGAACACTATCCCAGGCACGTTTCACGAAGTGCATTGCCGTCAAGAGGTTTATTTTTTTTATAAACTGACAGCAATAATTCTTCTGGTGCAGCTTCTTCCAAGAAGAGCAAGAGCTCTTGAACCACTTACTTCTGATAGCGGGCTTTAAAGGAGCTGATAATTCCCTGATCAAGAGGTTGAATTTTGCAAGTTGCATTCGCGGGAAGAAATTGTAAAATGATATTGGTCAGGCGTAGTGAGTCAATTTTATGACTTGAAACATTTTCAAGAAATGAGACTACTTTTTTATTTCGCCGTTTAAAATCTAAATCGAGCAACCATTTTCTAAAAATGTTTCTCGTCATCCACGCATTTCGAGAATGCGTATACGGAAACGGACATTTTTTTTTGTCCCTTGTAAGCACCTCGGCTGCTTGCTTTTTCCAATCATGAAGGGCTCGAGCTTTTCTGTCCCCCTTGATTGGCACAAAAAAATACAGAGTCTTTATTTTTCTTATAATCTTTATTTTTCTTATAATCTGGGACTTTTTCTCTTTTAGCCAATGTTCCTGATGGCATTGCGCAGTAAAGGAGCGCCGTTTCATCGCAATTGAAAATATTCTCCGCGCCATGTTCCTTAAGCAAAGGCTTAACCGTTTAAGCGCGGAAATGTGCAACAGTAGTTACATATAAAGTGAAAAAAGTATCAAAAAATCTTATTTTGAAACCATTTTTAAGTTTCTTTGAAAATGAGATATACTTCTCTGTTGCGGCATACGAGGCCATTTAATTGTCCATGGACATGATAGAAAAAAAAAATCAAATAACAAGGCTGTCATATAAACATATATTCATTACACCTCGATGATTTCTTGAGCATAAAATTCTATTAACATCATACACTTACAGAAAAATATTAAAATGATACATAAAAATATGACTCTCACATGATTTTATATATATATTTTAACATTAATACAATAGATTAAACAAGCACTATTAACAATTAGATATATAGAATTAAATGTGCTGATTTGTTTCACAAGGAAATAAATTAAATTGACCGAAACCTTCAATAGCTGAAGTTTTTTAAAATTATAAAATCTAATTGCACTCTTAACTCATTCGATATATTTCAATAAAATTAAAAATTACATTGATATTTTACAATCAGGTCAAAGAGACAGAAGCATCGATCAGCCATGTTTCATTATCTCATTATCAAAATTTACAGACTTTGCAACTTAATTTATAAGTTAGAGTTACTTCCTTTTTACTAAACTTGCGATTTTTGAAAATTACTTTACAAATTATTCCCAGAACGTCAGTATGTTTTCAGAACATTAATTTTGAAAACATATGTTATAACTCAAAATTATAAAATAATACTTACTAACTAAATCCATAAAATCACAGTCATATCTTGATTTCAACGGATGGGTTAGTAATGGCAATGTCAGGTACCTTTCATCCGTTTCATAAGTAAAAATGAACATAATTAAAGAAAATGGTATGAACTTTAAAATCAGAAATTCATCGCAATCAATATTATTGGTTTCTCAGCCGTTCCATTACGTATCTCCTGACTTCAGGAGGAAGGTTCCTGAGCGCCTGCCTTAAATAGAAGAATCGCTCCATTTGCCTTAGGAATAAATACGATTGTCGGTCATTAACGACAATTGTGTACTCCTCTTCTTCTCTTTCAGGCATTCTTCTTCAGGCGAAGAAGAATGCTAAGAAGAATTGTTAACTTCATTAATTGTTGGAGGATGGTGTGGATCGTCCTGGTCCTCTTCTGCTTGCTCGGCGATTGTCATGGTATTCTCTTCTTCCAATTCGATGTCTTTCCTTCATCCAAATTTATAAATTCCATCCAATCATCATCTGTCATGCCCAACCCTTCAAATTCGGAATTCAAAAATTCTTCAAAGTCGTAGATGACTGTTTCATCATCTCTAATTTCTTCGGGTGGGAAAAATTGTGCTTTTTTGAAGCAGTTATTATCCACTTCCATTGGAACACTATCCCAGGCACGTTTCACGAAGTGCATTGCCGTCAAGAGGTTTATTTTTTTTTTATAAACTGACAGCAATAATTCTTCTGGTGCAGCTTCTTCCAAGAAGAGCAAGAGCTCTTGAACCACTTACTTCTGATAGCGGGCTTTAAAGGAGCTGATAATTCCCTGATCAAGAGGTTGAATTTTGCAAGTTGCATTCGCGGGAAGAAATTGTAAAATGATATTGGTCAGGCGTAGTGAGTCAATTTTATGACTTGAAACATTTTCAAGAAATGAGACTACTTTTTTATTTCGCCGTTTAAAATCTAAATCGAGCAACCATTTTCTAAAAATGTTTCTCGTCATCCACGCATTTCGAGAATGCGTATACGGAAACGGACATTTTTTTTTGTCCCTTGTAAGCACCTCGGCTGCTTGCTTTTTCCAATCATGAAGGGCTCGAGCTTTTCTGTCCCCCTTGATTGGCACAAAAAAATACAGAGTCTTTATTTTTCTTATAATCTTTATTTTTCTTATAATCTGGGACTTTTTCTCTTTTAGCCAATGTTCCTGATGGCATTGCGCAGTAAAGGAGCGCCGTTTCATCGCAATTGAAAATATTCTCCGCACCATATTCCTTAAGCAAAGGCTTAACCGTTTAAGCGGGGAAATGTGCAACAGTAGTTACATATAAAGTGAAAAAAGTATCAAAAAATCTTATTTTGAAACCATTTTTAAGTTTCTTTGAAAATGAGATATACTTCTCTGTTGCGGCATACGAGGCCATTTAATTGTCCATGGACATGATAGAAAAAAAAAATCAAATAACAAGGCTGTCATATAAACATATATTCATTACACCTCGATGATTTCTTGAGCATAAAATTCTATTAACATCATACACTTACAGAAAAATATTAAAATGATACATAAAAATATGACTCTCACATGATTTTATATATATATTTTAACATTAATACAATAGATTAAACAAGCACTATTAACAATTAGATATATAGAATTAAATGTGCTGATTTGTTTCACAAGGAAATAAATTAAATTGACCGAAACCTTCAATAGCTGAAGTTTTTTAAAATTATAAAATCTAATTGCACTCTTAACTCATTCGATATATTTCAATAAAATTAAAAATTACATTGATATTTTACAATCAGGTCAAAGAGACAGAAGCATCGATCAGCCATGTTTCATTATCTCATTATCAAAATTTACAGACTTTGCATCTTAATTTATAAGTTAGAGTTACTTCCTTTTTACTAAACTTGCAATTTTTGAAAATTACTTTACAAATTATTCCCAGAGCGTCAGTATGTTTTCAGAACATTAATTTTGAAAACATATGTTATAACTCAAAATTATAAAATAATACTTTCTAAATCCATAAAATCACAGTCATATCTTGATTTCAACGGATGGGTTAGTAATGGCAATGTCAGGTACCTTTCATCCGTTTCATAAGTAAAAATGAACATAATTAAAGAAAATGGTATGAACTTTAAAATCAGAAATTCATCGCAATCAATATTATTGGTTTCTCAGCCGTTCCATTACGTATCTCCTGACTTCAGGAGGAAGGTTCCTGAGTGCCTGCCTTAAATAGAAGAATCGCTCCATTTGCCTTAGGAATAAATACGATTGTCGGTCATTAACGACAATTGTGTACTCCTCTTCTTCTCTTTCAGGCATTCTTCTTCAGGCGAAGAAGAATGCTAAGAAGAATTGTTAACTTCATTAATTGTTGGAGGATGGTGTGGATCGTCCTGGTCCTCTTCTGCTTGCTCGGCGATTGTCATGGTATTCTCTTCTTCCAATTCGATGTCTTTCCTTCATCCAAATTTATAAATTCCATCCAATCATCATCTGTCATGCCCAGCCCTTCAAATTCGGAATTCAAAAATTCTTCAAAGTCGTAGATGACTGTTTCATCATCTCTAATTTCTTCGGGTGGGAAAAATTGTGCTTTTTTGAAGCAGTTATTATCCACTTCCATTGGAACACTATCCCAGGCACGTTTCACGAAGTGCATTGCCGTCAAGAGGTTTATTTTTTTTATAAACTGACAGCAATAATTCTTCTGGTGCAGCTTCTTCCAAGAAGAGCAAGAGCTCTTGAACCACTTACTTCTGATAGCGGGCTTTAAAGGAGCTGATAATTCCCTGATCAAGAGGTTGAATTTTGCAAGTTGCATTCGCGGGAAGAAATTGTAAAATGATATTGGTCAGGCGTAGTGAGTCAATTTTATGACTTGAAACATTTTCAAGAAATGAGACTACTTTTTTATTTCGCCGTTTAAAATCTAAATCGAGCAACCATTTTCTAAAAATGTTTCTCGTCATCCACGCATTTCGAGAATGCGTATACGGAAACGGACATTTTTTTTTGTCCCTTGTAAGCACCTCGGCTGCTTGCTTTTTCCAATCATGAAGGGCTCGAGCTTTTCTGTCCCCCTTGATTGGCACAAAAAAATACAGAGTCTTTATTTTTCTTATAATCTTTATTTTTCTTATAATCTGGGACTTTTTCTCTTTTAGCCAATGTTCCTGATGGCATTGCGCAGTAAAGGAGCGCCGTTTCATCGCAATTGAAAATATTCTCCGCGCCATGTTCCTTAAGCAAAGGCTTAACCGTTTAAGCGCGGAAATGTGCAACAGTAGTTACATATAAAGTGAAAAAAGTATCAAAAAATCTTATTTTGAAACCATTTTTAAGTTTCTTTGAAAATGAGATATACTTCTCTGTTGCGGCATACGAGGCCATTTAATTGTCCATGGACATGATAGAAAAAAAAAATCAAATAACAAGGCTGTCATATAAACATATATTCATTACACCTCGATGATTTCTTGAGCATAAAATTCTATTAACATCATACACTTACAGAAAAATATTAAAATGATACATAAAAATATGACTCTCACATGATTTTATATATATATTTTAACATTAATACAATAGATTAAACAAGCACTATTAACAATTAGATATATAGAATTAAATGTGCTGATTTGTTTCACAAGGAAATAAATTAAATTGACCGAAACCTTCAATAGCTGAAGTTTTTTAAAATTATAAAATCTAATTGCACTCTTAACTCATTCGATATATTTCAATAAAATTAAAAATTACATTGATATTTTACAATCAGGTCAAAGAGACAGAAGCATCGATCAGCCATGTTTCATTATCTCATTATCAAAATTTACAGACTTTGCAACTTAATTTATAAGTTAGAGTTACTTCCTTTTTACTAAACTTGCGATTTTTGAAAATTACTTTACAAATTATTCCCAGAACGTCAGTATGTTTTCAGAACATTAATTTTGAAAACATATGTTATAACTCAAAATTATAAAATAATACTTACTAACTAAATCCATAAAATCACAGTCATATCTTGATTTCAACGGATGGGTTAGTAATGGCAATGTCAGGTACCTTTCATCCGTTTCATAAGTAAAAATGAACATAATTAAAGAAAATGGTATGAACTTTAAAATCAGAAATTCATCGCAATCAATATTATTGGTTTCTCAGCCGTTCCATTACGTATCTCCTGACTTCAGGAGGAAGGTTCCTGAGCGCCTGCCTTAAATAGAAGAATCGCTCCATTTGCCTTAGGAATAAATACGATTGTCGGTCATTAACGACAATTGTGTACTCCTCTTCTTCTCTTTCAGGCATTCTTCTTCAGGCGAAGAAGAATGCTAAGAAGAATTGTTAACTTCATTAATTGTTGGAGGATGGTGTGGATCGTCCTGGTCCTCTTCTGCTTGCTCGGCGATTGTCATGGTATTCTCTTCTTCCAATTCGATGTCTTTCCTTCATCCAAATTTATAAATTCCATCCAATCATCATCTGTCATGCCCAACCCTTCAAATTCGGAATTCAAAAATTCTTCAAAGTCGTAGATGACTGTTTCATCATCTCTAATTTCTTCGGGTGGGAAAAATTGTGCTTTTTTGTAGCAGTTATTATCCACTTCCATTGGAACACTATCCCAGGCACGTTTCACGAAGTGCATTGCCGTCAAGAGGTTTATTTTTTTTATAAACTGATAGCAATTATTCTTCTGGTGCAGCTTCTTCCAAGAAGCGCAAGAGCTCTTGAACCACTTACTTCTGATAGCGGGCTTTAAAGGAGCTGATAATTCCCTGATCAAGAGGTTGAATTTTGCAAGTTGCATTCGCGGGAAGAAATTGTAAAATGATATTGGTCAGGCGTAGTGAGTCAATTTTATGACTTGAAACATTTTCAAGAAATGAGACTACTTTTTTATTTCGCCGTTTAAAATCTAAATCGAGCAACCATTTTCTAAAAATGTTTCTCGTCATCCACGCATTTCGAGAATGCGTATACGGAAACGGACATTTTTTTTTTGTCCCTTGTAAGCACCTCGGCTGCTTGCTTTTTCCAATCATGAAGGGCTCGAGCTTTTCTCTCCCCCTTGATTGGCACAAAAAAATACAGAGTCTTTATTTTTCTTATAATCTTTATTTTTCTTATAATCTGGGACTTTTTCTCTTTTAGCCAATGTTCCTGATGGCATTGCGCAGTAAAGGAGCGCCGTTTCATCGCAATTGAAAATATTCTCCGCGCCATGTTCCTTAAGCAAAGGCTTAACCGTTTAAGCGCGGAAATGTGCAACAGTAGTTACATATAAAGTGAAAAAAGTATCAAAAAATCTTATTTTGAAACCATTTTTATGTTTCTTTGAAAATGAGATATACTTCTCTGTTGCGGCATACGAGGCCATTTAATTGTCCATGGACATGATAGAAAAAAAAAATCAAATAACAAGGCTGTCATATAAACATATATTCATTACACCTCGATGATTTCTTGAGCATAAAATTCTATTAACATCATACACTTACAGAAAAATATTAAAATGATACATAAAAATATGACTCTCACATGATTTTATATATATATTTTAACATTAATACAATAGATTAAACAAGCACTATTAACAATTAGATATATAGAATTAAATGTGCTGATTTGTTTCACAAGGAAATAAATTAAATTGACCGAAACCTTCAATAGCTGAAGTTTTTTAAAATTATAAAATCTAATTGCACTCTTAACTCATTCGATATATTTCAATAAAATTAAAAATTACATTGATATTTTACAATCAGGTCAAAGAGACAGAAGCATCGATCAGCCATGTTTCATTATCTCATTATCAAAATTTACAGACTTTGCATCTTAATTTATAAGTTAGAGTTACTTCCTTTTTACTAAACTTGCGATTTTTGAAAATTACTTTACAAATTATTCCCAGAACGTCAGTATGTTTTCAGAACATTAATTTTGAAAACATATGTTATAACTCAAAATTATAAAATAATACTTACTAACTAAATCCATAAAATCACAGTCATATCTTGATTTCAACGGATGGGTTAGTAATGGCAATGTCAGGTACCTTTCATCCGTTTCATAAGTAAAAATGAACATAATTAAAGAAAATGGTATGAACTTTAAAATCAGAAATTCATCGCAATCAATATTATTGGTTTCTCAGCCGTTCCATTACGTATCTCCTGACTTCAGGAGGAAGGTTCCTGAGCGCCTGCCTTAAATAGAAGAATCGCTCCATTTGCCTTAGGAATAAATACGATTGTCGGTCATTAACGACAATTGTGTACTCCTCTTCTTCTCTTTCAGGCATTCTTCTTCAGGCGAAGAAGAATGCTAAGAAGAATTGTTAACTTCATTAATTGTTGGAGGATGGTGTGGATCGTCCTGGTCCTCTTCTGCTTGCTCGGCGATTGTCATGGTATTCTCTTCTTCCAATTCGATGTCTTTCCTTCATCCAAATTTATAAATTCCATCCAATCATCATCTGTCATGCCCAACCCTTCAAATTCGGAATTCAAAAATTCTTCAAAGTCGTAGATGACTGTTTCATCATCTCTAATTTCTTCGGGTGGGAAAAATTGTGCTTTTTTGTAGCAGTTATTATCCACTTCCATTGGAACACTATCCCAGGCACGTTTCACGAAGTGCATTGCCGTCAAGAGGTTTATTTTTTTTATAAACTGATAGCAATTATTCTTCTGGTGCAGCTTCTTCCAAGAAGCGCAAGAGCTCTTGAACCACTTACTTCTGATAGCGGGCTTTAAAGGAGCTGATAATTCCCTGATCAAGAGGTTGAATTTTGCAAGTTGCATTCGCGGGAAGAAATTGTAAAATGATATTGGTCAGGCGTAGTGAGTCAATTTTATGACTTGAAACATTTTCAAGAAATGAGACTACTTTTTTATTTCGCCGTTTAAAATCTAAATCGAGCAACCATTTTCTAAAAATGTTTCTCGTCATCCACGCATTTCGAGAATGCGTATACGGAAACGGACATTTTTTTTTTTGTCCCTTGTAAGCACCTCGGCTGCTTGCTTTTTCCAATCATGAAGGGCTCGAGCTTTTCTCTCCCCCTTGATTGGCACAAAAAAATACAGAGTCTTTATTTTTCTTATAATCTTTATTTTTCTTATAATCTGGGACTTTTTCTCTTTTAGCCAATGTTCCTGATGGCATTGCGCAGTAAAGGAGCGCCGTTTCATCGCAATTGAAAATATTCTCCGCGCCATGTTCCTTAAGCAAAGGCTTAACCGTTTAAGCGCGGAAATGTGCAACAGTAGTTACATATAAAGTGAAAAAAGTATCAAAAAATCTTATTTTGAAACCATTTTTATGTTTCTTTGAAAATGAGATATACTTCTCTGTTGCGGCATACGAGGCCATTTAATTGTCCATGGACATGATAGAAAAAAAAAATCAAATAACAAGGCTGTCATATAAACATATATTCATTACACCTCGATGATTTCTTGAGCATAAAATTCTATTAACATCATACACTTACAGAAAAATATTAAAATGATACATAAAAATATGACTCTCACATGATTTTATATATATATTTTAACATTAATACAATAGATTAAACAAGCACTATTAACAATTAGATATATAGAATTAAATGTGCTGATTTGTTTCACAAGGAAATAAATTAAATTGACCGAAACCTTCAATAGCTGAAGTTTTTTAAAATTATAAAATCTAATTGCACTCTTAACTCATTCGATATATTTCAATAAAATTAAAAATTACATTGATATTTTACAATCAGGTCAAAGAGACAGAAGCATCGATCAGCCATGTTTCATTATCTCATTATCAAAATTTACAGACTTTGCATCTTAATTTATAAGTTAGAGTTACTTCCTTTTTACTAAACTTGCGATTTTTGAAAATTACTTTACAAATTATTCCCAGAACGTCAGTATGTTTTCAGAACATTAATTTTGAAAACATATGTTATAACTCAAAATTATAAAATAATACTTACTAACTAAATCCATAAAATCACAGTCATATCTTGATTTCAACGGATGGGTTAGTAATGGCAATGTCAGGTACCTTTCATCCGTTTCATAAGTAAAAATGAACATAATTAAAGAAAATGGTATGAACTTTAAAATCAGAAATTCATCGCAATCAATATTATTGGTTTCTCAGCCGTTCCATTACGTATCTCCTGACTTCAGGAGGAAGGTTCCTGAGCGCCTGCCTTAAATAGAAGAATCGCTCCATTTGCCTTAGGAATAAATACGATTGTCGGTCATTAACGACAATTGTGTACTCCTCTTCTTCTCTTTCAGGCATTCTTCTTCAGGCGAAGAAGAATGCTAAGAAGAATTGTTAACTTCATTAATTGTTGGAGGATGGTGTGGATCGTCCTGGTCCTCTTCTGCTTGCTCGGCGATTGTCATGGTATTCTCTTCTTCCAATTCGATGTCTTTCCTTCATCCAAATTTATAAATTCCATCCAATCATCATCTGTCATGCCCAACCCTTCAAATTCGGAATTCAAAAATTCTTCAAAGTCGTAGATGACTGTTTCATCATCTCTAATTTCTTCGGGTGGGAAAAATTGTGCTTTTTTGTAGCAGTTATTATCCACTTCCATTGGAACACTATCCCAGGCACGTTTCACGAAGTGCATTGCCGTCAAGAGGTTTATTTTTTTTATAAACTGATAGCAATTATTCTTCTGGTGCAGCTTCTTCCAAGAAGAGCAAGAGCTCTTGAACCACTTACTTCTGATAGCGGGCTTTAAAGGAGCTGATAATTCCCTGATCAAGAGGTTGAATTTTGCAAGTTGCATTCGCGGGAAGAAATTGTAAAATGATATTGGTCAGGCGTAGTGAGTCAATTTTATGACTTGAAACATTTTCAAGAAATGAGACTACTTTTTTATTTCGCCGTTTAAAATCTAAATCGAGCAACCATTTTCTAAAAATGTTTCTCGTCATCCACGCATTTCGAGAATTCGTATACGGAAACGGACATTTTTTTTTTGTCCCTTGTAAGCACCTCGGCTGCTTGCTTTTTCCAATCATGAAGGGCTCGAGCTTTTCTCTCCCCCTTGATTGGCACAAAAAAATACAGAGTCTTTATTTTTCTTATAATCTTTATTTTTCTTATAATCTGGGACTTTTTCTCTTTTAGCCAATGTTCCTGATGGCATTGCGCAGTAAAGGAGCGCCGTTTCATCGCAATTGAAAATATTCTCCGCACCATATTCCTTAAGCAAAGGCTTAACCGTTTAAGCGGGGAAATGTGCAACAGTAGTTACATATAAAGTGAAAAAAGTATCAAAAAATCTTATTTTGAAACCATTTTTAAGTTTCTTTGAAAATGAGATATACTTCTCTGTTGCGGCATACGAGGCCATTTAATTGTCCATGGACATGATAGAAAAAAAAAATCAAATAACAAGGCTGTCATATAAACATATATTCATTACACCTCGATGATTTCTTGAGCATAAAATTCTATTAACATCATACACTTACAGAAAAATATTAAAATGATACATAAAAATATGACTCTCACATGATTTTATATATATATTTTAACATTAATACAATAGATTAAACAAGCACTATTAACAATTAGATATATAGAATTAAATGTGCTGATTTGTTTCACAAGGAAATAAATTAAATTGACCGAAACCTTCAATAGCTGAAGTTTTTTTAAATTATAAAATCTAATTGCACTCTTAACTCATTCGATATATTTCAATAAAATTAAAAATTACATTGATATTTTACAATCAGGTCAAAGAGACAGAAGCATCGATCAGCCATGTTTCATTATCTCATTATCAAAATTTACAGACTTTGCATCTTAATTTATAAGTTAGAGTTACTTCCTTTTTACTAAACTTGCAATTTTTGAAAATTACTTTACAAATTATTCCCAGAGCGTCAGTATGTTTTCAGAACATTAATTTTGAAAACATATGTTATAACTCAAAATTATAAAATAATACTTTCTAAATCCATAAAATCACAGTCATATCTTGATTTCAACGGATGGGTTAGTAATGGCAATGTCAGGTACCTTTCATCCGTTTCATAAGTAAAAATGAACATAATTAAAGAAAATGGTATGAACTTTAAAATCAGAAATTCATCGCAATCAATATTATTGGTTTCTCAGCCGTTCCATTACGTATCTCCTGACTTCAGGAGGAAGGTTCCTGAGTGCCTGCCTTAAATAGAAGAATTGCTCCATTTGCCTTAGGAATAAATACGATTGTCGGTCATTAACGACAATTGTGTACTCCTCTTCTTCTCTTTCAGGCATTCTTCTTCAGGCGAAGAAGAATGCTAAGAAGAATTGTTAACTTCATTAATTGTTGGAGGATGGTGTGGATCGTCCTGGTCCTCTTCTGCTTGCTCGGCGATTGTCATGATATTCTCTTCTTCCAATTCGATGTCTTTCCTTCATCCAAATTTATAAATTCCATCCAATCATCATCTGTCATGCCCAACCCTTCAAATTCGGAATTCAAAAATTCTTCAAAGTCGTAGATGACTGTTTCATCATCTCTAATTTCTTCGGGTGGGAAAAATTGTGCTTTTTTGAAGCAGTTATTATCCACTTCCATTGGAACACTATCCCAGGCACGTTTCACGAAGTGCATTGCCGTCAAGAGGTTTATTTTTTTTATAAACTGACAGCAATAATTCTTCTGGTGCAGCTTCTTCCAAGAAGAGCAAGAGCTCTTGAACCACTTACTTCTGATAGCGGGCTTTAAAGGAGCTGATAATTCCCTGATCAAGAGGTTGAATTTTGCAAGTTGCATTCGCGGGAAGAAATTGTAAAATGATATTGGTCAGGCGTAGTGAGTCAATTTTATGACTTGAAACATTTTCAAGAAATGAGACTACTTTTTTATTTCGCCGTTTAAAATCTAAATCGAGCAACCATTTTCTAAAAATGTTTCTCGTCATCCACGCATTTCGAGAATGCGTATACGGAAACGGACATTTTTTTTTGTCCCTTGTAAGCACCTCGGCTGCTTGCTTTTTCCAATCATGAAGGGCTCGAGCTTTTCTCTCCCCCTTGATTGGCACAAAAAAATACAGAGTCTTTATTTTTCTTATAATCTTTATTTTTCTTATAATCTGGGACTTTTTCTCTTTTAGCCAATGTTCCTGATGGCATTGCGCAGTAAAGGAGCGCCGTTTCATCGCAATTGAAAATATTCTCCGCACCATATTCCTTAAGCAAAGGCTTAACCGTTTAAGCGGGGAAATGTGCAACAGTAGTTACATATAAAGTGAAAAAAGTATCAAAAAATCTTATTTTGAAACCATTTTTAAGTTTCTTTGAAAATGAGATATACTTCTCTGTTGCGGCATACGAGGCCATTTAATTGTCCATGGACATGATAGAAAAAAAAAATCAAATAACAAGGCTGTCATATAAACATATATTCATTACACCTCGATGATTTCTTGAGCATAAAATTCTATTAACATCATACACTTACAGAAAAATATTAAAATGATACATAAAAATATGACTCTCACATGATTTTATATATATATTTTAACATTAATACAATAGATTAAACAAGCACTATTAACAATTAGATATATAGAATTAAATGTGCTGATTTGTTTCACAAGGAAATAAATTAAATTGACCGAAACCTTCAATAGCTGAAGTTTTTTTAAATTATAAAATCTAATTGCACTCTTAACTCATTCGATATATTTCAATAAAATTAAAAATTACATTGATATTTTACAATCAGGTCAAAGAGACAGAAGCATCGATCAGCCATGTTTCATTATCTCATTATCAAAATTTACAGACTTTGCATCTTAATTTATAAGTTAGAGTTACTTCCTTTTTACTAAACTTGCAATTTTTGAAAATTACTTTACAAATTATTCCCAGAGCGTCAGTATGTTTTCAGAACATTAATTTTGAAAACATATGTTATAACTCAAAATTATAAAATAATACTTTCTAAATCCATAAAATCACAGTCATATCTTGATTTCAACGGATGGGTTAGTAATGGCAATGTCAGGTACCTTTCATCCGTTTCATAAGTAAAAATGAACATAATTAAAGAAAATGGTATGAACTTTAAAATCAGAAATTCATCGCAATCAATATTATTGGTTTCTCAGCCGTTCCATTACGTATCTCCTGACTTCAGGAGGAAGGTTCCTGAGTGCCTGCCTTAAATAGAAGAATCGCTCCATTTGCCTTAGGAATAAATACGATTGTCGGTCATTAACGACAATTGTGTACTCCTCTTCTTCTCTTTCAGGCATTCTTCTTCAGGCGAAGAAGAATGCTAAGAAGAATTGTTAACTTCATTAATTGTTGGAGGATGGTGTGGATCGTCCTGGTCCTCTTCTGCTTGCTCGGCGATTGTCATGATATTCTCTTCTTCCAATTCGATGTCTTTCCTTCATCCAAATTTATAAATTCCATCCAATCATCATCTGTCATGCCCAACCCTTCAAATTCGGAATTCAAAAATTCTTCAAAGTCGTAGATGACTGTTTCATCATCTCTAATTTCTTCGGGTGGGAAAAATTGTGCTTTTTTGAAGCAGTTATTATCCACTTCCATTGGAACACTATCCCAGGCACGTTTCACGAAGTGCATTGCCGTCAAGAGGTTTATTTTTTTTTATAAACTGACAGCAATAATTCTTCTGGTGCAGCTTCTTCCAAGAAGAGCAAGAGCTCTTGAACCACTTACTTCTGATAGCGGGCTTTAAAGGAGCTGATAATTCCCTGATCAAGAGGTTGAATTTTGCAAGTTGCATTCGCGGGAAGAAATTGTAAAATGATATTGGTCAGGCGTAGTGAGTCAATTTTATGACTTGAAACATTTTCAAGAAATGAGACTACTTTTTTATTTCGCCGTTTAAAATCTAAATCGAGCAACCATTTTCTAAAAATGTTTCTCGTCATCCACGCATTTCGAGAATGCGTATACGGAAACGGACATTTTTTTTTGTCCCTTGTAAGCACCTCGGCTGCTTGCTTTTTCCAATCATGAAGGGCTCGAGCTTTTCTGTCCCCCTTGATTGGCACAAAAAAATACAGAGTCTTTATTTTTCTTATAATCTTTATTTTTCTTATAATCTGGGACTTTTTCTCTTTTAGCCAATGTTCCTGATGGCATTGCGCAGTAAAGGAGCGCCGTTTCATCGCAATTGAAAATATTCTCCGCACCATATTCCTTAAGCAAAGGCTTAACCGTTTAAGCGGGGAAATGTGCAACAGTAGTTACATATAAAGTGAAAAAAGTATCAAAAAATCTTATTTTGAAACCATTTTTAAGTTTCTTTGAAAATGAGATATACTTCTCTGTTGCGGCATACGAGGCCATTTAATTGTCCATGGACATGATAGAAAAAAAAAATCAAATAACAAGGCTGTCATATAAACATATATTCATTACACCTCGATGATTTCTTGAGCATAAAATTCTATTAACATCATACACTTACAGAAAAATATTAAAATGATACATAAAAATATGACTCTCACATGATTTTATATATATATTTTAACATTAATACAATAGATTAAACAAGCACTATTAACAATTAGATATATAGAATTAAATGTGCTGATTTGTTTCACAAGGAAATAAATTAAATTGACCGAAACCTTCAATAGCTGAAGTTTTTTTAAATTATAAAATCTAATTGCACTCTTAACTCATTCGATATATTTCAATAAAATTAAAAATTACATTGATATTTTACAATCAGGTCAAAGAGACAGAAGCATCGATCAGCCATGTTTCATTATCTCATTATCAAAATTTACAGACTTTGCATCTTAATTTATAAGTTAGAGTTACTTCCTTTTTACTAAACTTGCAATTTTTGAAAATTACTTTACAAATTATTCCCAGAGCGTCAGTATGTTTTCAGAACATTAATTTTGAAAACATATGTTATAACTCAAAATTATAAAATAATACTTTCTAAATCCATAAAATCACAGTCATATCTTGATTTCAACGGATGGGTTAGTAATGGCAATGTCAGGTACCTTTCATCCGTTTCATAAGTAAAAATGAACATAATTAAAGAAAATGGTATGAACTTTAAAATCAGAAATTCATCGCAATCAATATTATTGGTTTCTCAGCCGTTCCATTACGTATCTCCTGACTTCAGGAGGAAGGTTCCTGAGTGCCTGCCTTAAATAGAAGAATCGCTCCATTTGCCTTAGGAATAAATACGATTGTCGGTCATTAACGACAATTGTGTACTCCTCTTCTTCTCTTTCAGGCATTCTTCTTCAGGCGAAGAAGAATGCTAAGAAGAATTGTTAACTTCATTAATTGTTGGAGGATGGTGTGGATCGTCCTGGTCCTCTTCTGCTTGCTCGGCGATTGTCATGATATTCTCTTCTTCCAATTCGATGTCTTTCCTTCATCCAAATTTATAAATTCCATCCAATCATCATCTGTCATGCCCAACCCTTCAAATTCGGAATTCAAAAATTCTTCAAAGTCGTAGATGACTGTTTCATCATCTCTAATTTCTTCGGGTGGGAAAAATTGTGCTTTTTTGAAGCAGTTATTATCCACTTCCATTGGAACACTATCCCAGGCACGTTTCACGAAGTGCATTGCCGTCAAGAGGTTTATTTTTTTTATAAACTGACAGCAATAATTCTTCTGGTGCAGCTTCTTCCAAGAAGAGCAAGAGCTCTTGAACCACTTACTTCTGATAGCGGGCTTTAAAGGAGCTGATAATTCCCTGATCAAGAGGTTGAATTTTGCAAGTTGCATTCGCGGGAAGAAATTGTAAAATGATATTGGTCAGGCGTAGTGAGTCAATTTTATGACTTGAAACATTTTCAAGAAATGAGACTACTTTTTTATTTCGCCGTTTAAAATCTAAATCGAGCAACCATTTTCTAAAAATGTTTCTCGTCATCCACGCATTTCGAGAATGCGTATACGGAAACGGACATTTTTTTTTTGTCCCTTGTAAGCACCTCGGCTGCTTGCTTTTTCCAATCATGAAGGGCTCGAGCTTTTCTCTCCCCCTTGATTGGCCCAAAAAAATACAGAGTCTTTATTTTTCTTATAATCTTTATTTTTCTTATAATCTGGGACTTTTTCTCTTTTAGCCAATGTTCCTGATGGCATTGCGCAGTAAAGGAGCGCCGTTTCATCGCAATTGAAAATATTCTCCGCACCATATTCCTTAAGCAAAGGCTTAACCGTTTAAGCGGGGAAATGTGCAACAGTAGTTACATATAAAGTGAAAAAAGTATCAAAAAATCTTATTTTGAAACCATTTTTAAGTTTCTTTGAAAATGAGATATACTTCTCTGTTGCGGCATACGAGGCCATTTAATTGTCCATGGACATGATAGAAAAAAAAAATCAAATAACAAGGCTGTCATATAAACATATATTCATTACACCTCGATGATTTCTTGAGCATAAAATTCTATTAACATCATACACTTACAGAAAAATATTAAAATGATACATAAAAATATGACTCTCACATGATTTTATATATATATTTTAACATTAATACAATAGATTAAACAAGCACTATTAACAATTAGATATATAGAATTAAATGTGCTGATTTGTTTCACAAGGAAATAAATTAAATTGACCGAAACCTTCAATAGCTGAAGTTTTTTTAAATTATAAAATCTAATTGCACTCTTAACTCATTCGATATATTTCAATAAAATTAAAAATTACATTGATATTTTACAATCAGGTCAAAGAGACAGAAGCATCGATCAGCCATGTTTCATTATCTCATTATCAAAATTTACAGACTTTGCATCTTAATTTATAAGTTAGAGTTACTTCCTTTTTACTAAACTTGCAATTTTTGAAAATTACTTTACAAATTATTCCCAGAGCGTCAGTATGTTTTCAGAACATTAATTTTGAAAACATATGTTATAACTCAAAATTATAAAATAATACTTTCTAAATCCATAAAATCACAGTCATATCTTGATTTCAACGGATGGGTTAGTAATGGCAATGTCAGGTACCTTTCATCCGTTTCATAAGTAAAAATGAACATAATTAAAGAAAATGGTATGAACTTTAAAATCAGAAATTCATCGCAATCAATATTATTGGTTTCTCAGCCGTTCCATTACGTATCTCCTGACTTCAGGAGGAAGGTTCCTGAGTGCCTGCCTTAAATAGAAGAATCGCTCCATTTGCCTTAGGAATAAATACGATTGTCGGTCATTAACGACAATTGTGTACTCCTCTTCTTCTCTTTCAGGCATTCTTCTTCAGGCGAAGAAGAATGCTAAGAAGAATTGTTAACTTCATTAATTGTTGGAGGATGGTGTGGATCGTCCTGGTCCTCTTCTGCTTGCTCGGCGATTGTCATGATATTCTCTTCTTCCAATTCGATGTCTTTCCTTCATCCAAATTTATAAATTCCATCCAATCATCATCTGTCATGCCCAACCCTTCAAATTCGGAATTCAAAAATTCTTCAAAGTCGTAGATGACTGTTTCATCATCTCTAATTTCTTCGGGTGGGAAAAATTGTGCTTTTTTGAAGCAGTTATTATCCACTTCCATTGGAACACTATCCCAGGCACGTTTCACGAAGTGCATTGCCGTCAAGAGGTTTATTTTTTTTATAAACTGACAGCAATAATTCTTCTGGTGCAGCTTCTTCCAAGAAGAGCAAGAGCTCTTGAACCACTTACTTCTGATAGCGGGCTTTAAAGGAGCTGATAATTCCCTGATCAAGAGGTTGAATTTTGCAAGTTGCATTCGCGGGAAGAAATTGTAAAATGATATTGGTCAGGCGTAGTGAGTCAATTTTATGACTTGAAACATTTTCAAGAAATGAGACTACTTTTTTATTTCGCCGTTTAAAATCTAAATCGAGCAACCATTTTCTAAAAATGTTTTTCGTCATCCACGCATTTCGAGAATGCGTATACGGAAACGGACATTTTTTTTTGTCCCTTGTAAGCACCTCGGCTGCTTGCTTTTTCCAATCATGAAGGGCTCGAGCTTTTCTGTCCCCCTTGATTGGCACAAAAAAATACAGAGTCTTTATTTTTCTTATAATCTTTATTTTTCTTATAATCTGGGACTTTTTCTCTTTTAGCCAATGTTCCTGATGGCATTGCGCAGTAAAGGAGCGCCGTTTCATCGCAATTGAAAATATTCTCCGCACCATATTCCTTAAGCAAAGGCTTAACCGTTTAAGCGGGGAAATGTGCAACAGTAGTTACATATAAAGTGAAAAAAGTATCAAAAAATCTTATTTTGAAACCATTTTTAAGTTTCTTTGAAAATGAGATATACTTCTCTGTTGCGGCATACGAGGCCATTTAATTGTCCATGGACATGATAGAAAAAAAAAATCAAATAACAAGGCTGTCATATAAACATATATTCATTACACCTCGATGATTTCTTGAGCATAAAATTCTATTAACATCATACACTTACAGAAAAATATTAAAATGATACATAAAAATATGACTCTCACATGATTTTATATATATATTTTAACATTAATACAATAGATTAAACAAGCACTATTAACAATTAGATATATAGAATTAAATGTGCTGATTTGTTTCACAAGGAAATAAATTAAATTGACCGAAACCTTCAATAGCTGAAGTTTTTTTAAATTATAAAATCTAATTGCACTCTTAACTCATTCGATATATTTCAATAAAATTAAAAATTACATTGATATTTTACAATCAGGTCAAAGAGACAGAAGCATCGATCAGCCATGTTTCATTATCTCATTATCAAAATTTACAGACTTTGCATCTTAATTTATAAGTTAGAGTTACTTCCTTTTTACTAAACTTGCAATTTTTGAAAATTACTTTACAAATTATTCCCAGAGCGTCAGTATGTTTTCAGAACATTAATTTTGAAAACATATGTTATAACTCAAAATTATAAAATAATACTTTCTAAATCCATAAAATCACAGTCATATCTTGATTTCAACGGATGGGTTAGTAATGGCAATGTCAGGTACCTTTCATCCGTTTCATAAGTAAAAATGAACATAATTAAAGAAAATGGTATGAACTTTAAAATCAGAAATTCATCGCAATCAATATTATTGGTTTCTCAGCCGTTCCATTACGTATCTCCTGACTTCAGGAGGAAGGTTCCTGAGTGCCTGCCTTAAATAGAAGAATCGCTCCATTTGCCTTAGGAATAAATACGATTGTCGGTCATTAACGACAATTGTGTACTCCTCTTCTTCTCTTTCAGGCATTCTTCTTCAGGCGAAGAAGAATGCTAAGAAGAATTGTTAACTTCATTAATTGTTGGAGGATGGTGTGGATCGTCCTGGTCCTCTTCTGCTTGCTCGGCGATTGTCATGATATTCTCTTCTTCCAATTCGATGTCTTTCCTTCATCCAAATTTATAAATTCCATCCAATCATCATCTGTCATGCCCAACCCTTCAAATTCGGAATTCAAAAATTCTTCAAAGTCGTAGATGACTGTTTCATCATCTCTAATTTCTTCGGGTGGGAAAAATTGTGCTTTTTTGAAGCAGTTATTATCCACTTCCATTGGAACACTATCCCAGGCACGTTTCACGAAGTGCATTGCCGTCAAGAGGTTTATTTTTTTTATAAACTGACAGCAATAATTCTTCTGGTGCAGCTTCTTCCAAGAAGAGCAAGAGCTCTTGAACCACTTACTTCTGATAGCGGGCTTTAAAGGAGCTGATAATTCCCTGATCAAGAGGTTGAATTTTGCAAGTTGCATTCGCGGGAAGAAATTGTAAAATGATATTGGTCAGGCGTAGTGAGTCAATTTTATGACTTGAAACATTTTCAAGAAATGAGACTACTTTTTTATTTCGCCGTTTAAAATCTAAATCGAGCAACCATTTTCTAAAAATGTTTCTCGTCATCCACGCATTTCGAGAATGCGTATACGGAAACGGACATTTTTTTTTGTCCCTTGTAAGCACCTCGGCTGCTTGCTTTTTCCAATCATGAAGGGCTCGAGCTTTTCTGTCCCCCTTGATTGGCACAAAAAAATACAGAGTCTTTATTTTTCTTATAATCTTTATTTTTCTTATAATCTGGGACTTTTTCTCTTTTAGCCAATGTTCCTGATGGCATTGCGCAGTAAAGGAGCGCCGTTTCATCGCAATTGAAAATATTCTCCGCACCATATTCCTTAAGCAAAGGCTTAACCGTTTAAGCGGGGAAATGTGCAACAGTAGTTACATATAAAGTGAAAAAAGTATCAAAAAATCTTATTTTGAAACCATTTTTAAGTTTCTTTGAAAATGAGATATACTTCTCTGTTGCGGCATACGAGGCCATTTAATTGTCCATGGACATGATAGAAAAAAAAAATCAAATAACAAGGCTGTCATATAAACATATATTCATTACACCTCGATGATTTCTTGAGCATAAAATTCTATTAACATCATACACTTACAGAAAAATATTAAAATGATACATAAAAATATGACTCTCACATGATTTTATATATATATTTTAACATTAATACAATAGATTAAACAAGCACTATTAACAATTAGATATATAGAATTAAATGTGCTGATTTGTTTCACAAGGAAATAAATTAAATTGACCGAAACCTTCAATAGCTGAAGTTTTTTAAAATTATAAAATCTAATTGCACTCTTAACTCATTCGATATATTTCAATAAAATTAAAAATTACATTGATATTTTACAATCAGGTCAAAGAGACAGAAGCATCGATCAGCCATGTTTCATTATCTCATTATCAAAATTTACAGACTTTGCATCTTAATTTATAAGTTAGAGTTACTTCCTTTTTACTAAACTTGCAATTTTTGAAAATTACTTTACAAATTATTCCCAGAGCGTCAGTATGTTTTCAGAACATTAATTTTGAAAACATATGTTATAACTCAAAATTATAAAATAATACTTTCTAAATCCATAAAATCACAGTCATATCTTGATTTCAACGGATGGGTTAGTAATGGCAATGTCAGGTACCTTTCATCCGTTTCATAAGTAAAAATGAACATAATTAAAGAAAATGGTATGAACTTTAAAATCAGAAATTCATCGCAATCAATATTATTGGTTTCTCAGCCGTTCCATTACGTATCTCCTGACTTCAGGAGGAAGGTTCCTGAGTGCCTGCCTTAAATAGAAGAATCGCTCCATTTGCCTTAGGAATAAATACGATTGTCGGTCATTAACGACAATTGTGTACTCCTCTTCTTCTCTTTCAGGCATTCTTCTTCAGGCGAAGAAGAATGCTAAGAAGAATTGTTAACTTCATTAATTGTTGGAGGATGGTGTGGATCGTCCTGGTCCTCTTCTGCTTGCTCGGCGATTGTCATGGTATTCTCTTCTTCCAATTCGATGTCTTTCCTTCATCCAAATTTGTAAATTCCATCCAATCATCATCTGTCATGCCCAACCCTTCAAATTCGGAATTCAAAAATTCTTCAAAGTCGTAGATGACTGTTTCATCATCTCTAATTTCTTCGGGTGGGAAAAATTGTGCTTTTTTGAAGCAGTTATTATCCACTTCCATTGGAACACTATCCCAGGCACGTTTCACGAAGTGCATTGCCGTCAAGAGGTTTATTTTTTTTTATAAACTGACAGCAATAATTCTTCTGGTGCAGCTTCTTCCAAGAAGAGCAAGAGCTCTTGAACCACTTACTTCTGATAGCGGGCTTTAAAGGAGCTGATAATTCCCTGATCAAGAGGTTGAATTTTGCAAGTTGCATTCGCGGGAAGAAATTGTAAAATGATATTGGTCAGGCGTAGTGAGTCAATTTTATGACTTGAAACATTTTCAAGAAATGAGACTACTTTTTTATTTCGCCGTTTAAAATCTAAATCGAGCAACCATTTTCTAAAAATGTTTCTCGTCATCCACGCATTTCGAGAATGCGTATACGGAAACGGACATTTTTTTTTGTCCCTTGTAAGCACCTCGGCTGCTTGCTTTTTCCAATCATGAAGGGCTCGAGCTTTTCTGTCCCCCTTGATTGGCACAAAAAAATACAGAGTCTTTATTTTTCTTATAATCTTTATTTTTCTTATAATCTGGGACTTTTTCTCTTTTAGCCAATGTTCCTGATGGCATTGCGCAGTAAAGGAGCGCCGTTTCATCGCAATTGAAAATATTCTCCGCACCATATTCCTTAAGCAAAGGCTTAACCGTTTAAGCGGGGAAATGTGCAACAGTAGTTACATATAAAGTGAAAAAAGTATCAAAAAATCTTATTTTGAAACCATTTTTAAGTTTCTTTGAAAATGAGATATACTTCTCTGTTGCGGCATACGAGGCCATTTAATTGTCCATGGACATGATAGAAAAAAAAAATCAAATAACAAGGCTGTCATATAAACATATATTCATTACACCTCGATGATTTCTTGAGCATAAAATTCTATTAACATCATACACTTACAGAAAAATATTAAAATGATACATAAAAATATGACTCTCACATGATTTTATATATATATTTTAACATTAATACAATAGATTAAACAAGCACTATTAACAATTAGATATATAGAATTAAATGTGCTGATTTGTTTCACAAGGAAATAAATTAAATTGACCGAAACCTTCAATAGCTGAAGTTTTTTTAAATTATAAAATCTAATTGCACTCTTAACTCATTCGATATATTTCAATAAAATTAAAAATTACATTGATATTTTACAATCAGGTCAAAGAGACAGAAGCATCGATCAGCCATGTTTCATTATCTCATTATCAAAATTTACAGACTTTGCATCTTAATTTATAAGTTAGAGTTACTTCCTTTTTACTAAACTTGCAATTTTTGAAAATTACTTTACAAATTATTCCCAGAGCGTCAGTATGTTTTCAGAACATTAATTTTGAAAACATATGTTATAACTCAAAATTATAAAATAATACTTTCTAAATCCATAAAATCACAGTCATATCTTGATTTCAACGGATGGGTTAGTAATGGCAATGTCAGGTACCTTTCATCCGTTTCATAAGTAAAAATGAACATAATTAAAGAAAATGGTATGAACTTTAAAATCAGAAATTCATCGCAATCAATATTATTGGTTTCTCAGCCGTTCCATTACGTATCTCCTGACTTCAGGAGGAAGGTTCCTGAGTGCCTGCCTTAAATAGAAGAATCGCTCCATTTGCCTTAGGAATAAATACGATTGTCGGTCATTAACGACAATTGTGTACTCCTCTTCTTCTCTTTCAGGCATTCTTCTTCAGGCGAAGAAGAATGCTAAGAAGAATTGTTAACTTCATTAATTGTTGGAGGATGGTGTGGATCGTCCTGGTCCTCTTCTGCTTGCTCGGCGATTGTCATGATATTCTCTTCTTCCAATTCGATGTCTTTCCTTCATCCAAATTTATAAATTCCATCCAATCATCATCTGTCATGCCCAACCCTTCAAATTCGGAATTCAAAAATTCTTCAAAGTCGTAGATGACTGTTTCATCATCTCTAATTTCTTCGGGTGGGAAAAATTGTGCTTTTTTGAAGCAGTTATTATCCACTTCCATTGGAACACTATCCCAGGCACGTTTCACGAAGTGCATTGCCGTCAAGAGGTTTATTTTTTTTATAAACTGACAGCAATAATTCTTCTGGTGCAGCTTCTTCCAAGAAGAGCAAGAGCTCTTGAACCACTTACTTCTGATAGCGGGCTTTAAAGGAGCTGATAATTCCCTGATCAAGAGGTTGAATTTTGCAAGTTGCATTCGCGGGAAGAAATTGTAAAATGATATTGGTCAGGCGTAGTGAGTCAATTTTATGACTTGAAACATTTTCAAGAAATGAGACTACTTTTTTATTTCGCCGTTTAAAATCTAAATCGAGCAACCATTTTCTAAAAATGTTTCTCGTCATCCACGCATTTCGAGAATGCGTATACGGAAACGGACATTTTTTTTTGTCCCTTGTAAGCACCTCGGCTGCTTGCTTTTTCCAATCATGAAGGGCTCGAGCTTTTCTGTCCCCCTTGATTGGCACAAAAAAATACAGAGTCTTTATTTTTCTTATAATCTTTATTTTTCTTATAATCTGGGACTTTTTCTCTTTTAGCCAATGTTCCTGATGGCATTGCGCAGTAAAGGAGCGCCGTTTCATCGCAATTGAAAATATTCTCCGCACCATATTCCTTAAGCAAAGGCTTAACCGTTTAAGCGGGGAAATGTGCAACAGTAGTTACATATAAAGTGAAAAAAGTATCAAAAAATCTTATTTTGAAACCATTTTTAAGTTTCTTTGAAAATGAGATATACTTCTCTGTTGCGGCATACGAGGCCATTTAATTGTCCATGGACATGATAGAAAAAAAAAATCAAATAACAAGGCTGTCATATAAACATATATTCATTACACCTCGATGATTTCTTGAGCATAAAATTCTATTAACATCATACACTTACAGAAAAATATTAAAATGATACATAAAAATATGACTCTCACATGATTTTATATATATATTTTAACATTAATACAATAGATTAAACAAGCACTATTAACAATTAGATATATAGAATTAAATGTGCTGATTTGTTTCACAAGGAAATAAATTAAATTGACCGAAACCTTCAATAGCTGAAGTTTTTTAAAATTATAAAATCTAATTGCACTCTTAACTCATTCGATATATTTCAATAAAATTAAAAATTACATTGATATTTTACAATCAGGTCAAAGAGACAGAAGCATCGATCAGCCATGTTTCATTATCTCATTATCAAAATTTACAGACTTTGCATCTTAATTTATAAGTTAGAGTTACTTCCTTTTTACTAAACTTGCAATTTTTGAAAATTACTTTACAAATTATTCCCAGAGCGTCAGTATGTTTTCAGAACATTAATTTTGAAAACATATGTTATAACTCAAAATTATAAAATAATACTTTCTAAATCCATAAAATCACAGTCATATCTTGATTTCAACGGATGGGTTAGTAATGGCAATGTCAGGTACCTTTCATCCGTTTCATAAGTAAAAATGAACATAATTAAAGAAAATGGTATGAACTTTAAAATCAGAAATTCATCGCAATCAATATTATTGGTTTCTCAGCCGTTCCATTACGTATCTCCTGACTTCAGGAGGAAGGTTCCTGAGTGCCTGCCTTAAATAGAAGAATCGCTCCATTTGCCTTAGGAATAAATACGATTGTCGGTCATTAACGACAATTGTGTACTCCTCTTCTTCTCTTTCAGGCATTCTTCTTCAGGCGAAGAAGAATGCTAAGAAGAATTGTTAACTTCATTAATTGTTGGAGGATGGTGTGGATCGTCCTGGTCCTCTTCTGCTTGCTCGGCGATTGTCATGATATTCTCTTCTTCCAATTCGATGTCTTTCCTTCATCCAAATTTATAAATTCCATCCAATCATCATCTGTCATGCCCAACCCTTCAAATTCGGAATTCAAAAATTCTTCAAAGTCGTAGATGACTGTTTCATCATCTCTAATTTCTTCGGGTGGGAAAAATTGTGCTTTTTTGAAGCAGTTATTATCCACTTCCATTGGAACACTATCCCAGGCACGTTTCACGAAGTGCATTGCCGTCAAGAGGTTTATTTTTTTTATAAACTGACAGCAATAATTCTTCTGGTGCAGCTTCTTCCAAGAAGAGCAAGAGCTCTTGAACCACTTACTTCTGATAGCGGGCTTTAAAGGAGCTGATAATTCCCTGATCAAGAGGTTGAATTTTGCAAGTTGCATTCGCGGGAAGAAATTGTAAAATGATATTGGTCAGGCGTAGTGAGTCAATTTTATGACTTGAAACATTTTCAAGAAATGAGACTACTTTTTTATTTCGCCGTTTAAAATCTAAATCGAGCAACCATTTTCTAAAAATGTTTCTCGTCATCCACGCATTTCGAGAATGCGTATACGGAAACGGACATTTTTTTTGTCCCTTGTAAGCACCTCGGCTGCTTGCTTTTTCCAATCATGAAGGGCTCGAGCTTTTCTGTCCCCCTTGATTGGCACAAAAAAATACAGAGTCTTTATTTTTCTTATAATCTTTATTTTTCTTATAATCTGGGACTTTTTCTCTTTTAGCCAATGTTCCTGATGGCATTGCGCAGTAAAGGAGCGCCGTTTCATCGCAATTGAAAATATTCTCCGCACCATATTCCTTAAGCAAAGGCTTAACCGTTTAAGCGGGGAAATGTGCAACAGTAGTTACATATAAAGTGAAAAAAGTATCAAAAAATCTTATTTTGAAACCATTTTTAAGTTTCTTTGAAAATGAGATATACTTCTCTGTTGCGGCATACGAGGCCATTTAATTGTCCATGGACATGATAGAAAAAAAAAATCAAATAACAAGGCTGTCATATAAACATATATTCATTACACCTCGATGATTTCTTGAGCATAAAATTCTATTAACATCATACACTTACAGAAAAATATTAAAATGATACATAAAAATATGACTCTCACATGATTTTATATATATATTTTAACATTAATACAATAGATTAAACAAGCACTATTAACAATTAGATATATAGAATTAAATGTGCTGATTTGTTTCACAAGGAAATAAATTAAATTGACCGAAACCTTCAATAGCTGAAGTTTTTTAAAATTATAAAATCTAATTGCACTCTTAACTCATTCGATATATTTCAATAAAATTAAAAATTACATTGATATTTTACAATCAGGTCAAAGAGACAGAAGCATCGATCAGCCATGTTTCATTATCTCATTATCAAAATTTACAGACTTTGCATCTTAATTTATAAGTTAGAGTTACTTCCTTTTTACTAAACTTGCAATTTTTGAAAATTACTTTACAAATTATTCCCAGAGCGTCAGTATGTTTTCAGAACATTAATTTTGAAAACATATGTTATAACTCAAAATTATAAAATAATACTTTCTAAATCCATAAAATCACAGTCATATCTTGATTTCAACGGATGGCTTAGTAATGGCAATGTCAGGTACCTTTCATCCGTTTCATAAGTAAAAATGAACATAATTAAAGAAAATGGTATGAACTTTAAAATCAGAAATTCATCGCAATCAATATTATTGGTTTCTCAGCCGTTCCATTACGTATCTCCTGACTTCAGGAGGAAGGTTCCTGATTGCCTGCCTTAAATAGAAGAATCGCTCCATTTGCCTTAGGAATAAATACGATTGTCGGTCATTAACGACAATTGTGTACTCCTCTTCTTCTCTTTCAGGCATTCTTCTTCAGGCGAAGAAGAATGCTAAGAAGAATTGTTAACTTCATTAATTGTTGGAGGATGGTGTGGATCGTCCTGGTCCTCTTCTGCTTGCTCGGCGATTGTCATGATATTCTCTTCTTCCAATTCGATGTCTTTCCTTCATCCAAATTTATAAATTCCATCCAATCATCTGTCATGCCCAACCCTTCAAATTCGGAATTCAAAAATTCTTCAAAGTCGTAGATGACTGTTTCATCATCTCTAATTTCTTCGGGTGGGAAAAATTGTGCTTTTTTGAAGCAGTTATTATCCACTTCCATTGGAACACTATCCCAGGCACGTTTCACGAAGTGCATTGCCGTCAAGAGGTTTATTTTTTTTATAAACTGACAGCAGTAATTCTTCTGGTGCAGCTTCTTCCAAGAAGAGCAAGAGCTCTTGAACCACTTACTTCTGATAGCGGGCTTTAAAGGAGCTGATAATTCCCTGATCAAGAGGTTGAATTTTGCAAGTTGCATTCGCGGGAAGAAATTGTGCAATGATATTGGTCAGGCGTAGTGAGTCAATTTTATGACTTGAAACATTTTCAAGAAATGAGACTACTTTTTTATTTCGCCGTTTAAAATCTAAATCGAGCAACCATTTTCTAAAAATGTTTCTCGTCATCCACGCATTTCGAGAATGCGTATACGGAAACGGACATTTTTTTTTAGTCCCTTGTAAGCACCTCGGCTGCTTGCTTTTTCCAATCATGAAGGGCTCGAGCTTTTCTGTCCCCCTTGATTGGCACAAAAAAATACAGAGTCTTTATTTTTCTTATAATCTTTATTTTTCTTATAATCTGGGACTTTTTCTCTTTTAGCCAATGTTCCTGATGGCATTGCGCAGTAAAGGAGCGCCGTTTCATCGCAATTGAAAATATTCTCCGCACCATATTCCTTAAGCAAAGGCTTAACCGTTTAAGCGGGGAAATGTGCAACAGTAGTTACATATAAAGTGAAAAAAGTATCAAAAAATCTTATTTTGAAACCATTTTTAAGTTTCTTTGAAAATGAGATATACTTCTCCGTTGCGGCATACGAGGCCATTTAATTGTCCATGGACATGATAGAAAAAAAAAATCAAATAACAAGGCTGTCATATAAACATATATTCATTACACCTCGATGATTTCTTGAGCATAAAATTCTATTAACATCATACACTTACAGAAAAATATTAAAATGATACATAAAAATATGACTCTCACATGATTTTATATATATATTTTAACATTAATACAATAGATTAAACAAGCACTATTAACAATTAGATATATAGAATTAAATGTGCTGATTTGTTTCACAAGGAAATAAATTAAATTGACCGAAACCTTCAATAGCTGAAGTTTTTTAAAATTATAAAATCTAATTGCACTCTTAACTCATTCGATATATTTCAATAAAATTAAAAATTACATTGATATTTTACAATCAGGTCAAAGAGACAGAAGCATCGATCAGCCATGTTTCATTATCTCATTATCAAAATTTACAGACTTTGCATCTTAATTTATAAGTTAGAGTTACTTCCTTTTTACTAAACTTGCAATTTTTGAAAATTACTTTACAAATTATTCCCAGAGCGTCAGTATGTTTTCAGAACATTAATTTTGAAAACATATGTTATAACTCAAAATTATAAAATAATACTTTCTAAATCCATAAAATCACAGTCATATCTTGATTTCAACGGATGGGTTAGTAATGGCAATGTCAGGTACCTTTCATCCGTTTCATAAGTAAAAATGAACATAATTAAAGAAAATGGTATGAACTTTAAAATCAGAAATTCATCGCAATCAATATTATTGGTTTCTCAGCCGTTCCATTACGTATCTCCTGACTTCAGGAGGAAGGTTCCTGAGTGCCTGCCTTAAATAGAAGAATCGCTCCATTTGCCTTAGGAATAAATACGATTGTCGGTCATTAACGACAATTGTGTACTCCTCTTCTTCTCTTTCAGGCATTCTTCTTCAGGCGAAGAAGAATGCTAAGAAGAATTGTTAACTTCATTAATTGTTGGAGGATGGTGTGGATCGTCCTGGTCCTCTTCTGCTTGCTCGGCGATTGTCATGGTATTCTCTTCTTCCAATTCGATGTCTTTCCTTCATCCAAATTTATAAATTCCATCCAATCATCATCTGTCATGCCCAACCCTTCAAATTCGGAATTCAAAAATTCTTCAAAGTCGTAGATGACTGTTTCATCATCTCTAATTTCTTCGGGTGGGAAAAATTGTGCTTTTTAGTAGCAGTTATTATCCACTTCCATTGGAACACTATCCCAGGCACGTTTCACGAAGTGCATTGCCGTCATGAGGTTTATTTTTTTTATAAACTGACAGCAATAATTCTTCTGGTGCAGCTTCTTCCAAGAAGAGCAAGAGCTCTTGAACCACTTACTTCTGATAGCGGGCTTTAAAGGAGCTGATAATTCCCTGATCAAGAGGTTGAATTTTGCAAGTTGCATTCGCGGGAAGAAATTGTAAAATGATATTGGTCAGGCGTAGTGAGTCAATTTTATGACTTGAAACATTTTCAAGAAATGAGACTACTTTTTTATTTCGCCGTTTAAAATCTAAATCGAGCAACCATTTTCTAAAAATGTTTCTCGTCATCCACGCATTTCGAGAATGCGTATACGGAAACGGACATTTTTTTTTGTCCCTTGTAAGCACCTCGGCTGCTTGCTTTTTCCAATCATGAAGGGCTCGAGCTTTTCTGTCCCCCTTGATTGGCACAAAAAAATACAGAGTCTTTATTTTTCTTATAATCTTTATTTTTCTTATAATCTGGGACTTTTTCTCTTTTAGCCAATGTTCCTGATGGCATTGCGCAGTAAAGGAGCGCCGTTTCATCGCAATTGAAAATATTCTCCGCACCATATTCCTTAAGCAAAGGCTTAACCGTTTAAGCGGGGAAATGTGCAACAGTAGTTACATATAAAGTGAAAAAAGTATCAAAAAATCTTATTTTGAAACCATTTTTAAGTTTCTTTGAAAATGAGATATACTTCTCTGTTGCGGCATACGAGGCCATTTAATTGTCCATGGACATGATAGAAAAAAAAATCAAATAACAAGGCTGTCATATAAACATATATTCATTACACCTCGATGATTTCTTGAGCATAAAATTCTATTAACATCATACACTTACAGAAAAATATTAAAATGATACATAAAAATATGACTCTCACATGATTTTATATATATATTTTAACATTAATACAATAGATTAAACAAGCACTATTAACAATTAGATATATAGAATTAAATGTGCTGATTTGTTTCACAAGGAAATAAATTAAATTGACCGAAACCTTCAATAGCTGAAGTTTTTTAAAATTATAAAATCTAATTGCACTCTTAACTCATTCGATATATTTCAATAAAATTAAAAATTACATTGATATTTTACAATCAGGTCAAAGAGACAGAAGCATCGATCAGCCATGTTTCATTATCTCATTATCAAAATTTACAGACTTTGCATCTTAATTTATAAGTTAGAGTTACTTCCTTTTTACTAAACTTGCAATTTTTGAAAATTACTTTACAAATTATTCCCAGAGCGTCAGTATGTTTTCAGAACATTAATTTTGAAAACATATGTTATAACTCAAAATTATAAAATAATACTTTCTAAATCCATAAAATCACAGTCATATCTTGATTTCAACGGATGGGTTAGTAATGGCAATGTCAGGTACCTTTCATCCGTTTCATAAGTAAAAATGAACATAATTAAAGAAAATGGTATGAACTTTAAAATCAGAAATTCATCGCAATCAATATTATTGGTTTCTCAGCCGTTCCATTACGTATCTCCTGACTTCAGGAGGAAGGTTCCTGAGTGCCTGCCTTAAATAGAAGAATCGCTCCATTTGCCTTAGGAATAAATACGATTGTCGGTCATTAACGACAATTGTGTACTCCTCTTCTTCTCTTTCAGGCATTCTTCTTCAGGCGAAGAAGAATGCTAAGAAGAATTGTTAACTTCATTAATTGTTGGAGGATGGTGTGGATCGTCCTGGTCCTCTTCTGCTTGCTCGGCGATTGTCATGGTATTCTCTTCTTCCAATTCGATGTCTTTCCTTCATCCAAATTTATAAATTCCATCCAATCATCATCTGTCATGCCCAACCCTTCAAATTCGGAATTCAAAAATTCTTCAAAGTCGTAGATGACTGTTTCATCATCTCTAATTTCTTCGGGTGGGAAAAATTGTGCTTTTTAGTAGCAGTTATTATCCACTTCCATTGGAACACTATCCCAGGCACGTTTCACGAAGTGCATTGCCGTCATGAGGTTTATTTTTTTTATAAACTGACAGCAATAATTCTTCTGGTGCAGCTTCTTCCAAGAAGAGCAAGAGCTCTTGAACCACTTACTTCTGATAGCGGGCTTTAAAGGAGCTGATAATTCCCTGATCAAGAGGTTGAATTTTGCAAGTTGCATTCGCGGGAAGAAATTGTAAAATGATATTGGTCAGGCGTAGTGAGTCAATTTTATGACTTGAAACATTTTCAAGAAATGAGACTACTTTTTTATTTCGCCGTTTAAAATCTAAATCGAGCAACCATTTTCTAAAAATGTTTCTCGTCATCCACGCATTTCGAGAATGCGTATACGGAAACGGACATTTTTTTTTGTCCCTTGTAAGCACCTCGGCTGCTTGCTTTTTCCAATCATGAAGGGCTCGAGCTTTTCTGTCCCCCTTGATTGGCACAAAAAAATACAGAGTCTTTATTTTTCTTATAATCTTTATTTTTCTTATAATCTGGGACTTTTTCTCTTTTAGCCAATGTTCCTGATGGCATTGCGCAGTAAAGGAGCGCCGTTTCATCGCAATTGAAAATATTCTCCGCACCATATTCCTTAAGCAAAGGCTTAACCGTTTAAGCGGGGAAATGTGCAACAGTAGTTACATATAAAGTGAAAAAAGTATCAAAAAATCTTATTTTGAAACCATTTTTAAGTTTCTTTGAAAATGAGATATACTTCTCTGTTGCGGCATACGAGGCCATTTAATTGTCCATGGACATGATAGAAAAAAAAATCAAATAACAAGGCTGTCATATAAACATATATTCATTACACCTCGATGATTTCTTGAGCATAAAATTCTATTAACATCATACACTTACAGAAAAATATTAAAATGATACATAAAAATATGACTCTCACATGATTTTATATATATATTTTAACATTAATACAATAGATTAAACAAGCACTATTAACAATTAGATATATAGAATTAAATGTGCTGATTTGTTTCACAAGGAAATAAATTAAATTGACCGAAACCTTCAATAGCTGAAGTTTTTTAAAATTATAAAATCTAATTGCACTCTTAACTCATTCGATATATTTCAATAAAATTAAAAATTACATTGATATTTTACAATCAGGTCAAAGAGACAGAAGCATCGATCAGCCATGTTTCATTATCTCATTATCAAAATTTACAGACTTTGCATCTTAATTTATAAGTTAGAGTTACTTCCTTTTTACTAAACTTGCAATTTTTGAAAATTACTTTACAAATTATTCCCAGAGCGTCAGTATGTTTTCAGAACATTAATTTTGAAAACATATGTTATAACTCAAAATTATAAAATAATACTTACTTTCTAAATCCATAAAATCACAGTCATATCTTGATTTCAACGGATGGGTTAGTAATGGCAATGTCAGGTACCTTTCATCCGTTTCATAAGTAAAAATGAACATAATTAAAGAAAATGGTATGAACTTTAAAATCAGAAATTCATCGCAATCAATATTATTGGTTTCTCAGCCGTTCCATTACGTATCTCCTGACTTCAGGAGGAAGGTTCCTGAGTGCCTGCCTTAAATAGAAGAATCGCTCCATTTGCCTTAGGAATAAATACGATTGTCGGTCATTAACGACAATTGTGTACTCCTCTTCTTCTCTTTCAGGCATTCTTCTTCAGGCGAAGAAGAATGCTAAGAAGAATTGTTAACTTCATTAATTGTTGGAGGATGGTGTGGATCGTCCTGGTCCTCTTCTGCTTGCTCGGCGATTGTCATGGTATTCTCTTCTTCCAATTCGATGTCTTTCCTTCATCCAAATTTATAAATTCCATCCAATCATCATCTGTCATGCCCAACCCTTCAAATTCGGAATTCAAAAATTCTTCAAAGTCGTAGATGACTGTTTCATCATCTCTAATTTCTTCGGGTGGGAAAAATTGTGCTTTTTTGTAGCAGTTATTATCCACTTCCATTGGAACACTATCCCAGGCACGTTTCACGAAGTGCATTGCCGTCAAGAGGTTTATTTTTTTTATAAACTGACAGCAATTATTCTTCTGGTGCAGCTTCTTCCAAGAAGAGCAAGAGCTCTTGAACCACTTACTTCTGATAGCGGGCTTTAAAGGAGCTGATAATTCCCTGATCAAGAGGTTGAATTTTGCAAGTTGCATTCGCGGGAAGAAATTGTAAAATGATATTGGTCAGGCGTAGTGAGTCACTTTTATGACTTGAAACATTTTCAAGAAATGAGACTACTTTTTTATTTCGCCGTTTAAAATCTAAATCGAGCAACCATTTTCTAAAAATGTTTCTCGTCATCCACGCATTTCGAGAATGCGTATACGGAAACGGACATTTTTTTTTGTCCCTTGTAAGCACCTCGGCTGCTTGCTTTTTCCAATCATGAAGGGCTCGAGCTTTTCTGTCCCCCTTGATTGGCACAAAAAAATACAGAGTCTTTATTTTTCTTATAATCTGGGACTTTTTCTCTTTTAGCCAATGTTCCTGAGGGCATTGCGCAGTAAAGGAGCGCCGTTTCATCGCAATTGAAAATATTCTCCGCACCATATTCCTTAAGCAAAGGCTTAACCGTTTAAGCGGGGAAATGTGCAACAGTAGTTACATATAAAGTGAAAAAAGTATCAAAAAATCTTATTTTGAAACCATTTTTAAGTTTCTTTGAAAATGAGATATACTTCTCTGTTGCGGCATACGAGGCCATTTAATTGTCCATGGACATGATAGAAAAAAAAAAATCAAATAACAAGGCTGTCATATAAACATATATTCATTACACCTCGATGATTTCTTGAGCATAAAATTCTATTAACATCATACACTTACAGAAAAATATTAAAATGATACATAAAAATATGACTCTCACATGATTTTATATATATATTTTAACATTAATACAATAGATTAAACAAGCACTATTAACAATTAGATATATAGAATTAAATGTGCTGATTTGTTTCACAAGGAAATAAATTAAATTGACCGAAACCTTCAATAGCTGAAGTTTTTTAAAATTATAAAATCTAATTGCACTCTTAACTCATTCGATATATTTCAATAAAATTAAAAATTACATTGATATTTTACAATCAGGTCAAAGAGACAGAAGCATCGATCAGCCATGTTTCATTATCTCATTATCAAAATTTACAGACTTTGCATCTTAATTTATAAGTTAGAGTTACTTCCTTTTTACTAAACTTGCAATTTTTGAAAATTACTTTACAAATTATTCCCAGAGCGTCAGTATGTTTTCAGAACATTAATTTTGAAAACATATGTTATAACTCAAAATTATAAAATAATACTTTCTAAATCCATAAAATCACAGTCATATCTTGATTTCAACGGATGGGTTAGTAATGGCAATGTCAGGTACCTTTCATCCGTTTCATAAGTAAAAATGAACATAATTAAAGAAAATGGTATGAACTTTAAAATCAGAAATTCATCGCAATCAATATTATTGGTTTCTCAGCCGTTCCATTACGTATCTCCTGACTTCAGGAGGAAGGTTCCTGAGTGCCTGCCTTAAATAGAAGAATCGCTCCATTTGCCTTAGGAATAAATACGATTGTCGGTCATTAACGACAATTGTGTACTCCTCTTCTTCTCTTTCAGGCATTCTTCTTCAGGCGAAGAAGAATGCTAAGAAGAATTGTTAACTTCATTAATTGTTGGAGGATGGTGTGGATCGTCCTGGTCCTCTTCTGCTTGCTCGGCGATTGTCATGGTATTCTCTTCTTCCAATTCGATGTCTTTCCTTCATCCAAATTTATAAATTCCATCCAATCATCATCTGTCATGCCCAACCCTTCAAATTCGGAATTCAAAAATTCTTCAAAGTCGTAGATGACTGTTTCATCATCTCTAATTTCTTCGGGTGGGAAAAATTGTGCTTTTTAGTAGCAGTTATTATCCACTTCCATTGGAACACTATCCCAGGCACGTTTCACGAAGTGCATTGCCGTCATGAGGTTTATTTTTTTTATAAACTGACAGCAATAATTCTTCTGGTGCAGCTTCTTCCAAGAAGAGCAAGAGCTCTTGAACCACTTACTTCTGATAGCGGGCTTTAAAGGAGCTGATAATTCCCTGATCAAGAGGTTGAATTTTGCAAGTTGCATTCGCGGGAAGAAATTGTAAAATGATATTGGTCAGGCGTAGTGAGTCAATTTTATGACTTGAAACATTTTCAAGAAATGAGACTACTTTTTTATTTCGCCGTTTAAAATCTAAATCGAGCAACCATTTTCTAAAAATGTTTCTCGTCATCCACGCATTTCGAGAATGCGTATACGGAAACGGACATTTTTTTTTGTCCCTTGTAAGCACCTCGGCTGCTTGCTTTTTCCAATCATGAAGGGCTCGAGCTTTTCTGTCCCCCTTGATTGGCACAAAAAAATACAGAGTCTTTATTTTTCTTATAATCTTTATTTTTCTTATAATCTGGGACTTTTTCTCTTTTAGCCAATGTTCCTGATGGCATTGCGCAGTAAAGGAGCGCCGTTTCATCGCAATTGAAAATATTCTCCGCACCATATTCCTTAAGCAAAGGCTTAACCGTTTAAGCGGGGAAATGTGCAACAGTAGTTACATATAAAGTGAAAAAAGTATCAAAAAATCTTATTTTGAAACCATTTTTAAGTTTCTTTGAAAATGAGATATACTTCTCTGTTGCGGCATACGAGGCCATTTAATTGTCCATGGACATGATAGAAAAAAAAAATCAAATAACAAGGCTGTCATATAAACATATATTCATTACACCTCGATGATTTCTTGAGCATAAAATTCTATTAACATCATACACTTACAGAAAAATATTAAAATGATACATAAAAATATGACTCTCACATGATTTTATATATATATTTTAACATTAATACAATAGATTAAACAAGCACTATTAACAATTAGATATATAGAATTAAATGTGCTGATTTGTTTCACAAGGAAATAAATTAAATTGACCGAAACCTTCAATAGCTGAAGTTTTTTAAAATTATAAAATCTAATTGCACTCTTAACTCATTCGATATATTTCAATAAAATTAAAAATTACATTGATATTTTACAATCAGGTCAAAGAGACAGAAGCATCGATCAGCCATGTTTCATTATCTCATTATCAAAATTTACAGACTTTGCATCTTAATTTATAAGTTAGAGTTACTTCCTTTTTACTAAACTTGCAATTTTTGAAAATTACTTTACAAATTATTCCCAGAGCGTCAGTATGTTTTCAGAACATTAATTTTGAAAACATATGTTATAACTCAAAATTATAAAATAATACTTTCTAAATCCATAAAATCACAGTCATATCTTGATTTCAACGGATGGGTTAGTAATGGCAATGTCAGGTACCTTTCATCCGTTTCATAAGTAAAAATGAACATAATTAAAGAAAATGGTATGAACTTTAAAATCAGAAATTCATCGCAATCAATATTATTGGTTTCTCAGCCGTTCCATTACGTATCTCCTGACTTCAGGAGGAAGGTTCCTGAGTGCCTGCCTTAAATAGAAGAATCGCTCCATTTGCCTTAGGAATAAATACGATTGTCGGTCATTAACGACAATTGTGTACTCCTCTTCTTCTCTTTCAGGCATTCTTCTTCAGGCGAAGAAGAATGCTAAGAAGAATTGTTAACTTCATTAATTGTTGGAGGATGGTGTGGATCGTCCTGGTCCTCTTCTGCTTGCTCGGCGATTGTCATGGTATTCTCTTCTTCCAATTCGATGTCTTTCCTTCATCCAAATTTATAAATTCCATCCAATCATCATCTGTCATGCCCAACCCTTCAAATTCGGAATTCAAAAATTCTTCAAAGTCGTAGATGACTGTTTCATCATCTCTAATTTCTTCGGGTGGGAAAAATTGTGCTTTTTAGTAGCAGTTATTATCCACTTCCATTGGAACACTATCCCAGGCACGTTTCACGAAGTGCATTGCCGTCATGAGGTTTATTTTTTTTATAAACTGACAGCAATAATTCTTCTGGTGCAGCTTCTTCCAAGAAGAGCAAGAGCTCTTGAACCACTTACTTCTGATAGCGGGCTTTAAAGGAGCTGATAATTCCCTGATCAAGAGGTTGAATTTTGCAAGTTGCATTCGCGGGAAGAAATTGTAAAATGATATTGGTCAGGCGTAGTGAGTCAATTTTATGACTTGAAACATTTTCAAGAAATGAGACTACTTTTTTATTTCGCCGTTTAAAATCTAAATCGAGCAACCATTTTCTAAAAATGTTTCTCGTCATCCACGCATTTCGAGAATGCGTATACGGAAACGGACATTTTTTTTTGTCCCTTGTAAGCACCTCGGCTGCTTGCTTTTTCCAATCATGAAGGGCTCGAGCTTTTCTGTCCCCCTTGATTGGCACAAAAAAATACAGAGTCTTTATTTTTCTTATAATCTTTATTTTTCTTATAATCTGGGACTTTTTCTCTTTTAGCCAATGTTCCTGATGGCATTGCGCAGTAAAGGAGCGCCGTTTCATCGCAATTGAAAATATTCTCCGCACCATATTCCTTAAGCAAAGGCTTAACCGTTTAAGCGGGGAAATGTGCAACAGTAGTTACATATAAAGTGAAAAAAGTATCAAAAAATCTTATTTTGAAACCATTTTTAAGTTTCTTTGAAAATGAGATATACTTCTCTGTTGCGGCATACGAGGCCATTTAATTGTCCATGGACATGATAGAAAAAAAAAATCAAATAACAAGGCTGTCATATAAACATATATTCATTACACCTCGATGATTTCTTGAGCATAAAATTCTATTAACATCATACACTTACAGAAAAATATTAAAATGATACATAAAAATATGACTCTCACATGATTTTATATATATATTTTAACATTAATACAATAGATTAAACAAGCACTATTAACAATTAGATATATAGAATTAAATGTGCTGATTTGTTTCACAAGGAAATAAATTAAATTGACCGAAACCTTCAATAGCTGAAGTTTTTTAAAATTATAAAATCTAATTGCACTCTTAACTCATTCGATATATTTCAATAAAATTAAAAATTACATTGATATTTTACAATCAGGTCAAAGAGACAGAAGCATCGATCAGCCATGTTTCATTATCTCATTATCAAAATTTACAGACTTTGCATCTTAATTTATAAGTTAGAGTTACTTCCTTTTTACTAAACTTGCAATTTTTGAAAATTACTTTACAAATTATTCCCAGAGCGTCAGTATGTTTTCAGAACATTAATTTTGAAAACATATGTTATAACTCAAAATTATAAAATAATACTTTCTAAATCCATAAAATCACAGTCATATCTTGATTTCAACGGATGGGTTAGTAATGGCAATGTCAGGTACCTTTCATCCGTTTCATAAGTAAAAATGAACATAATTAAAGAAAATGGTATGAACTTTAAAATCAGAAATTCATCGCAATCAATATTATTGGTTTCTCAGCCGTTCCATTACGTATCTCCTGACTTCAGGAGGAAGGTTCCTGAGTGCCTGCCTTAAATAGAAGAATCGCTCCATTTGCCTTAGGAATAAATACGATTGTCGGTCATTAACGACAATTGTGTACTCCTCTTCTTCTCTTTCAGGCATTCTTCTTCAGGCGAAGAAGAATGCTAAGAAGAATTGTTAACTTCATTAATTGTTGGAGGATGGTGTGGATCGTCCTGGTCCTCTTCTGCTTGCTCGGCGATTGTCATGATATTCTCTTCTTCCAATTCGATGTCTTTCCTTCATCCAAATTTATAAATTCCATCCAATCATCATCTGTCATGCCCAACCCTTCAAATTCGGAATTCAAAAATTCTTCAAAGTCGTAGATGACTGTTTCATCATCTCTAATTTCTTCGGGTGGGAAAAATTGTGCTTTTTTGAAGCAGTTATTATCCACTTCCATTGGAACACTATCCCAGGCACGTTTCACGAAGTGCATTGCCGTCAAGAGGTTTATTTTTTTTATAAACTGACAGCAATAATTCTTCTGGTGCAGCTTCTTCCAAGAAGAGCAAGAGCTCTTGAACCACTTACTTCTGATAGCGGGCTTTAAAGGAGCTGATAATTCCCTGATCAAGAGGTTGAATTTTGCAAGTTGCATTCGCGGGAAGAAATTGTAAAATGATATTGGTCAGGCGTAGTGAGTCAATTTTATGACTTGAAACATTTTCAAGAAATGAGACTACTTTTTTATTTCGCCGTTTAAAATCTAAATCGAGCAACCATTTTCTAAAAATGTTTCTCGTCATCCACGCATTTCGAGAATGCGTATACGGAATCGGACATTTTTTTTTGTCCCTTGTAAGCACCTCGGCTGCTTGCTTTTTCCAATCATGAAGGGCTCGAGCTTTTCTGTCCCCCTTGATTGGCACAAAAAAATACAGAGTCTTTATTTTTCTTATAATCTTTATTTTTCTTATAATCTGGGACTTTTTCTCTTTTAGCCAATGTTCCTGATGGCATTGCGCAGTAAAGGAGCGCCGTTTCATCGCAATTGAAAATATTCTCCGCGCCATATTCCTTAAGCAAAGGCTTAACCGTTTAAGCGGGGAAATGTGTAACAGTAGTTACATATAAAGTGATTTGGTTCCATTAAATTTCATTCGCATAAGCGGGTTATTCGATTATCCGAGGGGCGATTTAGTGGGGACGACTGTACTTGTAAATATTTTATATCAATCAATAACATAATGGAAAAACATAATGGCATGCAGGTGGTATTGAGAGTTACAATATGAAATGTAAAATTATAAGGCAAATCTTGCATTTTATGTAATAAAAATGCCCCAAAAAATAATAAAAATTGGGAAAAATTAGCAAAAAACTTAAAAAATGCTTTAAAATGCAAAATAAGCAGCAAAATTAAAAAAAAAATCCCTATAAATCTAAAAAAAATGCTCTAAAGGACAAAAAATGCAGTCATCAAAATCCGGGCCTTACTTATTACATTTCGTGTTAGTACGCATCCGTATAGTTTACCTAAAGTAAGAACTCCCCTAACCAGTCGACTATGGTAACGAGGAATAACTATTTCAAGTAGAGGTGTAGAGTCATTGTTTAGGACAGGTTTTGTCTCGGGTCAGCTAGAGAAGGGGAATCTTTTATTCTTCGGTCTATTGTGGTAGTCCTCGAGTGAAGAGAAGCTCTATCCTCTCTGAAATGCGCCATTCTTGCTTTCATTGCAGCAGACGGCCTCTGACTTTGTGATGGAGGAGGGGGAAGAGTTATTACGTTAGACAAACTATACACTTTAGTAAGTATACTCTCGGAGTATTCAAGCCTGCTAGAGAGCTTCTTTTATATCCTGTCTGTCTTTAAGGAATTATACACTGCTGGACAATTGCTAAGGACGGATAACACTATCATCCTCAGCAACCATAAAATTAAAGGAAGCAAAATGTGGAAAATTAGAATAAGTGCGGGATATAGTAAGAAGAGGTATGCGTATGAAATTCTTTTTTCCACGTCTGTTCATCACATGATAGCGCTGATAAGAGCTTTAAAGGTTTTAACGCGTGTGGAGAGTTGTTGTTCCAAGTCAAAGTTTTACAGGAAAGATTTAGTTGACGAACTTGAAATTTTCGGCATGTTTTCTCGATATCACTTAGATGATTTTAAGCGTGGCCGAATTATTGGAAAGATCGAAGAAGGGCGAAAAATAACAGATGTTGCCAGGGAGTTCGACATCGCTCACAGCGTTGTTTCACGGCTGTGGAAATCATTTAAAACTACTGGCACGGCACGGGGCACGGGGGAGGTCGTGTTAGAAGTACGACGCCTGCAGAAGACAGATACATCGTCATATCAGCAGAAAGGAACAGGCGCACCACAGCTCTGCAGGTGGCAAATCAATTTCTTGCTGCCACAGGAAAGCAGATCTCCCGAAAAACTGTTGCCAGACGTTTGAGGAGGGGAGGACTGTATGCCCGCAGACCTGTTGTGTGTGTCCCATTGACCAGACAGCACCGTATGCCCGTTTGCAATGGTTTCGTGAGCATCACAATTGGACTGAACGGGACTGGGCATGCGTACTATTCTCAGATGAGAGTAGGTTCAGTCTGTCATAGGATTGTAGACGCCAACTGATCTGGCGCGAGAGTGGTACTGGTTATCGTCCAGAAAATATCCCGGAAAGGGACCGATATCCGACATGCAGTGTCATGGTGTGGGCCGGCATCATGATCAATGGCCGCATGCGCCTAGATGTGGTTGCGAATGGGACTATGACGGGCCAACGATACATTGATAAAGTTCTACTTCCTCATGTTCGTCTTTTCCGTGGTGCTGTCAGTGATTAATTTGTTTTTATGGACGACAACGCAACATGTCATCGAACACTCGCTGTTCAGGATTGTCTAAACAGCGAGGGTATTCAACGCCTCGTATAGCCATCACGTTCTTCAGATCTAAACCCCATTGAAAATGTTTGGGATGCTTTGGGGAGGCAACTTTCTGGTCGAAACTATCCTCCGACAAGCAAGAACACCCTCATCCGTGCACTGACAGAGGAATGGGATAAATTTCCTCAACAGCTGCTGGATAATGTTGCGCAAAGTATGATACGACGTGTAGAATGTTGCATCACACTCCACGGTGGACATATCCCGTTCTGACACCTTTCTTCAAGTTGCCTGCTAACATTTAGATGCATTGTTCCATTTTTCCGTACGCAGCATCAAATGAACATTTTTTTTTCTTTCAGATGTTTCATAGCTTTTGTACTTTCCAGAACAATGAATATTCTTTATTCTGAACAGTGTGGCAACTATATTTTATCCTACTAGGCCTCATGTCTCGCTTAATGTTATGCTACATTGCAATTTGTGATCCGTCCTTAGCAATTGTCCAGCAGTGTATTAGGATCGTTTAATTATTTACTCCCTATACTTTTAAGTTTTGATCTTCTTGTAGTTGTGATGAGTTGAATGTAGAGTTTAATGGCACAAGATCCAAAAGAGGATATGCTGCTCCGGACAGTTCGTTAATGTAGCTTAAAATATAAAATGCTTATTACAATTTTACTTTTATAAAATACAAGAAGTTAATAAAACTGCTAATAGCCAGACGAATATATTTAAAACTCAATAAAATCCAATAGAAGGCGTAGTTATATAAAATACGTGAAATAGGTAAAAAGGTTAATAAATAAGATTGAATAAAATCAAATAAAACCTGCTATATATAATATAAAATACCACTAGCACTCAGAAAGACGAAAATGTTAGGATGATGGATTTCCCCTATCAAATTCTTCATACATAAAATAGTGCTATTAAAAATGGCAAGACGATGACGGTTAAAACAAGGACAGATAGTTGATATGTCATAAACTGTAAGTAAAACGTTACAAGTGTCGCATTGGGGAGGAGATTCTCCGAACAATAGATGAAGTTGGGTGACTCGAGTGTGGCCGATTCTGAGACGATTGAGTTTTAAATACATCAGCATTGCGTAGACGCAATGCGGGTATAGGATCCAGATTAGGTTTGATGTTATAAAGTTTATTTTGAATTTGAAGATCCCAATGTTGCTGCCAAAGCGATTCGATAAACTGCCGAATATGCACAGTGGGCCAGCATCCAAGGTTTCGTGGCCAAAATTAGTATTTCGATAAAATGTGTTTCAAAATTTGTATTTAGGGGTTTTTATGTGCAGGTTAATTGAATTCATAGTTGAAATTTTGAAATACACTAAAAATACCCGAAAAACAAACAAAAGGGAGGCGGAAATATGGCGAGCAAAAATTAAAAAATAATATTGATCCTTTAAATAATTAAATGTAGCAGTGGAAATATAATAGTTTTCCTAATTTTATATTAAAAATGAAAAGCATATTATATTTTCGAATAATATCTATAATAATAATCGCTTAAAACAATCAATTTTTTATTAATATATTAAATATATAACTTAAAATTAGTAAAACATTGTTCGGTCATAAAAATTAAGCAACATAATCAAGAAATTGTTTATTCGTTGATTGTTTAACATAAGAAATGAAATATTTCACTGTTTTTGCTATCAAAAATATAAAAAACTGAGATTATAATGAGATATTTAAGTAACCAACATTCAATCTCCGTCATCTTCGTCTTCAGAAGCTGTTAACTCCATATTATCTGTCCAAATTTCGACTTCATCTGGCAATTCTGTATCGCAATTTGTTTGTGGAATTTTAGGTAAATCCAATACAGCTATCACCTCAGGAGAAAAAATTTCTTTTTTTTTGCTTTGAAACTCGCTCCTGCAAATCCATACTCGATAAAATGGGGTCTGAACAATCCATAGCACGATTGAAAATATCTTGTAGTGTTGCACGACGACTACATTGTCTACTATGATGTGCTCTGAAACTTTTGTAGTTTTTATTATTTCCCTCTGAGGCTTCTTCTGCTAATACACCTATTGGCAATGTACATGATCGAATGACTTCACTACTGTGAATCAAAATTTTGTGCAATGTAGCTGACATTGGAAACCATGGATATAAAAAAACATAAACAGTTGCTAAACAATATCGTTCAAAGGATTCTGGATTAATGGGTAAATGACAAGATAGAGACATTAAAATGTTTTTCAAATGGCACAATAATTTCTTATTGATATCGAGACAAGCAGCAAGTTTTTCAGGATCATGAAATGCTCTGCGAGCGGTATTGCCATCGTTTGTGTTCCCAAAACCTCCAACTTTGAGTTTGTCGACTTTCAAGCACAGATTTTCCTACAGAATTCGCTGGATGTCTATTTTCCTCTGTGCAAATAACTTTTTATCAACACCAGATCTGATTTGCCATTTTTTAAGTTGAATGCGGTAAGAGATGTGCAAGCAACACTCGAATATTCTGATCCAAGCATGTAGAGGACTTAATCCATGTTGCAATGATGATGAACTCGTAGAAAACTTGTCAGTATTGATGTTGGATAGATCATTAAAAGATTTTGGGGTAGCATGACAAAACGGATAAGATTGCATAGATTTTGTGTTTGATTGATGGCAAGGTCTTGAATATAATAACAAAGTTAAATATAATTTAAAATGCACACGAACAATTTTGTCTTCCAAAGAAATCGTACATTGATCTAAATTCCTTATTTGTTCTTCAAAAGCGATCTTGTTTTGCAGAATAACTTCTTTAGATTCTTACCCCTGAGGGGGTTTACCTTCTTTAGGTAAGCACAGGGAGTCACGCCCCGGGGTACCCTAGTGATCTGTCCTCCCTTCCGTTTCCTCTCCCTTTTCTCCTACTTTCTCCTTTCTCTTCCCCCTTGTCGTGGTTGCCGAATTCACTGGTAAGGGCTTTTTGTCTGTGTTCGATTACCACCCTGTTGTGTCGGACCCAGATGGGAAGAGACCACCCGGGTGTTTGCTGTGCGTGGAGACCCGTGTCCCTGGAAAACGGGATCCTGGCAGTTGAGGGGCATCCTGGTACCCCAATACACTGCTTTGGCCCGTGCTTCAGGTAAACGGGAGGTGCATATTGGCCTGTATGCGTCAACCGGCTTGCCACGAACGTCACCTGTTGGCTAGGGTCAAGTCCGGAGTCACTTACTGGGCACCTCGCTAAGGGTGGAGGCTGCTTCAGGGGTGACTCGCGGACGTATAACTACTGGTTAGCATCGGTGTTAAGTGACGAATATTTGTTACTTGCATCCCCTTAGTAGGACTCCGTGGTGGGTGATGCCGCTGGTAGTCGAAATGATTTTTTAATTTTCTATGGCTGAAAGTAGCAAGGTGTTCAGTTCCGCACACCAAAACAAAAACAGCGGAGCAATCTCCTCACCGTTTGAATACGCTCGATTCTACATCATAACGCTCACGAACCCTGAAGTACCCAACACTTCATTTACCAAAGTCTCGCCGTTTCTGATTCACAAGGCTCTTCTCTCAATACTGGGAGAAGTAGCCTCGGTGAAAAAGTTACGCTCGGGTGACCTTTTAGTTGAGGTCTCCCTAAAAAAAGCCACTATCTTAACTAAATGTACCAATATCTGCTCCTTCACTGTTACAGTATCACCTCATAAGACTCTTAACACCTCTCGAGGTGTCATATCACAATCTGAATTCCTTGATGATACAGAGAAAACAATTGTGGAAAATTTAACAGACCAACATGTTACTGCTGTCCGTAGGATCAAGATTAAGAGGGATGGGAAACTCATTCCAACGAAACATCTGATCCTTACTTTTGACACACCGAAATTACCATCTTCGGTTAAGCTTGCCTGGCATAACTGCCCTGTACGACCATATGTGCCAAACCCATTAAGGTGCTTTCAGTGCCAAAGGTTTGGACACTCTAAAGTATCTTGTCGTAGCAAGCCCATTTGTTCTCGATGCTCTGGATCTGACCATGATGACACTGCCTGTGAGTTGCCACCCCTCTGCATTAACTGCAAGGGTGCTCACCCTGCATACTCCAGGAGTTGTCCAAAATGGTCCCAAGAGAAAGAGATACAAAGTGTCAAAGTATTGCAAAACGTGACGTTCAATGAAGCCCGCCGAATAGTAACCGCCCGCACTCCTCGTCCGGGTGTGTCCTATTCTGCGGCTGCCAAGACTTCATTTTGCTCTGTCAGTACGCAAACGGATCTTCCATCTTTGCCCTCTACCTCTCATCACCAGACTAAAACTACAGTCCAAAAACCAAAATTCAATTTTAATACACCATCAACATCAAATAGAACAACATCTCCTTCTCCTAAGAAAACTTCTAAAATTGATAACGCAGAAAAAGTCCGACCATTCCCCAAACAGCTTCCAACAACAAAAATACCTCAAACTAAAAAACCTGGCATAACTCGGAAGAAAAAAGACCCAAAATACGTCAATCAATCCACTTCTTCTACTCAGAAGATGGATTTCGACGTAGAATTATCTCTTCATCCTTCCGACGATGAATTTTTACCAGACTAACCGAAAACTTTCGACGTTAAAACACAACTAAATCCATCCATTTCATAATGTCAATAAATTTTATTTCATGGAACTGCCGTGGCCTTAGAAACAAGCTCTCTGATATTAAAGATATCATCTGTAAATATCAACCTGCATGCTTTGCACTGCAGGAAACTCTTTTAACGTCATCTCATAATTTTAAATTGCGCAACTATTCTTGCTCCCGGCAAGATTTCGATGGTGGAAATCATCCTCATGGCGGTGTTGCAATTTTAACATGTAATGCATTTCCATCTACTCATCTTACTTTATCAACCTCATTACAGGCTACCATAGTTCAAATTCACATCAATGTTCTCATTACTGTCTGCTCTGTCTATCTACCTCCTCATGCATCCATCTCTCAAACAGATTTGAACTCACTGATAGTTCAGTTACCTTCGCCTTTTATTTTGCTTGGAGATTTTAATGGTCATAGTGAATTGTGGGGTAGTTCCGCCTCCAATGACCGGGGGCGTAAAATTGAACAACTCATCCATGACCATAATCTCTGTTTGCTTAATCAAGGCGAAGAAACTTACTTTCATGCTCCGACACGAACTTTCCATTCCATTGATTTAGCTTTATGTTCACCAACTCTCTTACCTTTTATAAAATTTTCAGTGAGTAAAAATCTTCACAACAGTGATCATTTCCCTCTTACGATTTCATATTCTGCTTCAGCTCCCATGAGCCCAAGACCACAAACTTTTATATACCATCGCGCTAATTGGCCGCTATTTGCTCAACTTGCTCAGGTCACTGATGATATGGTCACACACAATACAATAAGTGCAGCTGTTGATCGTGTTACATCTGCAATTCTACAAGCGGCAGAAGATAGTATACCCAAGTCGTCAGGTTCGCTTCCTCGCCATCGCAAACCTTGGCGGAATGCGCTACCGCTTATATAGAGCAGAGACGCTTGTGGAACATCTTCCGCCGCTACCCGAACACTGCCAATCTTTTAGCTTTTAAACGAGCTAAAGCAATAGCACGTAAGGTGCGGCGCAATAGTCAAAGAGATTCTTGGTCCCGTTACGTCTCGTCTATAACATCTTCGACATCTCCCAGACAAGTCTGGTCGAGAGTTAAGAGAGCTAATGGCATATACCGAGAAATTCACCTTCCGGTATTCGAGAAAAACGGTACCATTTACTCTTCTCCTGCTGACGTCTGTAACATGCTTGGGGAGACATTTGCTGCTGTCTCTAGTCCTGAGAGTTACAGTACAGCATTTCAATACCATAAGCAGATTGCCGAACGAAATAGCATCAGTTTTGATACACGCCGTCTCTTCCGCTATAACAGTAATTTTAATTTTATAGAACTACAGCGAGCACTTTATCGGTCTCATAATACAAGCCCCGGTCCTGATGGTATCACGTATCATATGCTTCGTCACCTAGATCGGACGTCATTGTCAAATGTCCTCGTTCTATTCAATAGAATATGGGCGGAACAAACGTACAAGTCAGGTTGGCGTGAAGCAAGTGTGATACCCATCTTAAAACCAGGTAAAGACCCTAAAGATCCTGTTAACTATCGCCCCATAGCGTTAACCAGCTGTCTTGGGAAAACATTTGAACGGATGGTCAACTCTCGCTTGGTATACTATCTCGAAAAAAATCATCTTATACCAGACTTCCAAAGTGGCTTTCGAAAGGAAAGATCCACGATTGATAATATTGTTGCTCTAGAGTCACGAATTCGCAATGCTTTTGTCCGACGTAATCATTTTGTCTCTATCTTCTTTGATATCGAGAAGGCTTACGATCGGACATGGCGTTACGGAATTTTGAAGACACTTTACAGCATGGGACTTCGTGGAAACCTACCCATCTTTCTGAAAAACTTTCTGTCGAAGCGGTATTTTCGAATAAAACTGGGCACAACATTTTCTGATCTATTCATTCAGGCAGAAGGAGTTCCACAGGGCAGTGTTTTAAGTGTCATACTATTCATTATTCATGTTTCACAGGTCTTGAACTTGCTGCCACCTTCCGTATTTGGATCACTGTATGTTGACGATCTGAACGTATCATGTTCTGGATCAGACATGCGCGTTATTGAACGTCAACTGCAGTTGACTGTGAATAAAATTGTGGAATGGTGTGAGCATAATGGTCATAGCCTGTCACCTGCTAAAAGCTCTTGCATACATTTTTGTAGATTACGCAGAATACATTTTGATCCCATTATATCGATTCATAACATTATCATACCTGTTTTATCTGAAACAAAGTTCTTAGGTGTTATATTTGATCATAAACTCACTTTTATGCCTCATATTTTACATCTAAGAAAGCGGTGTGAGAAAACCTTGAATGTGTTACGCGTACTATCAAATACCTTTTGGGGTGCGGATCGTATCGCCCTACTCAGACTGTACAATGCGTTGATACTATCACGCATAGATTACGCTTGTGCAGTCTATGGCACTGCTACTACTTCCACCTTAAAACGTTTGGATACAGTGCATCATACGGCTTTACGTATATGTAGTGGCGCATTCCGCACCTCACCAGTAGAGAGTTTATATGTCATTTGTCACCAATCTTCTCTTGATTTACGTCGCAAGCAATTGTCTGTAACCTATTACTATCGTGTGAAATCCTGCAAATCTCACCCTCTAAAACACGATGTCTTTCCATCAAGCTTAGGACGATTGTATGACTCTAAACCTTCATATGTCCGTCCATTTCATGCTCGTGTGCGCTCTCTCATACGAACTTTTGACATATGTGACGTGCCTACACAATCAATAGATCTCCTTCTCATACCACCATGGATCATCACACCACATCAGTTTTATCCCCTTTTTAAGTTGTACAGTAAATCTAATGTTGCATCCATCATTTATTAACAAATATTCAATTCCCATCGTCACCAATATTTTGAGTATGTGCCTGTATATACTGACGGATCAAAATCGGCGGGATACGTAGGCTGTGGTGTCATCATCGCTGATGATACTTATAGCTACAAGATCCCAGATATTTGTTCCGTCTTCACTGCGGAAGCTGTTGCCATCCTTTCGGCATTGCGGCTGATTTCTTCACGCTCCGAACGAAAGTATTTTATATACTCTGATAGTAAGAGCGTTTTAAACCAGCTAGAAAATTTTCGCAGCGATACTCACCCAATCTTATGCTTCATTAATCATATATTAATCGCTCTTCGCAAAAAGGAATTTGATATTTCATTTTGCTGGATACCGAGTCACGTCGGTATCTCAGGGAATGAGTTGGCTGATTCTGCAGCACGATCTGCAACTACTGAATTAACCATATCTGTACCATTCTCAGACATTAAACTACATGTTCGACAGCTCATCTCGTCCCTTTGGCAACAGTATTGGGACCTTCAAACTCAAAATAAACTTCATAACATCAAACCATACATAGACCCCTTAACTGTATTACGATTACGTAATGCAGATGTAAAACTTAATCGTCTCAGAATCGGCCACACTCGACTCACGCATCTTCATCTGTTGTTTGGAGAATCTCCTCCCAAATGCGACTCTTGCAATACTTTACTTACGGTTCATCACATTTTAACCATTTGTCCTTGTTTTAACCAACATCGTCTTACCTTTTTTAATAGCACGATTTTATGTATGAAGGATTTGTTAGATGATATTCATCATCCCAACATTTTCGCATTTCTGCGAGCTATTGGTATTATATATTGTATATAACTGTTTTATCTGATTTTATTCACTCTTATTTCCTACCAATGAGCCGTTTTACCTTTTTGTGTATTTTATAGAATTATGCTTTTTAATGATTTTTATGAACTTTTAAAAATACGTGTCCTTGAGATAGACAATTTTATTACTTTCATTTATTTTATGACAATGAAACTATTGTGTGCAATTTACCATTAGATCTAACTCAACAAATTGTTTGGCGCAGCATATCCTCCTTTGGATCTTGTGCCATAAAACTTCTACATTCAATCCCAAGACTCTTTTCGCTCAAAACAGCAAGTTGAGCATCACATAAGAACGTCGCCATTGGAAGCTATGAAAATAGACATGGTGAAGCAATTCCCTCAAGAATACATGCATCTCGTTTGTTTAGGCGTGATGAGGAAACTGCTTTTCATATGGAGTGGAAAGAAACGAGGGCGAATAGGGAGATTATCCCCATCCCAAATAAATGAGCTGAATTTCGGTTTAAAGCACTCAGAGAAGTTTTGGCCATCTGATTTTGTAAGAAAGCCAAGGTCCACAAAAGAGCTGGACCACTGGAAAGCGACCGAATTTAGGCAATTTCTATTATATTTAGGTCCTTTGCTCTTACGAGATGTACTAACTAATAAAATGTACGACCATTTTATGATGTTTTCATGTGCAATAACCTTTTTGGTATCGCACGAATACTGTATGAAATATAATAAAGTTGCTCAAAAGATGCTGAAAAGTTTTGTAAGGGAATCAGAGGAATTATATGGGGAGAATTTTATTTCCTATAATGTTCATTCTCTGATTCACTTACCAGATGACGTTTTAAATTTCGGGGCCTTAGATCAATTTAGCAGCTTTCCTTTCGAAAACCATCTTCAAATATTAAAAAAAAAAACTTACAAAATCCAATCAACCCTTGCAACAGATTGTAAAAAGGCTTTTGGAGAAGCCTGAAAGCAAAAATGCAATGACTCACCCAGAAGAGTGGCTTCCAGTTTCAGTAAGAGAGCACAAGGAAGAAAAAGTTAAAAAGGAAGGATTGAAAGGCGTTTCTTATTGTAAAGTAAAAAATGCAAAATTTTCTATCGAATCAGGCAATAAAGATTCCTTCCTTATCTTGAGAAATGAAAGTATCATAAAAATGACATCGGTTTTAGAAGCATTTAACAAAGAAATCTATGTTATTGGAAAAAAATATAAGGACGTACGACCTTTTAAGAAGTGCTCTTATGCAGGTGGGCCAAAAAATTTCCCCTCTTTTAAAATAGGCAATGTGTCAGAGGAGGATATAATAATTTCCACAAAACAAATAAAATGCAAAGCAGTATGTCTGCCGTGGAAAGGTAAACTCGTTTGTTTTCCTCTACCACATACAGTTTTATAACTAGTTTATAACTTATGATATATACTAGTATACACTGTGTGTGTAGTATATATTAGTATAAATTTTAATTTAGCTTCATAATTTTTTTTTCATTCCGATTTATAATTTTTATAAAAATTTTTTTAATTCATTCATTTAATATCAAAGCGAAAATTTATTTATGAAGAGACATGTATGTTTAAAATCTTTATGTTTGGAAATGTAAAATAATTTTCTTTGAATTTTATTAGCTAAGAAAATTAAAAGTAAAGAGATGAAAAATGCAATTAATTAGTGAATTTCAAAAATAGATGCTGTTTTTTCTTCTTTTAATTTGAAGAGTTTTCTGCTAAAATTACTTCAAGCCGACATCAGAAATAAAAGAATATAAGATGAAAGGTAGCTTACATGAACAAGTAAATTATATAACAGAAAATTTAGATGCTACGTTCAAAACCGGTGATTGAATTCAAGAACTAAAGAAATTCTAAGGAAATTCAAGGACCTTTACCATTTGCCTAAAATTGACAAATATGAAAGTAACAGAATATCAGAAAATTACTTTTAATAGGAAGTGATAAAATGAGGAAGAAGAACTGGGTGATTTTCATTACCGAAATTGAAGAAGCCCAGTCTTAAAAATATCAGAAGTTTTGGCCATTTGATTTTGCTATAAAACTGAGAACTGTAACAGTGCTTGATCACCAGAATGGAATGGAATTTGGACGATTGCTATGATTTCTAGGTAATGTTTTCATACGAAACAATCTTATAAATAACATGTATGATCATTTTATGCTTTTTTTATGCTTTTTTAAAAATGAAATAGACTTTTTGGTGTCAGAACATTGTATAAAGTACAATAATACTTTTCAAAAGAGGCCTAAAAGTTTAGTAAGTGAAGGGTAGTTATATGAGAGAATTTAATTTCTTAAAATGTTCATTTCTTACTTCATTTAGCATTTAAAATTTTAAAGTTTGAATCACTTTTTAGTTTTAGCAGCTTTCCATTTCCAAATCACCAGAAGGGAAATTGAGAAAATCAAATCATAAATACGTAAATCAGATAGTAAAAAAGCTCTGGCTAGTTGATTGAAATGGCTTCCTTTTTCTGTTAAATGAGATCATAAAAAAATTTTTTTTAAGGAACATATTGCATACTAAAGTAATGGAAATTTTTAACAGATAAAAAAAAAAGAAAACTATGTAATAAAAACTAGAACCTAAGGAACATATTGCATACTAAAAATGGAAATTTTTAAAAGATAAAGAAGAAAATTAAAATTATATAATGTACTAAAGAATGAAAACTATATATTGTGATTTTATCCTTAACAGAAAGTTCAAGTTCTACGTCATACAGTTCAAAAGGTCGAATAATATGCTGGATGTCGTTCCCTCTGCATGGGTCAACCTGAAAGCGAAGCCAAATGTTTGTCGTTGGCCCCCCTATTCAACAAATTCTAGGATTGTGAGAGCAGCAAAAGCCAGTGTACAACCGGAAACTAATTGGAAAAGATATGTTGTAAAAGTGATCCACAAGTCTAGTGAGTACATTTAAATTATTTGATATTGTAGACTTTCATTTTACCTTCGTCTTTATAAGTATTTAAATATTTAAAATTTCGTTCCAAATGCTATCTTGTATAATCTCTTAAAAAGCACACAACTTGCCTAGCATTAATTCATATATTCTAAAATATAACACCATTTAAGTACATAATTTTTACATTAAGAGAGCATTATTTTCTCTCAAATTCGTGATTAAGGAATTTTTATAGATTTAATGCCAATAAATTTGATTATGAATTATGAAATTTTTCCCCATTTGCACGTTATAAATGTAAAGCTATAGTTTTTTAATGAAACTAATTAAAAATTTGCTTTTATTTTTATGAACTTAATTTGTTAGTTTAATAGTGTTTACTTTTCATGCAGGATATTATCAAAATGCTGTAAAAGCATTAAAAAGATTCCAAGCGCAGGAAGACAGTGATATCGAAATGTTTTCTCCTGAAAGTACAGTGGAAAGCACACCTAGAAGACAGTTTCTCGAAAAAGTTAGGTCACTGGTTCAATCCCCTCGCGCCTATAAATGTCCTGAGGGTTATTCTGGTCTGGACTACGACCTCGAAGGTGCTGACCACTCTAATGATGGATTCCCAACACAGGCCCCACAAAAAAAATATCTAAGTCATGAGGAGAGGATTCTAGAAGAACATCAATTCAAAGAGCCATTCGACGCAGAGCCCCTAGATGATGAGCTCCTTGAAGCAGTGCCCCTTGAAGAAGAGGGTGATCAACTAAAAACATTTACGATTGGAGATAAGAGTTGCAACAACTGTATAAAATTACAAGGTTTGAGTTTGTAATTTTTTAAATTATGTTCTTATTCTATATAAATATGAAAATGCAAAATAAAAAATTTGAATTTGCTTTTATTCCAGGCCAACTTAAAGTTCTATTTGACATTTTAAAGTCGATCAAATCTCAAGTGGACTATAACAGGGAACTGCTTGAAAAAAGAGAAGTTTCGAAAGAAGCACCACGCTTCTCCTTCAATCTGTTAGAAAGCTACGAAGAGTGCAGCTTGTTGAATGAGGAGTTAGAAAACGACTCAAGATTTTTAACTTTCGTAAGTTTGGAAGTCTATTTAGAAATTTCTTTCCATTTAATCACTAACTACCTTTTTAAAAATATATCAATAAAATAAAAATTCAAAGCCTTTATTTAATTTTAGAATATAAATATCTACAATAGCTTGTTTTGAAATAAAAATGTTCAGCTGTAATAATTAGCTTTGGCTCTATTTTCAATAAATTATTTTGCAACTTAGCTTCTGCCTCATAAAGGGAAATAGTTCATTGTTGTTTGTTTACTATTGTCGAATTCTGTTTTAGATACATATTTTTTTTTATTAATTAATTTATTTAATTTTGCTTATTTCAATTAGAAATTAATCAACTAGAATTAGAAATCAACTAAAATTACTAATTGGAAACTTTTTCAGTCTTAGAAATTTTTTTTAACTAAAATGAAGCATCACTTTTCATTTTGAAATGTCAAATTTACGTAAATTTGTAATAAGTTTTTAAGTAAAATAATATATGCATTGTCAATACAGGAAGAATTTTGTAAACGAAATCTGTTATTTTTTAGTGTGTAAAGTTTAAGAACTTATTTATAATTTTAAAATATTAGAATGAGTCAGGATTGTATTATCTTAATTAAAAAATAACAAATTTAAAAATTATTTTAGCTACTATTGGGGGTGGGGGATGAAAGTGAATAGATTTATTGCTTATTTTTATAAGTCAATGAAATCACAATTGTTTGCATCTATATTTACTCCAAATAATGAGGTCTGTTATTCTAAAACTGTTTCACATTTTTCTTTGTTCAGTGAAATTAATTTTATATTAAATGCACAGGCACTAATCTATTTTTTTAAAATTAAGTTTCATTTACTAAGTTGTATTTATTACTTATTTTATTAAGTTTTGTTTACTATTATAATTGGTAAGATCAGCAATGTTAATTTCAGCTGAAACATTTCGGAACAATAGGAGGGAGAGACGCAGCAGATAACTGCCGGAGGATTTTGACTAACCTTTTTTCGAATGATTTGGCAAGAACCCTCAATTGGGTCGGGACATCAATGAAAAGATCGATCCAAGAATATCCACGGATAATACAATTAATTGCAGGTATTATTTTATGTTATAAATTATAAATATGCAGTTTTTATATTATAGATATGCAGGTATTATTTTATGTTATAAATTATAAATATGTTATAAATTTCAGTTGATAAACTCAGCGACCATTTTCCTTTATCTTAACTATTATCTTAACATTTTTCTATAATTAGAATTAAAATTTTTTATATTTTTAGACTTAAGCACTTGATTTGGGGAATAAAATATCATTCTTTGGAGCTTTTTTGTTAAATAAGGTGGTTTCCATTAAATAATTTGCAAAGTAAATGTTATATCAATACGTAGAAAGTTTAGTGAAAGGAAAAAATTTTGTGATTTAGTTTTATAATTTCCAAAATATTACTCTAATGTATATTATCTTTATGCATGTTTATATAAAAATGTAACAATTTTAAGAATCATTCTTTAATTTTGATTACTTTCAATTAAGTGAAAAAAATCTCCGCAAATTGATATTTTTTAAAAAGCTTATTGTTTAAGTTATAGGTCCATTATGAAACCCAAATAATAAGATATGGCAGTGAATATAAATTTAAATTTTTCCTCAAATGTGAAGGATTTAAACTTTGGCTTATTTACTATACTTAAAAAAGAAAAAAAATTAAAGCTGGGAAAAATATAATTACTTGTAAATATGTGTGCGTTATTTTTAACTTTTAAACATCTTGCTGTTAATGACAGCGCCATCTCGTGGAGAGGTACTGAAAAAAAAAATTCAATTTATTTTCCCCTTCGTGTTCCAAAATTCATTTTTTTTTCTTCCTAATAAAAAATAATTTCAAATTAAAAAAAAATAATTAAGATGATAAATGTTTACGAAAGTATAAAAATTTTCCAAATGACTAGATTATATTTCAAATCAATTTTTGATATTGAAGATTACCATTTTGGGTTTATTCGCGATCGCAACGCTCGAGTACGCCGTCTAGCGGGAGCCTGTAAATATCGGACATTAATTTATCACGTTTTCATTTAGTTCCATCAAAGTCATTGACTGAATCAGACGCCATTTTTTAGCAGCAAATAAGAAACAAAATTTCCCTAAGGAAAAGGCCGAAGAACTTGAAAAAAATCTCCAGAATATTAGTAAATCTTTCAGGAACAGAACACGCCAAACATTTGAAGAAAAATTCCTCAATAATTTTTAATTTCTATTATCAACAAACTTGCAACTGATGACTTCCGATTTCGGATACTGTTACAGATGTGTGTATTAAGGTAAAATGCATTTCTTCTGTCTTCAATTCATTACGAATTAAAGTGAAGTCAACATTGCTTTCGTCATTCCAGTGAATAAATATGAATTCAGAACATACAGAATTGTAATAGTTATAGCATATTCTTCTTCGTCATAGAATAGTATATATTTCTGTATCCATATAATTCGGAAAACAACAATAAAAAATTATCCAAGTTACTTGAAATAGTGCCATTTGTGCTGATTCTTAATTAATTTAAATCGTTTTCTTGGTAAGTTTTTTTTAATTTTGAAAGAATAAGTTCAACTAGAATTCAGCTATTCTGTTTTTAGCTATATATTCAAATTCATATCAATTATAAAATTTTGCTGTGTAGTATGTTATCTAAAAGTAATGAAGGTATAAACTATGTATCTATTATTTGAGAATAAAGTTTTCAAACAAGGAACTTATCATTTTGGAATTCTCCGGGAATCATAAATCAGGTAAGTGCAATGATTTTTACAATAAAAAATTTGCTTGTAAATATTTTTTTTTTTTCATTTGATGATGGTTCTCTACAGAATGGTTTTTTACGTCTGATTAAGAACTATAAGAATAATAAAAAAAGAAACAATATGAAAGTTTTTATTTCAATGTTAAGAATTCTTAAAATCGTTTTTTTTTATCCTAAGAATTCTTTATTTTCCGTTTTTTAGTTTATAATTTTTTGATAAAAATTGTTCTCAAAATACTTTTGAAAAATTAAATGGTATAACATTATGTGTTTATGTATACTTCTTGTATATTCCAATGTTTGAAATAATATGATTCAGAAAAGTATGGAATAAAAATTCGGTATTAACGCCACCGCCGCTACAGATTTGGCGGTTTTTAAGTGCCGCCAATCTACACTTAAAATTTTTGCGACAATTCATAAAATAAAACACTTTATTTAAAATCAAAATAGTTAATCGGATTTCGGTGGAAAATGAGCCGATATAGAGTTTAGCATAGATTCAAAACAATCATATCGCCATATGAACTCTGATGAATAAGATTCTTAATGAAATAACATTTCCAAAACGTACGTTTACCAAGATAAAGTTTTATGTTGTGGGAATTGGTACATTTTCGTTTTTTCGGTAAAATATTTCTCTTCTGAAAAAATAAAATTGCATCTTGTTTTGTTTTTGGCAAATCCCAAAGACGAATATTCGTAGCACTAAAAATGGCGACAAAAAAGAATTGTTTTATTTTTTTTATTTTTTTTTTTTTTTTTTGTTTCGTCAGCATTCTTTATTTTACGTTTCTTAGTTTCTAAATATTGATTTTTATTGAAACTTGAAATTTTTTGATAAAAATTGTTGTCAAAAAACGTTGTTTACAAAATTAAATTTCATAAAATTATGAGGCTTATGTATACTTTTTGTTCATTTTAATTTTTGAACTAATATAATTCTTAAAACTATAGAATGTAAAGTTTAAATGGGCCTTTCATGTTATATCATTAAATTTAGTAATACTATTTCTCGGGCATTAGGTTTTAACTCTTATAAGAATATACATATTTTTTTCTGTTAATGTACAAATATTTTTCCGATGTGTTTTGGATGTTCCTTCTCTAATAAAAAGAGATACCATTTTGTTTTCGGTTGTACAAGAAAGAAGATCAAGCATTTTTCTTTTTTAAATTTAATAAGCCACATTAAAGAAGGAACGTTGCAATGCTACACGCTACATTAACGACGTCTCCAGAGTAACTGAATGACGGTTCATATAGAAATCGCAGGTATGCGTCTCATACAACAACGCCCCAATAGTTCGTTGCGATCGCGAATTGAGAGTAAATATCTTTTCAAAACATAAAGCTTTTTGCAAGGAATATCAGAAACATAATCAGAACTTCATGCTTTTGTCTAACATTTGTCAGTCACAATAAGTGCTGAATAGATTGTTTGCATCAGTATGCAATTGATTAAATATGCAATTAGTATCAGTGTTGTAGTTGCATAACATAACTTTATTATTATTTACATTATATAAATTGAAATGCCCATCTTGTTTCTCCTAAATACAACACAAACCAACTATTTTTTAATTTTTTATTTATTTATTTTGTAAACTAGAAAATGTATATTTAGCTTAAGCTTGAATATTTAAGCTAAGTTGCTGAGAAGTACTTGGAAAGAATTATTGACAATATTTATAAAAAAATTATGGTTAACTTGTTTGACTGAGAACTTTTATTTAATTATTATACACTTACTTGTTCTCATCTTTTGCTGTCCTGTAAAAACTATAACTATGAGAAAAAAAGAACGAAAATTCTTCAATAGTGCTTTATTTAAAACAGCTGAATAATTTTCTAATTCGTAAGAGTTTCTTTTAAAATATTTCTGTATAAAAATTAATTTGATTTGTAGTCAAGTCTTAAGTGTAAAATAACTAATTATTTTTAAAAAAATATGAAATTTATCAACTTTTTTATGAAAATATGAGGATCTGAAACAGATATTTTGGGAAGCATCATGTATTATTGCATGCGATTTTTTGATCTGAGGATCCAGAAAAAGCTCCTCTAAATGTTACAGTTTAGATCGTAATTTTGATCTAGCTATGACTAATAATACATTGGGATAAATGATGAAATTTCACACGAGTACTTATTCTTTGATTTAAGATAATAAAATTAGAATTTAAGATAATAGAATTAACAATTTAGATATTAGAAATGGATTAACTTCATAAAATGAGTAATAGAATAGTAACATAATTTTCTGATTGGTTTATCATTAACCATTGTTTTAAATTAAACTGGACACTCTGTTTTTCTGCCTGTCATTCTGTCTGTAAACTAATAGATACTAATAATGTGAAGTTGCCATTAAATCTAACAAAAAATATCAAGTCAAATAAATTTTCAGTTTTATTAATTTGGTCATTATCGGTGAAGTAATTCGGTCAGTTTCTGAATAGTTTTCGCAGTGCTGACTAATACCTTTAATACCTACCTGTGCTTATAGATAATTTACCTTTTTTCTATTTCGTTAAAAGGATATCAACTAAGGAACTCTTGAAGTCGCATTTTTAAACTCATTTTTTACAATAAATTTGATTGGTTTCGTTGATAATTTTAAATGCAAATATTAGGCTTATTCTGAGCTTGGTTCTTTTTTAAATTATACCTAATATGACTTGTATATAATACTATAATTTAAAACGGTACCATTACTATACCAAAATTTTTATAAAAATTTACTTTTTAAAATGTTTTTTTGGAATAGTTTTTAGATAAGTTTAGTGTAGTTTAAGGTTGGATCGGGTTATAAGTATTAATTAATAATATATAGTAATTAATATAATTAGTATTTCAATAAGTATTGATTAATATTTTAAAATGTAAATGATAATTTCTCTAAATTTTTTTTCACTGTTTATCTTATATGGAAAACATATTAAACACTTTAATTGATTTATAGGTGCAGTGCGAAGTAAATTCCAGGACGTCACGCAGGCATCAGTAGAAGATGCTGTTAAAAGGTGGCTTCGATATGCTGCAGATCGAGAAGGTGGGAGAAATAAGAGAAGAAAAGTCCTGGAGATCATTTCTGAAATTTGATTAATTTTTGCTGACATAAACTGTATTCGCGATCGCAACGCTCGAGTACGCCGTCTAGCGGGAGCCTGTAAATATCGGACATTAATTTATCACGTTTTCATTTAGTTCCATCAAAGTCATTGACTGAATCAGACGCCATTTTTTAGCAGCAAATAAGAAACAAAATTTCCCTAAGGAAAAGGCCGAAGAACTTGAAAAAAATCTCCAGAATATTAGTAAATCTTTCAGGAACAGAACACGCCAAACATTTGAAGAAAAATTCCTCAATAATTTTTTATTTCTATTATCAACAAACTTGCAACTGATGACTTCCGATTTCGGATACTGTTACAGATGTGTGTATTAAGGTAAAATGCATTTCTTCTGTCTTCAATTCATTACGAATTAAAGTGAAGTCAACATTGCTTTCGTCATTCCAGTGAATAAATATGAATTCAGAACATACAGAATTGTAATAGTTATAGCATATTCTTCTTCGTTATAGAATAGTATATATTTCTGTATCCATATAATTCGGAAAACAACAATAAAAAATTATCCAAGTTACTTGAAATAGTGCCATTTGTGCTGATTCTTAATTAATTTAAATCGTTTTCTTGGTAAGTTTTTTTTAATTTTGAAAGAATAAGTTCAACTAGAATTCAGCTATTCTGTTTTTAGCTACATATTCAAATTCATATCAATTATAAAATTTTGCTGTGTAGTATGTTATCTAAAAGTAATGAAGGTATAAACTATGTATCTATTATTTGAGAATAAAGTTTTCAAACAAGGAACTTATCATTTTGGAATTCTCCGGGAATCATAAATCAGGTAAGTGCAATGATTTTTACAATAAAAAATTTGCTTGTAAATATTTTTTTTTTCATTTGATGATGGTTCTCTACAGAATGGTTTTTTTACGTCTGATTAAGAACTATAAGAATAATAAAAAAAGAAACAATATGAAAGTTTTTATTTCAATGTTAAGAATTCTTAAAAGAATTCTTTATTTTCCGTTTTTTAGTTTATAATTTTTTGATAAAAATTGTTCTCAAAATACTTTTGAAAAATTAAATGGTATAACATTATGTGTTTATGTATACTTCTTGTATATTCCAATGTTTGAAATAATATGATTCAGAAAAGTATGGAATAAAAATTCGGTACTTAAGTATTAACGCCACCGCCGCTACAGATTTGGCGGTTTTTAAGTGCCGCCAATCTACACTTAAAATTTTTGCGACAATTCATAAAATAAAACACTTTATTTAAAATCAAAATAGTTAATCGGATTTCGGTGGAAAATGAGCCGATATCGAGTTTAGCATAGATTCAAAACAATCATATCGCCATATGAACTCTGATGAATAAGATTCCAAATGAAATAACATTTCCAAAACGTACGTTTACCAAGATAAAGTTTTATGTTGTGGGAATTGGTACATTTTCGTTTTTTCGGTAAAATATATCCCTCCTGAAAAAATAAAATTGCATCTTGTTTTGTTTTTGGCAAATCCCAAAGACGAATATTCGTAGCACTAAAAATGGCGACAAAAAAGAATTGCTTTTTGTTTCGTCAGCATTCTTTATTTTACGTTTCTTAGTTTCTAAATAATGATTTTTATTGAAACTTGAAATTGTTTGATAAAAATTGTTGTCAAAACACCTTGTTTACAAAATTAAATTTCATAAAATTATGAGGCTTATGTATACTTTTTGTTCATTTTAATTTTTGAAGTAATATGATTCTTAAAACTATAGAATGTAAAGTTTAAATGGGCCTTTCATGTTATATCATTAAATTTAGTAATACTATTTCTCGGGCATTAGGTTTTAACTCTTATAAGAATATACATATTTTTTTCTGTTAATGTAAAAATATTTTTCCGATGTGTTTTGGATGTTCCTTCTCTAATAAAAAGAGATACCATTTTGTTTTCGGTTGTACAAGAAAGAAGATCAAGCATTTTTCTTTTTTAAATTTAATAAGCCACATTAAAGAAGGAACGTTGCAATGCTACACGCTACATTAACGACGTCTCCAGAGTAACTGAATGACGGTTCATATAGAAATCGCAGGTAAGCGTCTCATACAACAACGCCCCCTATAGTTCGTTGCGATCGCGAATTATACTTATATTATTTATAATACTATGAATGATACAAATTTCTGAAAGCATTTCTTTGGAAAATCCTTCATATATTCATGAAATAAATTTCCTTTAAATTTGATTTGTTTACTTCTTATTTAATTGATAATTATAAACACTAACATTAAATAAATATACTTACATTAACCATGCAATTATATTGAAAATAATGTGTATTTACAGTTAACATGTGATCACCACTTAGAATTAAAAATTACTTAAGGAGAAACAAAACCTAAAATAAAATTGTTTACAGCAATTTAAAATTTTTAAAACTGATATTAATTATTAAACAAAAAATAAATGATATAACTTAGCTATATACTTTACAATAACACAATGGAATTTTACTTAATACTTGGAAGATAATTTATAACTCTCATTTTACATTTTTTTAAAATTGTTTTTAAATAAGATTAGGGAAGTTAATATCTCAACTTTTTATAAACATAGTTGATATAAAAAATAATAGATTAAATATAAAGTTCTAATTTAAATTACAAAAAAAGAATATATAAAAAAATTAACTCTTTTATAATATTTTTGTTAGATAAATCGATCAAACTATAATTTACTATATTACAATCTTCTATCATAAAACACAAAAGGGTTAGTATGCTTATAAATATAAAAAAAGAAGGAGAGATTGCTTTAATTTCTACTAAAATTTGATACTATAAGTTACATTTTAAAGAAATTTTTGTTGTTACATTCAATACAGCCCTTTTTCAAAGCAATTTGTTTTTGTTAAAATGTTTCCTATAAGTACCCCAGAAAAGAAATAAATAAAAGTACTTTAAAAAAAAGTAAAAGTTTTAATTATAATTAAATAAAAATGCACCTTCATATATACTGGCTCTATCAGGCACTAAGGAAAAAAGTAGCTATCAGAATAACATAGCTTCTACAACGAGAGTCCTAAGTAAAAAGTATTAACACTGAGAAAAGTTAAAGAAGAAAATATAACCATTAATGGAAATTTATTGGCTACTTGTTGGCGCAATATAAAATAATATCCTTTTTTATGATGGGTCACTATCGGAAAGCTGAAAACAGCCGATATTGGTCCATTATGGAAATTTATTGGCTACTTGTTGGCGCAATATAAATTAATATCCTTTTTTATGATGGGTCACTATCGGTAAGCTGAAAACAGCCGATATTGGTCCATTAAGGAAATTTATTGGCTACTTGTTGGCGCAATATAAATTAATATCCTTTTTAATGATGGGTCATTATCGGCAAGCTGAAACCAGCCGATATTGGTCCATTATAAACCAGCGTCATTTTAATATTGGGTCTCTATCGGGGAAATTATAATGTTTCTGGACAACTGAAAACAGCCAATACAATACCGATATGCACTTGCTAAAAATGGCCCGATAAAAATGTGTCAAATGGCCGACATCGACCCGACATCATTGTCAGTATCGGCTCCAGCTGCCGGCCGGCCGGACACTTTTTTGCCGCAGCCGATTCGGCCAACTACGTTGGGCCGATGACGGTGCTATCGGTCACTGTATATTGGCCCGTTATCCCGCCTTAAATGTTGTGTTTGCTGGGGTGATGCTGTTAATAATGTAACATCTGTAATTCTCCAAGCGGCAGAAGAAAGTATTCCTAAGTCGTCAAGTTCGCTTCCTCGCCACCGCAAGCCGTGGTGGAATAAGGAATGCGCAGCTGCCTACAAAGAGCAGAGACGCTTGTGGAACATCTTCCGCCGTTATCCTAATACTGTTAACCTTTTGGCCTTTAAACGGGCAAAAGCTATAGCACGAAAGACCAGACGCAAAAGTCAAAGAGAATCTTGGTCCCGTTATGTCTCGTCCATAACATCTTCGACATCTCCCAGACAAGTCTGGTCGAGAGTTAAGAGAGCTAATGGCATATATCGCGAATTTCGACTTCCGATATTTAAGAAAAACGATACCATGTATTCTTCTCCTGCAGACGTTTGTAATATGCTTGGTGATGCATTTGCTGTTGTCTATTGTCCAGAGAGTTACAGCCCAGCATTTCAACACCATAAGCAGACCGTCGAAAGGAATAATATAAACTTTGCATCGCGTCGTCTCTGCCACTATAACAGTGATTTTAGTTTTGCCGAATTACAGAGAGCCCTATATCGAAGTAAAAACACAAGCCCTGGTTTTGATGGTATTACATATCACATGCTCCGCCACTTAGATCGGACGTCTTTGTCAAATGTCCTTGTTCTATTCAACAGAATATGGACGGAACAAACGTACCCATCTGTCTGGCGTGAAGCAATTGTAATACCTGTTCTAAAACCAGGTAAAGATGCAAACGATCCAGTCAACTATCGCCCGATAGCCTTGACCAGCTGCCTTGGTAAAACATTTGAGCGGATGGTTAACTCTCGACCTGTGTATTACATTGAAAAAAAGCGTGTCATACCAGATTTTCAAAGTGGCTTCCTTAAGGGCCGGTCAACTTTAGACAATATTATTGAACTGAAATCCAGAATTCGTAACGCTTTTGTCCGGCGGAATCATCTTGTCTCTGTCTTTTTTGATATTGAGAAAGCATATGATCGGACTTGGCGTTATGGAATTCTCCAGACACTGTTTGACATTGGACTCCGGGGTCATTTGCCAATTTTCATCAAAAATTTCTTGCTGAGGCGCTATTTTCGTGTTCAACTTGGATCAACATTTTCTGATCTTTACGTTCAAGCGGAAGGCGTCCCACAAGGCAGCGTTTTAAGTGTCACATTATTCATCATGCATATTTCGCCAGTTTTAAACTTCTTGCCCCCTACTGTCTCTGGCTCTCTCTATGTCGATGATCTACACATCTCGTGTTCAGGATCCGACATGAGAGTCATCGAGCGACAACTACAATTAGCTGTGAACAAGATCTTAGACTGGTGTGATCAGAATGGTCACACTCTTTCGCCGTCTAAAAGTTGCTGTATCCATTTCTGCCGTAAACGCTCGCTTCATAATGATCCTGACATCTCCATTCGAAACATTAATATACCAGTCGTGCCACACATGAAATTTTTAGGAGTCATTTTCGACAATAAACTAACTTTTATACCTCATATGAGGCTATTACGTAAACAATGCGAACAGAAACTGAACATTTTGCGTGTACTGTGTAATACATTTTGGGGAGCTGATCGCCTAGCCCTGCTACGCATATATCAAGCGCTGATACTTTCACGCCTTGACTATGCATGTGCAGTTTATGGCTCTGCAACCGCCTCCAATCTACGTATCTTAGATACCGTACACCATTCAGCTCTTCGCATTTGTTCGGGAGCTTTTCGTACATCTCCCGTTGAAAGTTTATACGTTGTCTGCAATCAAATACCATTAGATTTACATCGCATGAAGCTATCTCTCAGTTATTACTTTCGTATCATGTCCTCTAGATATCATCCACTGAAGAATTATGTAATTTCATCAAGCTTGGAGAGATTATATGCAGCTAGATCTTCTCACGTCCGTCCATTTCATGCTCGCATGCGTTTACTCATCCAAACTTTTGACATTTGCAAATCACCATCGCAATCAGTCGATCATTTTCTCATACCTTCATGGAACATTATACCGTGTCAATTTTATTCCCCTCTTATGATGTATAATAAATCTAATGTTGCACCTATTATCTACCAGCAACTGTTCATTTCTCATCGTCACCAATATTCAGAGTATGTACCTGTGTTTACTGACGGATCAAAATCTGCGGGTTATGTAGGCTGTGGCGTCATTATCGCTGATGATACCTATAGCTACAGAATCCCAAGTATTTGCTCCGTCTTTACTGCTGAAGCTGCTGCCATCCTCTTGGCACTGCGGCTGATTTCCACTCGTTCTAGAAGGAAGTATTGCATATACTCCGACAGTATGAGTGTTTTGAGGCAGTTGGAAAATTTTAACAGTGATACTCATCCGATTTTATGTTTTATTAATCACTTGTTGATAACCCTTCACAAAAATAGATTTCATATTTTATTCTGTTGGGTACCGAGTCACGTCGGTATTCCAGGGAACGACTTGGCTGATTCGGCTGCAAAATCTGCTACCTCTGTTTTAACTCTATCTATTACTTTCTCGGACACAAAAACTTATATTCAACAGTTCATTACATCTGTTTGGCAACAACAATGGGATCTAAAAATTTATAACAAGTTACACTCAATGAAAACAGATTTGAACCCTTATCCTGTATTGAGTCTGCGGCATGCAGATGTAAAGTTAAACCGTCTCCGAATCGGCCACACTAGACTGACCCACCTACATTTGTTATTTGGGGAACCTCCTCCCCAATGCAACACCTGTAAAGTTTTACTCACTATTCATCATATTTTAATCATCTGCCCATGTTTTAACCGTCATCGTCTAATCTTTTTTGGTAGTTCTATTTTAACTCTTCAGGATTTGTTAGGTGATTCCCATCATCCTAACATTTTTGCGTTTCTACGCGCAATTGGCCTTTTATACTGTATATAACTGTTTTATCCTATTCACAATTTTATCTGATTTTATTCATCTTTGAATGCAACTGTTTTATAATGCTTTACTACATTTACATTTTATCTGATTTTACTCACTTTTGAATACCTCTGTCACGTTGTATCTAGTTTTATAAATCCCGTGTGACTTTTAATGAGGAAAACTTGTATTATACATTTACCTTTATTTTAAAACCTTTCGTTTGGCGCAGCATGTCCTCCTTTGGACTTTGTGCCATTAAACCCCACATTCAATCAATCAATCTTTAGATTCTTAAATAGACTGAAGCTTAATAGGACGACAAAATCTTGTGGATTGAGGTGTTCTATTATACCATAATATCTCACCATTTTGGTTTGATAGTTGAAGAGGAATTAAAGTAGTTACGAATAAGTGCTCATCATCTAAGTGATCAATTTCTTCTTTATGTTATTGCTTGTATGAAGAATATCCACTACTTCCGTCAAAACCCCATGAGCAAAATAATAAAACCTCTGTTTCTGCTGTATTTGCTGTTTTCATGAGTTGAAGAATCACTTCTGACTGGTAACTACAAATTCTGCTTACGGTGTGGTTTAATAAACCTTGAAGTGATACTTCTGCAACTGTCTCAGTTATAATGATTGAGCTTGATGGTGGTCTACAAATAGTTTTAGTTTCTCTGACAATATTATAAGCAGGCCAAATATCAGCCCCAATTTTTATGCTGGCTGATCTCATATTTGTATACCGAGCTTTAGAAAGTGAATTGTTTAATAAAAAAAGTAAAACTTCTTCAGGTGTTTTTTTTTACTATTAAATTCCTGGGCTCATCAAACATTTTCCTTGTTTTTGGTGAGTGTTCTCGATCTTTTACAATTTTGTCTACAAATTTCACCATATCTTTATCTCCCGATTTTTTAGCAGCGTAGCGACACACTTGTAATAATTTATTTGGATCATTTTTAAGTTCTAAACTTACTGTAGCATGCATTTTAATATTTTATCATGATTCATGTGGTCTTTAAAAACTTAAGAACATCAGTACTGTAAAAGTTATATTTAACTTAAAAATTAACATTTTGACACCAGATATTTTGAGTTAATGAAATTAAATATTTTATCTTTTAAGTTTTTGTGCCCCCATTTCAGTATCTTAAGGATCTTACGAGCTCTGTTTAAAAAGAGTGCATCAGATATATATAAGAAAACAAAAATTACCATAGTAGCAGTATTTGGTGGTAAATGTAGCTTATCGTAATTGAAGAATATACTGTGCGACATTTTATGGTGAATTTGCGAACTTAAAAGTTTCAGAATGTATCGAAACATGAGGATGCTATTCGCTAATCATCTTTATCCAAAGAAAACGATGTAACCTAAATATCTAGTACAGAGGTCGCCAAAGTGGTCTATATAGACCCCCAGTTTAACAAAAGTGGGGGTCGATCTGAGCCAGTAGGTCGAATGGGGTTTCAGCTATCTTTGCAAATTGTGAACAGTGTTGAATATTTGCAGTGTCATTATTAAAACTTTTATAATTTTGGATAATTAGTTATTGTTTTATAAAAACCATTCATTTAGTTTAGATATCAATTTTAATTATCAATACATGTAAAAAAGAAGGTAAGCAATAATAATATGGATTAGTACTGCCCGCTACAAAACTATAGCACACTTTGTATTTTTTTACGAAAGTTACAAAATTTTTGAAAATATTATTATTTTAATCTGATGTGTGTCTTTAACTTTCACGTAAATTGCTGAACTAAGTACAAAAATAAACTAAATGTGGAGTTTTGAGGGGAGATTTAAGATTAAAATTGGCCAATTTTGAACCCAATATAGCGAACCTTGCAAAAAAACACCAGGCACACCCATCTCATTGATTAAGAAGTAATAAATCTACAGTTACTTTACTTATTATTTAATAAATATTAAGGTATTTAAATTTCCACATTAATATATTTATCGTAAAACTATTGTTACACAATGAACTATAACTTTAATAAATGCTTAAAATCATAAAATAAATGTCGAAACACAATGTCTAATAGAGTTTTATTTTAATAAAGAGAAAATTACTTTCATGGGGTCGATGGAGATTTCGAAAAATTACATAGGGGTCGATGATCAAAAAAGTTTGGCGACCCATGATCGAGTAGAATGAAGCGATTTTTTAAACAATGAATCCTACAATATGCAACATATTATTTCAATATCTTATTCTTAAACAAAACATATTTCAATCTTTTTAAAATGCCACTAAACATTCAGCAATTCCTTGAATTATAGAAAAAAGAAATATCGTAAATTCTAGAAAACCTTGTGAATGTGCATTAGAATTATTATACAATCTACATTTTATTTTTCAAGTACTTTTTTTTTTCTTCAAACTTTCTTGCCTAGAAGACTCGATTAAAGCTGTAAAAATGATTATCCCTAAAACTTTGTATATAGCTATAATAAGTTATGTTCATTTGATTTTAGTATAAAATCCTCGAATAAATATAGTAAAAACAGTGTAATCTAAATAATATCAGATAAAAAGTTCATGTATTAAATTCTAAAAACTATCATAAATAATTTATAAATCGATTCAAATTTACTTTTCAAAGGAGATTAAATGTTTTTTTTTTTTTTTTTTTTTTCTTTTTTTTTGCTTTTTGGACAGAAATCCCCTAAAAAAAATTGTTTATTGCCTAGAAACTTCGAGATATTTTCTATTAACAATAAATTAAACCTCTCCGAGCAATCACTGAACATTATTTCAATTTTTTTACTATCAGAGCTTGGTTGCGTAGCAACCTAGTAAAATTAAGCACTCCTCTTTTGAATTAGTCAATGGGTTATCTTAAAATATTTATTTGCGCAGGCGACTTTTTTTGGCGGTTTTCTGGACTATCGCCAAATATATAAACCTTTATTGCGGCCCAATTTACCACCCAATTTTTTTTAAATTTTGTCTACCCCCCCCCCTAATTCAAGTGTCTAGATTCCAAATATGTAAAAAAAATTATATGTTTATTCAGAGAAAGTACGTTTTTGTGTCTGATTTCGTAACTTAATTAATTAACATATTTGAGGTCACTCCCAGGAACCATTAAGATTGACACTTAGTTCGTGAAAATCCGATCATTAGAACGAAAGTTATTCAGGGTGATTCGTTTTTTTTTTTTGCGGACTGTACAGAGATCAGAGGAAAAACTTAAGGTTTTACTTTAAAAAACTAAAAAATTTTTACAAAAATAAAATTACTTTCTTAAAAGATAGATATTATTTTTACAAAAATTAAAATATTAGAAAGTTTCCCTCAATAATAAAAATAAGAAAATTGGAAAATGTTAATAAAAAGTTTGAAATATTTTTATAAAACTAGATATTTTTTACAAAAATCAAAAATATTTTATTAAAGATTTTAAAGTTAAGATTTTAAAATGGTTACTTTAAGTTAGATCGATAAATATTTTCTATAAAATTACTTTAACATTAATTTTAAATCATGAAGACAGGAGAATCCGTAGGTTCTATGAACCATCCAGAGTGCGGGACGAGGACCCTTCTCCTGGTGCACTCCGCGGTTATTAAAGTGGACGTCGCCACTGCTTTTTTCTAAGTGGGTATAGCCTCATAAAAATAAGAAATATTTTCTGAAATGTTAGAAACGTTTTTTTACAAAAATAAAAATATTTTCTGAAAACTGGAAAATGTTAATAAAAAGTTTTAAATATTTTTACGAAACTAGGATATTTTTTACAAAAAGCAAAAATATTTTACTAAGAGATAGAAAATTTTCATAAAAATAAGAAATATTTTTTGAAATATTAGAAATACGGAACTTGAGAGATTCATTATATCTATTTTCTCACAAAATTTTACACCAATAATTTCTGTCCGGGATGTTTGGGGTCTATCGATGTTTTATCAATTAGTCATTATGTAAAGTATAACATGGTTCTTCATACTTATTTTAGAACGTGAGAATACAACTATTTCTCATGAAATTTAAGAATATAAGTCACACTATGCGACATTTGAGTTTTATCTGAAGTGGAACATTTTATCAATAAGTGAGAATTTAAAGCATATCACTGATTATTGAGCGTGGGATTATTACTATTTCTCACAAAAATTTAACAACATAGATCTCCGTATCCTTTGAGTTTTATCTGTATTTTATTAGTTAATCACAACTGTAAGGATATAGCTTATCTATATACATGAGGATATGGGAAGAACATAGTTAGAGCTTATCTATGAGCAATAGTGTTGATAACAATCAGTATATATAGATCTGCTTCACGGATGACAATTATGTTGGAAATATTATTCTATGTGTTGTGGTTAATTTTTAATATCATTGTTAATTTGAGTACTACCTGAAATTTGGATTACCATGTCGAAACGACCAAGAAATTCTGAAAAAGTAAGAAATATTCCTTTCATTATTTTATTAAACATTTTCTATTTTAAATTAATTCTTCTTCCTATTTCACATTTTAATTATATTTTCTTATATTCTCAAAAGTATATGAAACATCTTAAGTTTTATTTATGTTCTATCTTTAAGCTTTTTATTTTACATTTTAATTATATTCTCAAAAGTATATGAAGCATCTTAAGTTTTATTTATGTTCTATCTTTAAGCTTTTTTATTTTACTTACTATTAGTTATATTTTTCTGTATATTCAAATATTTGCGAGTATTGAACTACATTAGCGATTTTTAAATTTATTTATTTACCTTTGAGTTTTTTATTTTATTTATTTCACATCATTTTTAAAGTTTCAATTAAATATTTAGTTAACAAACTGATTTTATTTATAAAATTCGCAAAGTTATTTTCATACTTGTATTTAGTTTATAAAGATAGTGAACAATTTTTTTTAATAGCATGATGATGATGATGATGGAACTGACTTTAGTGAACTAGGTTTCGACTTTAATGAATCAGAAGATGAGGTAATAATTGTATATTTTTGTTATTTGCAATTTATATTCGTTATTGTATAATTTTTGTTTGCTAACGAATATTAATTGTTAATAGGCATAATATTATTTTTCAATCACTAACTCTAATTTTAGCTTTTGGGAGAATTAACGCAAGAATTTCTGGAAGACGAAGAGCATTTAATTGGGGATCTCTCGTAAGATTTTGCAGGAGCAACACAGGTGTTTAGAAATCTTCCCCTTCATTATCAAGTGGGTTCGGGTTTTGAGGTGAATTTTTTTAAAATTTGCAATAGATTATTAGACTTAAATCATCATTATTATAAATGGGTTAATTTTATTAATTTCGAATTTCTGGAATAATCCTGGTCCATCCCGAGAAGGAGCTAGTCAGCCAGAAAGTGTATGTTAAATATCTTTTAGATGTGTCTTCTTAATAGTATTTAAAATATATAAATCTAATTTGAAAAATTTTTTCAGCTGAGAGATGCTATAATATTAGAACCCTTTTATAAGAAGAATTATAAGAAGTTTAATTCAGACGAAAAGACTTACAGAGCTCGCGCAGATGTCAATAGGTTATCGCATGATTTGAGAGAAAGACCACTTATTGCTGCTAAAGAGACCGTGCAGGGAACTTTTCACTCTTTTTATGGAGAGAACTTCTGATGGATTGCGGCCATCAGATCTGGTGAGATTTTGTATACAAGCAAATGGTTTGGATAAACCAATATCCACATGTCTGAAGACAGTTAGTGAATTTACTCTCGAGAAGCTTCTGGCTATTGTGTTAAAGGTTTTGCAATCCAAAGACAGAATCAAACTGAGTGATGGTTTCACAGTTGATGTGATCACAGTAAAACGTGATGTAGGTGCTGGGCGCAAAATGAAGGTGATCAACACTGAAATAGACAGGCTCAGAAAACAGTCTATTATTACAGTAGATAAAGGCGATGATGGACTTTGCTGTGCTAAAGCTATTGTGCGGGCTATAGCTCAGTTGGAAGGTGACACGAGGGCTATAAATGCATTGAGAAACAAGCGACGTCTTGCACTTTTAAACAGAGCCGAGCAGCTACACGAAGATGCCGGTGTACCTCTAGGTCCCTGTACGTATAGTGAAATAGCTGTTTTCGAAAACTATCTGAATCCGCAGATTGTTGTGTTTTCCACAACAAATTCAAATAAGGTAAGTATTTTTTGCTTATGTTTTTAATTTTCTTAATATCTCTTCCCCCTTTTTTATTTTTAAGAATGTTTGTAATTTTTTTTATTTATTTTATAACTGATAATTTGATTTCAAATTAAATTAACTTTATTCTTAATTAGTATTTAATTATAGATGAGTATATAAAATTAAATCTGAACTTTCTTATTTATATATATATATATATATATATATATATATATATATATATATATATATATGCATTCATGTGTGGGTGTGTATAATGTTTAAAGTAGTTTATTTAAATATATTTAATTTTTAACTAAATATTACGTTTTCATAAAATGAAAAATAAAGCTGACATTTTTAAAAATTTTTATGTCCATTATAGGAATACTCATTCGAATAGCATATTTATTGTTAAAATTATTTACTATTTGTTTTATTATTTTATGTATATTTATTTAGGTGTCTTGCAAAAGGGATGTATCTAGACCAAGACGCATAAATTTATGGTTGCACGATGAGCACTATGAAATGATTACTTCTCTTAAAGCATTTTATGGATCCCAGTTTTATTGCGAAGAGTGAGAAGCCCTATTGCCATATGGAGAACCACTTCTGCCCTATCAGATGCCCTATATGTCATAGAAAGGATTGCGAACCACATGGAAATCCTAAGAGGTGCGGTGATTGTGAGAGATTGTGTCGTTCATCTGACTGTTTTAATAGTCACAAATCAAAGCAAGGAAGACAAATGTTCTCTAATTGTGACAAAGTAAATATCATTTTTAGTATATAATTTTTCATTGAATTTTAAATGTTCTTTAATATATATTTTAAAAAGTTAAACACTATTTTTTTAGCTTTACTAATGCCCTCAATGTTGTAATGTGATCCTACCGAAAATTGTCCGCGGGAATCTCATCGTTGTGGGACCACAAAGTGCGTCTCTTGTGGCGAATTTGTTTCAAATGATCATCTCTGTTTTCTGAAAAAAGTAGACTCGAAACCTCGTTCAGAAAAATTGATATACTTCGACTTCGAAACAGATCAGAGTACAGGTGAGCATAAAGTAAACTGTGCAATCGCCCAATACTTTAATGGAGATGAGAAGATTTTTGAAGGGTATACAGCATTACATGAATTTTGTTCTTGGTTGTTTTCACCACTCCATAAAATATTCACAGCAATTGCCCACAACATGAAAGGGTATGATATATTTGTTTATGTTAATTTTTAAAATGCTTTTAAGCTTGTTTATTTAAAAATATACATGTATTTTGATTATAGATTTGATGGTCAATTCATCATGTCATGGCTTTTAGATCAAGGACTTACACCCGAAGTTATACCCAATGGGTCAAAAGTAATGTCTATTAAGCATTCAACACTTAGAATCAACATAATTGATTCTTTCAGTTTTTTACCCATGGCTCTGGCTAAACTACCATCTTGCTTTGGTTTGGTAGAATATAAAGAAGGGGTATTTCCCACATCTTTTTAATGCCACAGGAAATCAAAATTATGTAGGATCTTTACCAGAACCTTCCTTTTTTTCACCTGATTCTATGTCCATCAAGGGTCGAGATGATTTTTTAAAGTGGTACAATGAACGGAAAAAGAAGGAATTCAACTTTCGAAAAAAAATGATCGAATATTGCAGGTAATTATTCATATCACTGCATTTCATTTTGCTATATTTGTTAAAACATGTTTTTATATGTTTTTTTCTGTATTTTCATTCTTTAGATCTGATGTAGATATATTAAGCAGATGCTGCAATAAATTTCATGATGAAATGATTAAAATATCAGGCTTGGATCCTTTCTGGTAAGTTTCGATGTGAAGCAAGAAAAAAGTCTAATATTGATTTAATTTTTTTCTAATATTTTTTATATTACGTGTTTCAGCTATGTAACAATTGCATCATCCTGCATGGCTGTTTATAGGAGCAAGCACATACAGCCAGACACCATTGCAATGGTTCCTGTGAACGGGTACGTGAATAGTACAAACTATAGCCCAGATGGAATTTGATGGTTGGATTTTCTTGCTCGAGAGCAAAACATCGAAATTGAACATGCGTGCAATGGAAGTAGAAAGGTACGGGTAGGAGGAGTGTCTGTTGATGGGTACTGCAGAAAAACGAAAACTGTATACCAATTTCATGTAGGTATTTATTGATGTCCTAATTATTCAACATGTTTGTTATTACTTTTAAATTGAATCTGCATTCATTTTTTAAATAGGGATGTTTTTCCCATGGCTGTCCAGATTGTTTCGATGCGGATACCATGCATCCATTAAAAAAAGTGACAATGGGCACATTGAGAAAGAAGACAAGTGAAACGACAGAAAAATTGAGGTCCTTAGGCTACGAGCTCTGGGAGCATCGCTTTCAAGAGATGAAAAAAGAAATGCCGGCGTTCCGTGATTTTGTGAGAAATCACAAAATGATAGATAGGTTAAACCCCAGGGACTCCTATTTTGGTGGCCGTACAAACGCTGTACGACTATTCTACGAGGGGGAAGCTAAATATGTTGATTTCACTTCCTTATACCCTTGGGTTAATACACATTCTTGCATTTTCTGTGTAAAACGGTAGTGTTTTTAAATGTCTTAATTTTAATTGTTTTTTAAAATTTACAGGTTAATAAATATTGCCAATACCCTGTCGGACACCCACAAATAATTACTTCAAACTTCGAAGGCATCGATAACTATTTTGGGATTGTTAAGTGTAAAGTGTTTCCTCCCTACAGTTCAAACGAAAAATTAATGTTTCCGTTGTGTAGGACGTGTGCAGATACTTTGTCGCAAACTACTTGCACCCACGCTGAAGAAGACAGGGCAATAGCCGGTACTTGGGTGACAGAAGAAGTCAAGTTGGCAGTAAGAAAAGGATATAGGATAGACGAGGTGATTATTGTTTTTTATTTACGTTGCTAGTGACCGACAAAAATGAGTGTTTTTTATAAATTATATATTTTGTATTATAGATTTATGAAGTTTACCACTTCGAAAAATCATCTAAAGATCTATTCAGGTTACACAATTATCTTTTTCTCAAGATTAAACAAGAAAGTAGCGGTTGGCCGAGAGAATGTGTGACAGAAGAGGACAAACAAAGATATCTCCAAGAGTATTTTGAGAAAGAAGGAATAAAATTAGATCCAGAAAACATAGAAAAGAACCCTAGTCAAAGACAAGTTTCAAAGGCTTCTCTTAACAGTTTCTGGGGAAGGTAATTAAATTTTTCGTACTGATTGTTTTTCTTTGGTAATGCATGTCTTGAAAGTTTAATATGTTTTTTCTCCTCTTAGGTGGGGGATGAACCTAGCTTAGACACGTATAACGTATGTCAACTCGCTACCTGAATTAAATGAACTGTTGGCAGATTCAACCAGAAAGGTAATTTGTGTAGAAGGAAAAAGTAATCTATTAGTTGAAATATAGATCATAAAGTTTTTTTATTATAGTATTTTAATCATTTTTTATTTACAGATCAAAGACATCTATTTTGCCAGCTCTGAGATAGCCGCTGTGCAGAGGGAAACCCACCATAAATTTATTGAACAGGACACAGCGACAAACGTATTCATCGCGACTTTTACGACAGCATGGGCAAGAATCAAGCTATACTCCGAAATGGACAAATTGGGAGAGTCCGTTTTATATCGTGACACGGACTCCATAATTTATGCGAGCAATGGGGACAATGACCCTCCCATCGGCAATTTCCTTGGTGATTTTACTGATGAATTAGTTGGAGATGTCATCACTACGTTCGCTTCTGGTAAATATCTTCAGATGGTAGTCCTTTTAACTGTTTTTAAAGATGGAAACTCAGTTTTTTATTTATTTTAGGTGGAGCAAAAAACTATGCGCATACCACTCGATCAGGAAAAACTTGCTGCAAGGTTAGGGTTTTTTCTTTAAATGCGAGAAACTCTGAATTTCTCAATTTTGAGTCTGTGAAGCATCTTGTTTACTCCTTAGACAGAGAAACAACAATCCTTCTTCATAATCCGTCCAAAATTGTTGGCCAGGTAAAAAAAAGAAAAGTAGTCAATGTGGCAGAGACAAAGGTCTATCGTATGGTGTATGACAAGAGGGTTATTAATCCAAATAATTATCACACCCTTCCTTATGGATATTAAATCCATAGGGAAAAATTGATGGTCTTAGTGGAGGCTATACCCACTTAGAAAAAAGCAGTGGAGGCTATACCCACTTAGAAAAAAAGCAGTGGCGACGTCCACTTTAATAACCGCGGAGTGCACCAGGAGAAGGGTCCTCGTCCCGCACTCTGGATGGTTCATAGAACCTACGGATTCTCCTGTCTTCATGATTTAAAATTAATGTTAAAGTAATTTTATAGAAAATATTTATTGATCTAACTTAAAGTAACCATTTTAAAATCTTAACTTTAAAATCTTTAATAAAATATTTTTGATTTTTTAAAAAATATCCTAGTTTCGTAAAAATATTTCAAACTTTTTATTAACATTTTCCAATTTTCTGAAAATATTTTTATTATTGAGGGAAACTTTCTAATATTTTAATTTTTGTAAAAATAATATCTATCTTTTAAGAAAATAATTTTATTTTTGTAAAAAATTTCTAGTTTTTTAAAGTAAAACCTTAAGTTTTTCCTCTGATTTCTGTACATTCACAGGATACTGGTTAGCAAAACGAAGCCCACTACTTGTCGTCGGACTAAGCGTAGAAGGTTTTCGTGGTTTTCCTCTTCATATAACATGGATACTCACAAAGTCCACTTCGAAGACATGTATTGTCTCAAAATCTAGGAGTTCCCTTGTCTTCTAGGCTCAAAAATGACAAGACTACATGGATAGCCTTAAATCCAAACGAACTTGATAAATATCTAATCTTATAAAATAACATTCATTGATATAAAATTAATTTGCCTATAAGACTAATACTTTTAATATTCACAGTAGCCATACTTAATAAATACAATTTTTATTTTAATATTGAATCAATTTATTTAAAACTTATTAATTAATATTGATTAGGTTAATAATAATTAAAGTTTATTGCATCAAAAACTAAAGTAAGTACTATTGATTTCTTTGTAATTTGCTATGCTTTTAAATTTATTGTTAATAGAATTGTTTTATTGTTGCTTCTAGCTCTAATTCGATTTATTTATCGTCATCTCTTATCACCACATGATGAGTTCAATCCTCAGCAATAATTATATTTAGATTAAATTATAAAATAGATTTAAAGTTGTTTAATTTCTAACATTCCCTCATAGATGGCGCCACTAGAGTGAAAGCATGATATCATTTATTTATTATGTAATAAAAGATGACGTCATTACTTCATAATATAAAATATCTCACCCCAAATAACAAAGATTCTAAGTATTGCGATCCTAAACAAGTAAAATAATATGAAGTGTTGCCACCCTCAAAAAAGTATTAAAGGAAAATAGTATCAAAAAACGAAACTATATTAAAAACAGAAACCGTAACTAAAAATATTTTAGGCTTAAGAAAAAAAGAAATAAGCTCCCCATGACGTTGCAGACAAGTTTCGATTTCAGGCGGACAGAAATAAGCAACTTCCGGTTGGACCAGAAATAAGCTCCGGTTGATTTTCCATGATGATGTCACTTCCGCCGCACGGAGAGGGGCTATTACTACTGTCGTTTAAAATGATTAAATTGTAGTATGTACCCTATTAACTTATCTGTTTTAAATGCTTTTTTTTTTCTCTTTTATTCGCACCTTTTTAGATATTCTATCCCCCACATTACATTGAATCAAACCTCCATTGGATGTCTGCACAAAAAAAAAGAAAAAAAAAAAGAATATGACACACATAAAAGAAGTAAACAAATTTTACTCACTTCCAAGAAATAGTAACATCATATTAAAATACAATAGTTTCAATTCTATTCAATGACATAATTTAAGATTTTATTCTTACATGGTTATATTTAAAGGGGAAGAGAAAGACACTTTGATTTGGAGCAATGATATTATACTTTGTATCGAGATTTCATTTTAAATGTCTATAATATTACACTGTTTAACAAGTCTGAACCATCTAAATTTGAATTAACAATGCCTTTCCAGCCAACGCAATAATAAATATAATATTCGAGAAATTAAGTAGTTCTAGCTCATGTAAAATTTAATAATTTGTTTACTTCGCCCTTTTTTTCTTCATTTTACTAGCACCTTAATGTTTCATATTTAAGATATTGCGAATTGTAGAAAGAATATTTCTCTTTATTTAGAAATCGTAGGGGCCGCTGCTGCTATTTTAGGGGTTGAACTTAGTTTTATTTTCTTGCGCAAAAACTATAAGACTTAGAAACTTGAAATTATACAAAGACGTGTAAAAAGTGTGTAGGAATTAAACTATGGAATAAAAACAAACATTTAATTATGAGTACAAGAATTATTAACATTTAAACTTTTTAGTAAAAAAGACTAAGCGGGCCGCTGTACAGGCCGAAAGAATGCAACTACAGAAAGAAATTCGGCATGCTGAAAAACTTGTTTATTCTGTTTTTTTTTTGTAATTACACTCTGTTCAAAAATTGCCTATATAAGTCCCTTATTTTCCAATTTTTTTATCTCTTTTTATTGCTTTAGGTACATTGCATTTAGCTTTGCAGCTCAAAATTTATAAGACTTAAAAATTATAATTTTATAACATAACTGATTGTAAAATGTTAATTTTACGAATTTTCTTTGCTTTACAGCTAAACGATTCAGTTACTTAAACATTTAACAGATTTAATTTACTTTAAGGAGTTTTATGGCTGTTGAAATGTAAAAACTTCCTTACTTTCCTACTTTGGATACTATTTTTCGAAACTTCTATTTCCGACATATAGATAATAAATTATTTTTTTAAAGATTTATGGTAGTACATTATTGCTATTGATTCGGAAAGGCTTTGTTTTATTGTTACAGACACGTTAACAATAGTCACTACAGTCACTTTACTGTTTTGAGAATGAAAAGCAGGACATAGTACAAGTTTTTCAAATGGTTTGAAGGGAAATATATTAGTTTTAAAACACACATAATGTATGCATAATAACAAGTTTTTACCACTCATATTAGAAAATTTATTTTATTATTTTTAGAAAAATTCAAAGATTTCAAAAGTTCGTTCAATATTACAAGTTTTAAATTTAAAGCATTTTAATATTTGTTCACAATAATATATGCACAGTCATTTTGTATATAAGTTGAAACTCTATAAGTTTCATTTTAACTTGAATAATTTTTTATAATTCTTGAAAATGTAAATTCTTTTTGGTTTTTGATTGTATCGTTCGCAAAGTTAAATCAAATCCATTTCTTCGATGTTTGAAGTTAATATTTTCAATGGTTCAAATTAATTTTAATATCTTGTAAGAGATAAATTTTAAGTAGTTTTTCAAACTTTTGACTAATGCTCTGGTTTAGTCCTAATTTTTATAAAATTAACAATTGTTTAGACACAAGTTGACATAATTTAAAATACTTAAAAGCATCATAATAATCTGTAATAAATCATAATAATAAATATATGATCGTATTTACTTAAAATAATTTTTGTAGTATCGCTGAATAAAATATTATACTTGTACGCAACTAAGTAAATACGCTGGAAACGTTATTCCAATATCAGGTCGTTCATATATCGCTTTCTTTTTTGGCGATTTTTCCGCATTTCGGTAGTTTCTCGTTGTTGGCGCTTTCTTGGTAAACGATCGCCTCAATACAAATTCTGAAAAAGTAATAATAATTAAATCATAAATTGCTTAATTTGATTTCTTGTTTTCTAATAAAACGAAGTGATACTCAATTTAAAATGTTTATCTTTCACCTAGTGCTGCTACAGAGTAAAATGAAAAGGTTAACTAAATTTTACTGTTGATGTCTTTACATGGTAGAAAGTTGAACAGTAAAATTAAGTAAAGCTTTAAGATTTGTTCTGTAATAGCATAATGTAATTCTTAATTGAATACTTAACTTTCAGTTACAAAAAAATTTTCGTTGTTGTTTATGATATTAAAAACTATCTTCATATTAATTAATACATGTTATGATAAAGAATTTACTGTGAGACAGTGACGAGATGCATTTAATTTTGTTTCTTGTAAAAAAATGGAGGTAAGTTAACCTTGGATTTAATCAGTTTTTACGAAACAAGGATTTGATTTGATATATTTCTGATATGACGAACAAAAAAAGGAAAAGTTAAAAAAGAAAAACTTACGTATAGATGGAAATAATAGAATAATTTTTTTAAGTTAACAAATTAAAATGCATGGCTATGATTTCTTTTGAAATTTATCTTGTTTCCTGAACTAACACCAATAAATCACTAATCAATCTTCTTAAAAAAGAATCGAAACAAATTGTTTCGCTTTACCCCTTAATTTGGATGCTAAGAAACGCGCCTGCTCTGTAAGTAAAAATATTTTGAACGACCTGATAATGAAATAACCGCATCGCATTTGTATAAGTGACACATAAAATACAACTGAAATAAAAATAGCACTTACTAGTTAAAAAAGTTATAAATGTAATATTTATAATACATTGTGATGAGGATAGAATGATAATTCCAAAAAACAACTTTTAAAAAGTGGCTTTACTGATGAGCACTAAACGGTTAAACTTTTTATTCAGCATTAAAACAGATAATTTTTAATATAGTACCTGAGCTATAAGGCTAACCCAAGCAATTTTTTGGAATGTAGCAATCTAATGGTTATGCTTATTGAGGTATTTCTTTGCAAAAGCTTCAGTCTGAAGGGAAACAAAGCAAAATGCTTGTCATAATACTTTTTAAAACGCTTGCTGTTGTGTTAGCGATGCGTGAAAAAAGCATAATTTTAAAGTTATTTCAATGAGCAAATGAAAAATAAATTTAAAAATTGATCTTCTTTTCTTTTAAGGTACATATCGCTCATGGGCTGCAATTGGGTATAATATAGCCTACGTCAAAGGCTGTGTTGTTCCTACTAAATTTAACCCATGAACGGCATTTTCTGCGAGCCTAACTTCAAGCCACAAATAAACAAACGAAGTGTTCGATCGTTTAAATAGCTGCTCGCCAGATTTTATTGCATTATAAAGAAAAGTTATTGAAATTAAATACAACTAAATAAACAACAACAACTAAAACAAATAACAACAACTACTAATAACAATAACTAAATAAACAACAACTAAATTCCATTCGTTTA